>NC_139613.1:34928192-35513192 GCF_964270895.1 Podarcis filfolensis | reverse complement strand
TAACTTACTATAATTTTTGTGTTAAACTTATATGTTTGAATATATATTTGCAATAAGTCTTTTGCATATAAACATTTTCTGCATTATATTTTTCATTAGAGATCCCAGTGAATGGAGCTTACCTTTATTCTGATTTCTGTCTGTTGTAAATAACACTAGGGGGCACTGCTTATCCTCCATTGTAGATTTCTTTTGGGACTGTGAGGAAAAACTCAGCTGATTTCTGTAATCTTACTTTAATTAACAATGGTATTCTTATTAAAAAAAAATCCAGACAGTTTAATTCATTGCTGTTTTTGTTTCTAGTGCACTGTCTAATCTAGTGTAGTGTCTAAATGCAGCGTTAGTACAAAGGATGGAGCTATTTGCACTTAAAACAAATACAGAATCAAATGCCCCACACAATAAATAGCATTTTTTTCATTTGAAATGTCATTCTTGGCAAAGCCAGAAGGCTAACTTTGCCCTGTGATGAGGTTTAGATCCCTTGCCAGCTGTGCTTCTTGCTAGCAAGTGTGATTGAACAGCTTTAGAAAACAAGTGAGAAGGAATCACTGAAGAGTTACTGTAATTCCATTGAACAAAGGTCAAGAGAAAGATATGCACAGAACAAGCCTTAGAAGTTTAAAAGCATATATTCAATAACCGAATAATACATCAAAAATTGCTCTGTTGTATAATTAGAACTTAATTGCTGAAATTTCTCATTTCTTCCATTCACAAAATATTTTACCAGTGTATATATGAGCTAGAAAACTGAAAAAGGAAGTAGAAAAACATGTTTCTGTGATTCTGTAGCATTAATAGTTCTAAGTCATAAAGGCCAGAGTTCAATACTGACAGAACATCAGTGAATGCCATAGTTAGTGTTCCTAGTGATTTAATGTAACATTAATGATTATTTAATCTTCATACTGTTCTTTTCTGTGGCCTATAAATTTCACTAAGATATTATCCAAAAGTTTCAAGAGGGTTGTACAAATATAGCCCATAGGCTACAGCCAACTTTGGCTGATTCTTTACTTACCGTCTGGCAGAGCTCCAAGTTCTCCAGTAGGTAGAAAAAGAAACAACATGTCATTCCTTAATACTCTTGCAGACTCTGGAGGGAACAAAACATTGATTAAGGTTTAATCCTCCCCCAAAATTATTTAGTTAAGTATGCCAACAAGTGAGATAATAAAAATGGTCAATGGTGATGAGCCTTTTATTCAGGGAGGAGAATGTTTGGATAAAAGTACATTATGAAGTTCTTCAGTATATCATTTTTCTCACTGCTACCTAGTGATTAATTTTGTGTTGAGTTTGATATTTGCCTATGTAAGTGCTGTGGGATTCTGACACATGTTTACAAAAAAGAAGTGATCCTAAAAACTGAAAAATTCATTGAATGGACTAGTGAATAGTCAAAGTTTTTAAACTAGCAGTATGAGAAATCCATAGAAATAGATTGCATGCAGTATATTGACTATTCATATACATAAATACTTTCATGCAACAGTTAAAATGTATCATTCATGGAAAAATCTCAGTGAAACTAATTGATTGCTGTGAGGAAGACAAACTTCATTTTGATTTTAATATGGGGTTATATTATTACTTTTGTATATACTATTTTGCCTATAGCAAAGTTCTCAGCTAATTTTGATTTGTACATGATATACTTGGAACATTTGCTATAGGTATCTACCATTTAACAAGAACAGGTACCATCTACTTTCGCCTTAGCACTTCATAAGGAAAACACTGATTAATCACTACTACAGAGTTATTTCTATTAAATGTTGTATAGTTCAAAATGCTACTTTGTTGGCACTGAAGAACTCCAAACTAATGGCCTCTTATGATAGATACCTCATTCCGAGCAGGATGTTTTATTTGCCTATAAATAAAGTTAATTCCAAATCCTGATGTATTACATCTGAAACGCTGACTGAGTGCGTTCTAGCAAAGAATAACTTGAAATATTACAGTTTGCTGTAGCTAATCGTTTATTACCTCAAGCCAAAGGGAAGCAGTGTTCATGTACAGGCCAAAATGTCTGTAGAGAAGTGGGAAACTGACAGGAAAGGTCTTCGAGATTTCTTCCTGAGGCCTTTGAAAGGAAGGCCAAGGCAAAAAGAAGAAACAGCAGCATCCTCTTGTCACATGAGATCATTTTCAACACCTTTTAAAATGCATGTTGTCACATTTGCAAACCCAAAGTACTGCAATAAAATAATATTAAAGCATTATAACCATCAAACAACCATGCTTTGGAAATGGGGGGGGGGGACTTTTCCTGTAACTACTTAAACAAAACTCTGCTCCTAATCTAGGAAAATTACCAAATTATTTGTCCATTGCCACTTAGTTTTATCGTTTGCTAGTAAGTGCTCTGCTGCCTCCATTTCTGTGTGAAAATAGCTCATCAGCATCTCTAATAACCAGCAAGAGCTTTACCATATATCATTATCAGAAACGCCATTGCAGTAGACTTTTATACCAATAAATTTATTTTGAAATTAATAAGGGAAAGTAGTACAGAGACAATGCTTGAGATGGGCTAATAAGCGTGCCCATGAGAGTTTCCTTTTGGAGCACTAAATGAAAGCTTTTGCATTGCTAAAAGGCTACAAAAGTTGCTTAGGTAATAAGATTCTCTCTTATCAGTAAAAATGAAAGGGGGATGGACTGCATAGCTCAAAAGATTGGTAATCAGATTACAAAGTCTTTCACTTCTAGGTCACTGATTCAGCTCTGCCCCCTGTTTAGTAGTGACGAAGAGCTGCTCCCAGCTGATGGCTTTTCAGTGGCCTTTGTTAAATACATCAGTTGTCTCTGTCCAGTGACTAGTGGAGCCAGAATTAGCACACATGTTGACATTCTCAGTTGAGAAAATTTCTGCAAATGAGATGAAATGACCTCCTCATGTATAGAAATATTTCCTTCAGAAAGTGGATAGAAAACATTGATGGGACTATGAGAATGAATTTGCTGTCAGTATTTACCCTGTATCTGGCTTTTTAAGGTTAAAGAGACTTTCTGCAGTACTTGTTTGTCAGTTGATAAGAGTCCGGCTTTAAAATTAGATAACTAAAGTGATTCTTAAATTGACCCAAGATGTAATTTTATTATCTTCTTTCCACATTGCAATTATTTTGTTATCTTTAATATGATTTCTCTTATTCATAAATGCTTCAGCATATACATGTTATAAGTAAAGTTAAAATGAGTATATTTAAAGGTTTGAACAGTTATTGAGTAATAGATTATAAATGCCTGATACTGTCCAGTCCTCTACCACATAGCACCAAATTTGCTATTAGTCTCTGAAACTGCTGCGAGTAAAATCTTCCTGGTCAAACCAATAGTTTGTTCCTTTTACTTTTGTACAAGGCAGCAAGAGGTTAGAAGCTGGATAAGGGGAGTGTTTAAGGCAACAAAATGAGCAAAAGAACGATTGGTTGTAAGGTCAGCATTGGAGGAAATGAGAAGTGTTTCCTTCAGAGACAGATGCGGAACAAGTTGAAAACGATCTTTCTCAGCAGCATGTGGATATTCAGGAGTGGATTTGATTGGAAGGAAATATTAGCTAATAACCAAGTTGGTGGCTGGGCCTAATACACAAACTGGACAAAGGATCTGCAGACAACCTCTTTTAAGTTGTTACGTGTACATATAATTTCTTAAAATGAACTAAGGAAGGCACAAAGGTCAATCAATTTGTTAAATCTGTGATCAAGGGACGTATCTTGCAGACCCTCCAAGTGTCCCTATTTTCTAGAGATGTCCCAGATTTAGAGAAGCTGTCCCAGTTTCTTATTTGATCCTGGAATGTTCCCTTTTCCCTATTTTCATTGGAGAAATGTTGGAGGGTATGGAAATATCCAACCCCCAAGCCATCTGAAGGCAATCCAGTGTAGGAAAGGGTTTTTAAAAAATGTGTAATGTTGTATTATGTTTTTATGTATGTTGGAAGCTGCCCAGAGTGCTGGGGCAACCCAGTCAGATTATGTGGAGTATAAATAATAAAATTATCATCATGGAATGGGACATCCCTATTTTCATTGGAGAAATATTGGAGGGTATGATTTGTGTGTTAGTTATAGGCATACGTATATACAGAACTAGATATTTTATTGCTCTTAAAAAGGGTTGTTCCTAGATCTCCTTAGATGAAGTAAGCCACTTTTTTATTGTTCAAACTTTCCCTTGGCCAGAAAACATTTAGCAACAGTAATTACTGTAGACTAAAGATTAAGGTACCCCTGACCGTTAGGTCCAGTCACGGACGACTCTGGGGTTGCATGCTCATCTCACTCTATAGGCCAAGGGAGCCGGTGTTTGTCCGCAGACAGCTTCCGGGTCATGTGGCCAGCATGACTAAGCTGCTTCTGGGGAACCAGAGTAGCGCATGGAAATGCCGTTTACCTTCCCACTGAAGCGGTACCTATTTATCTACTTGCACTTTGACGTGCTTTCAAACTGCTAGGTGGGCAGGAGCTAGGACCAAACAACGGGAGCTCACCCCGTCAGGGGGATTCAAGCTGCCGACCTTCCAATCGGCAAGCCCTAGGCTCTATGGTTTAGATCACAGCGCCATCCGCGTCCCTTTCACTGTAGACTAGATAGATCTTAAGTCAAGGGCAGACTTTGGTCTTTCAGATTTCAGCAGCACCCTGTGCAAGGCCAAAATTCAATCTGCTTTCTAGAAAGAAGCTAGGACTGAACTATTTTAGCCAGCAAATGAACTCAGACTTGCGACTGAAGAGTGATTTGTTTCAACATGAGGAAGTAGAAAATATCTTGGTCCTAACGAACTGCTATTTCCCCCTTCTCTTTAGTGCACTTTATTCTGTCAGATTTTCTAGTCACTAGAATATCCATGGGTTGCCCAGGTAGACCCAGCAGCAGTCTATCAGGTCAGAGGAAAACTATGTACTTTTCAAATTAATATATTGTAGACTTAATTATCCCAGATGTTTTGGTTATCTCTCTCACCACCACCAAACACACACGCAGCAATCTAATAAACAGGGTGTGGGGGTGGAATATGGAGGTTTAGGAATAGGAGATTATGATGAAAAGTGCTGAAAATAATGCCATTATATATTTTTTTTATCCAGCTGCATTTATAATACTGCATATAGTGTTGGTTTCCCCCAGCCATCTGAAAAAGTTCTAGAGCTGAAAAGGATATAGGAAAAGGCAACTACAATGATAAATGCATATTACAAGGGTAATTTGTTTTTTATTTAAGTTTAGTTTTTAATTTAGTGCAAAAGACAGTTACACAAACATGATCAAGATTTTCAAAATCAGGAATAGTATAGAGTATGGGAAGACTGGATAGAACCTCCCCAACCCCTGCTAGTATTATTAACATTCACATTGATCCAGTGAAGTTATAAGAGCTTTTTTTTACAAGAGACAAAATAAACTAGTTATACACAATTAGTTTAAATGAGTTGTATACAATGGCTATACAAATTGAAGGTGACTTGTGCAACCATTCTTTTGCTTCCCCTCCTCTCCCCTTTCTCCCCCAAAATCCTCTCCTGAGGGCTGCATTTGGCTGGAGGAATAACCCAAGTCAGGCCAAGGCATTTTGCACTGCCTGTGCTTTGCTCAAACAAGCTTCATCCATACCATTTGGGGTGGTTCTAGGGAGGTTTGGGGAGAAGGGACACGGGTGGCACTGTGGGTTAAATAATAGAGCCTAGGACTTGCCGATCAGAAGGTCGATAGTTTGAATCCCCACAATGGGGTGAGCTCCTGTTGCTCGGTCCCTGCTCCTGCCAACCTAGCAGTTCAAAAGCATGTCAAGTGCACGTAGATAAATAGGTACCGCTCTGGCAGGAAGGTAAACGGCGTTTCCGTGCGCTGCTCTGGTTCGCCAGAAGCGGCTTAGTCATGCTAGCCACATGACCCGGAAGCTGTACGCCAGCTCCCTCAGCCAATAAAGTGAGATGAGCGTCACAACCCCAGAGTCGGCCACGACTGGACCTAATGGTCAGGGGTACCTTTACCTTTACCTTTAGAGAGGTTTGGGAGGAAGTAAATGGGTTGCAGAGAGGGAGAGGTACTGGTTTCATAAGCTGTCTACTCACACAAGCAGTGACTCAATGCCCTAAAAAAATAGAAAAGTTTGTGTAGTGTAAATCTATCAATCTATCAAAGCCATGCAAGCTAAATACAATTTCTATGTTCATAGGCAACATGCCTCAGAGGACAAGAGCCAGGTAATAGGAAAAGTTATTGTTTCAGTCTTCTGTGATATTCCAAGAGATATTTGGCTGTCCATTGCATAAAGCTGATCTAGGCAGAAGTAGGACTAGATTCATGTTACTCATTTTTTAAAGCTATTTACTTCTGGGATTTAAAAATAAAAATAAAAATGAGGAATGAAATGCTGCTGCTTTGTGATTTTACATGTTATCTCATTCTAGATAAGTAAGGACTGCTTTTGACAAATAGCTTTGATTTGAAATTTGTAAAATAATGAGAATGCCCAAGCTCTACAGCTGTCTTGAAATGTTGTGTCTCTGCTAAGCAATTCCACTTTGGACATTACACAGTGTTTTGCAGAAGCCCAAGGCATGTATATACTCATTGGTCACTCATTACATCAACCAAGTCATCAGAGCTTCTCTATCCTTCTTAAAGGCCTTCAAGTATTGTATGCTTGTGCCCAATGGTAGTACTGGTGAACATGGGAATTGCTGACACCTTGTGGTCTTATTCCATATTTCCAGTGTTTGGCAGATCATTGGAACTTAGTTACAATGAACTTTAGCTGAGTTTGGGCCCTTAAGTATTGAATCTTATTATTGCCAATCTTAAAGGGCCCCAACCTAGTTATAGTTAGTTCTGACTACAGTTGCACTGATTTCAACTGGAATTAGTTACAACTAACTTTAGTTGCATTGAGGCTTTCATCTATGAATCGTAAAGAAACAATGTCTTTGCAAATGATATTTTAGTTAAAGATATGGAATTAGGTTGCATCCCAGGTATCCTGCATCTAAAGTGATTTATATCACCTTAGTTTAATTTCTTTTGTAAATAGCTCTCATTTGGGTATTTTCTACATTACAAGCAAATATTTTAAGACACAATCTTCTGGCATTCTTTCCTTGGTTATTTCTATATTGAAGATTCCTCTCTTTTATTTTCCAGGATGTCAGTCAAATACAGGGAAGGTTGTGTTTTTTTAAGTGTACTTCTTCTTAACTGCTGTCCTAGTGAAAAGTGTGCTCTCATTGAGTTCCTTTTAAGCCTTCAGCCATCACAAACATTTTTTAACAGAAATCAGTCTCAGTCTCTCTCTCTCTCTCTCTCTCTCTCTCTCTCTCTCTCACACACACACACACACACATACTTTGGTTGGGTTGATGTATTTATCAGTAGGGAGATTCAGCTCTATAATTAAGGCATGTTGAATACTTTGTTAAAACCTTTATTCAGAATCATCATAAAACAGTGTTTCTCAAACTTGGGTCTCCAGCTGTTGTTGGACTACAATCCCCATCATCCCTAGCTAGCAGGACCAGTGGTCGGGAATGATGGGAGTTGTAGTCTAACATCAGCTGGAGACCCGAGTTTGAAAAATATTGTCATCAATAGATATTAGATGTCCTATCACTCCGGTTTGGTCTAGAAGATTTATTGTGATGGGGAACGGTACAAACTGTCCAAATTTCAGACTTACAACACTTTACGTATGAGAGGTAGACAATATTTTATGCCCTGCATACACAGTGGCAGGTACCACTCTAACTTGGCTCTCCTTGAGTCCTGCAGCTTGTTAGAGATGGTATTAGGGCTACAGTAGAGGTCTAACCAGTCATATTTGCTAGGAGAAAGGCTTACACGAGAATGTGTAAAGGAAATCTGGCAAAGCTGTAAAACTCAGCTTTGGGGGAGCTCGCTAGGACTTGGTTTACAAATTTGGAGATTTCACATATCCTTTGTTTCCAAGGCTCAGGGATTTATCTGAGCTGTGTCCTATTCAAACACTCCTGAGAGCTATGCTCAAATAACTACATAGTTTTCTGGAGCCTTAAAAATCAACTACTGGTGTTATTTTTTTCTGTTTTCACACAGCTGCATATCTGATCTGTGGTTAAGATTTGAGGGGCAATGGAAAACTTACTGAAAAATTGGTGCTTTTCAACAATTTAAAAGAGTAGATGCACAAGAGACTGCCAACTTATGAGCCAGGAAAATATTCTCAGAAAACAGTTCTTGAAGAGTTCTCTGAGGAAGCCTTGTAAATACTAAATCCTTTCAAATTGAGCTGAAGTGTTATATGCAAAAGGAGCTTCCCATTGTCATCAGGCTGCCCAGTGTTGGGAAAAAAACCTTGTTCTAGATGAACCTTTCATCTGATCCAACAAGACAGTCCTCAAATTAATGACGAAAAGAACCATGAATTTGGTCATCTTTTAAGCAAGGGCGACTACAATCACTTAGTGCTGACTGTACCAGTAACTAGTAATCCAGGAAAAGCATTACACATTGTTAGTACATGACCCATGTGTTCCCATCCAGAGAAGATGTGTGTTTAAAAATAAATCCAACAGATGTTTGCTTCTAAACTCAGCTAATCATCACAAATATATAGCCAGGTACATTGATTGTGTAAACTCACCCTTTGTATATAATAACAAAGATTCTGGTTTAGATAAATGGGCCACTGCTCTGATATGACATGAAAATACCTATGTTCACATTACATTATAGTGATGGTATTTGTGTCTTCTTTAGCTAAGGGTTTAAAGTATAGTCGAACTCAATAAAATATAGTAATTTTAAAATGCTGAGTTAGCCATAACAGCAAATTCAATGAACATTAAGTTGTACCCAATGAAAAAGAGCAAAAAGAAGATGTTTAGTACCATTTTATCCAATACATAGGTTATATATACTCTTTTTTATCGTTCATTATTTCAACAAATGTTTCTTCTTATTTTTTTATTTTGTTTTCTAATATTGTGTTCTCTGTTGTACACTATTATTATTTTAAAATTTCTTTTTGTGATTATTCATAAATCACGGTTTAAGAACATATAATAGGACCGGTTAGCACATAATGTTAAACTATGGCTTGTTTAAAGAAATGTAACTTGTTTCTGTGAGTGAACTTGACCCTGGGTACCAGCAAAACAAGATCATAAACAATAGTTTGAAGTCCCTTTGTGAATCTTGGCTTTCCTTTACTGTGGTTTATCATTTTTATAAATTTATTTTATTTCATAAAATTTATATACTTCTTGATTGTAGAAACCCTCAAAGCTCTTGCCCATCCCTTCTTTAAATTCTAGAACCGATTCCTGTGAAAAGCAAAAAGACTTGAGTAGTTTGGTGAGCTTAAAGTTAGACGCATTTGCACTTTAAGACTTTTTGGATTTGTGTTTTCTACAGATGATTCAACGAGAGGCAGAAGTAAAGAATAAAGTTACTGCTGTGGCATTGACGGACTCAGTTCACAACGTGTGGCATCAAGAAGCTGGCAAAACTATTCGAGAGTGGATGCGAGAGGTGAGGCTCGATTCTGGTGTGTGTGCTGGCAAACCTAATCTTTTCCAGTTTTATTAGGCTCATTGAAATTTACCCTGTGGTCTGAATATAGTCTGATTTCCTTCATTTATGTAATAGGTATGTAACTATATTTGGATCCTCAAATCCTATGAGCAGAACTCTATTGTTTCCTGCTTGCAGAAGAAGGGGAAGGTGATTTTTGATGGATCCCCTAGGCCCTGCTAAACCATGTGCCCCTTCTCCAAAATAAATACGTACTGGAGCAGGCTTCCTCAAACTCGGCCCTACAGATGTTTTGAGACTACAGTTCTCATCATCCCTGACCACTGGTCCTGCTAGCTAGGGATCATGGGAGTTGTAGGCCAAAAACATCTGGAGAGCCGAGTTTGAGGAAGCCTGCTATGGAGGATTGAGGAATACTACAGAATAATAAGGGGACATCAGATGCAGAACAAAGTGGGAAAATCTTCTCCCCTTTTTTCTCCAGCAGAAGTCCCCACTGGATGAAATACCACTTGTGGAAGGGCAAGTCAGGATCCAAGTCATAAAAAGGGAGGAAATGACTTCAGGGTGACATCAAAGCTCATTAGCTCCCTTTTCTCTGATTCTGCCACTTAAGTTCTTTGTAACTGAAGAGTATTTTTTGTGGCTCTTTTTCTTTGTGAATCCTTGAACAGTGAGATGCCAACCTTGTAAAATAAATACAGTGGTACCTATGGTTATGTACTTAATTCGTTCCGGAAGTCTGTTCTTAACCTGAAACTGTTCTTAACCTGAAGCACCACTTTAGCTAATGGGGCCTGTCACGCAGTTGCCACGCGATTTCTGTTCTCATCCTGAAGCAAAGTTCTTAACCCGAGGTACTATTTCTGGGTTAGCGGAGTCTGTAACCTGAAGCGTATGTAACCTGAGGTACCACTGTATGTAGAAATGTACATACATTTCTTGTTGGATCAGGACTGTGTGTGCTTTTACTTAACATATTCATAAGACTGGAGTACAAGGGTCGCAAGTTTCACTTTTAGGTTGACCAAACACTGGTTAACACACATCAATGTGCCTACTATGTGGCAGTATGGATGATGAAGAAGGTGCATTTTGCAGTCTGCGCTGTATCTTTAAGTAGCTGGTTGGCAGAGCTCTTTCAGATAGAGCAGGGTTGTTGACTCCCACCAGAGCCCTTCAACCAACTGATTACATTTTGAGGATAAAGTCACTTGACACACACACACCCCAAAATCCATGTCCTCTTTATGCTTTATCCCATCCTTCTTGGCTTATTAAATTTGACTGGCTGCATCCAGAGCAGTGTCAACCCAGTGTATGACTGTTATGAAAAAGGCAAACAGAACCACGATGAATATGTTCTACCTTCACTGTCAAAGGCAGTATGCTTCTGAATACTATTGTCAAAACAGCTGAAGGGAAGAGTGCTGTGCTCAGGTCCTACTTGTGTGTATCCCACAGGCATCTGATTGACCATTATGAGAATTGGATGCTGGACTAAATGGGCCATTAGCTTGCTCCACCAGGCTCTTCTTATGCTCACTTCATGAGGGACCAATGCCTGTTACAGTGGTATGGACACTCCTAAAGAAGCTGGCCCTAGATCTGTTTGCTTAGACTAACTACCAACCAGTTACAAATGCCCACTTTCAAGATAAGGTGGTAGAGAGGGTTGTGGAAGGTCAGCTGCCAGAATTCTTGGATCATATGGATTACATAGATCAGTTACAATTGGTTTAGCCCTGGCCATGAGGCTAAATTGACCTTGGTCTCCCTGGTGGCTGACCTCTGCTGAGAACAGGACAAGGAACCTTGCTCCTTTTTAATCTCTCTGTGGCTTTTCATACCATTGATGTTGGTATCATCCTGGATTGGGGAACTGCGTTATTGCGCTTCCAGTCCTACTGTTGAGGCCAAGTCCAGAAAATAGCATTGGGAGAGAACTTCTTGACCCCATGGCTGTTATCTTTATGGGGCGCTGCAAGGCACTATTTTCTCCACAATGCTGTTTAACCCCTATGTGAAGCTATCGGTCATTTTCATCTTTCTAGAAAAGCTTGCTGAAACAAAAATGTATCCAATTGTTTCTGGAAAGTACAGATAGTGGGCATCTGCCGTATCTCAGCAGTGATGCTGTTCCACAAAATAGGGGCAGTTACACTGAGGTGGGACTCAGTGTAAGATATGGTGCAGCAGGGCTCCTTATTGAGTGGGAATTGATGAAAAATGCCAACGCCTTATTAATCAGGATTGAATGTTAGTTTATTTCGTAAAATATTATTTGTAACCTTAATGTTTCTGATTTAACCATTTAGTTTTACAGACCATGGCAAGGACAGAGAATTGTCTAGGATAAAGGCTGACAACTCTGACCTGAAATACATACACACAAAAAGAAAGAAAAAACCCCAAACCTCTAAAGCCTTTGTTAGAAAATCCAAAGTTGCTTTATGAGAACTCAGAACATTAAATACACGCCATAAGGAAATATATATATATTAAATTTAAGTCTCCCATTTTGAATCTGATAACTAATTGTTCTCTGAATACATTTAAACATGACATGTTCATTATCTTTTATTTCATTCTCAGAAAGTGGATCTCAAAGAATAAGAATAATGGCTAGTGAATTAAAATATGGATGGGATGTTAAAGAATCTCATATAAGTAGTATTTTTACACTGTGTGAAATTCAGGTGATTGTTACTAAAGCTATATCTTGTCACCTGGGTATATTTTTACTTCACTGGGCTTAGATCTAGTGGTAGAATGAATAATAATTAAAATCTTCTCTCAATTGCTTTGTGTATGTAGTGCTAATTGCTGTCATTGAAATAATTAATAGTTAAAATAGCAATTCTTCATTTCATCTATCTACCCTATATCATGAGCTGCCTATTTTTAGTGCCAATAGAAGTCATAATTTTTGAATTTATTAGGCACTGTGATGACTGATAAAACAAATCTTCCACTTTCATATCTTTACTTTGCATTTGAGAATACTTAGTTCTTACAGGCAAGTGGCACATTGTATATAAAACTAGTTAATTGTCTTCAAATCTTCTGTATTATCTCAAATTCTCTGATGTAACGTTCTATCAGTAATAATATTAATTTTACCTATATCAAATGAATATAATACTTCATAAAAATTCCACTACTTTTGTAATTTACTACTGTGCTACAGTTCCACAATCAGCTGTTAATTAAAAACTGGCATGCAAATTATAAAATGTGCATCTTAAAGCCTTTGTGAAATATAGAAATATTGCCATCTTAACATTTTAGTGAAAAGATAACAAACACACTAGCCAGTTATATTTTTAACTGTTTTCATGGGTTTTTCACACAGTTCAATGGTTTCACTGATCTACTGTTTCTTACAAAAATCTACCATGCTTTGTGAACTTCACTTTCTAATCTCATACAGCAACCCTTCCTTTATGTTCTTCCTGCTCTCCCTGGTCCCAGAACAGTAGGGTTGCCTTGACAAATCTATTCAAAAGCCATTCCTCTGCCTTTATTGGTGGGGATTGGAGTCTTTGAAATTCTCTCCTCACTGCAACACAGCTGACATCTTCTTCCAGACAGAATGAATTAAGGAACTACAATAAGACACTTGATCTACCAGTCAAGGATCTTTCCACAGTGAGGACGGATTCCATGGTGCACAACTAGGGCAGCAAGCATCTAAAAATATACAATACATGCTTGTTTGCAAGGAAGAACAATCGGCCATTTTGAAACAATGATTAATGGGATTTTTAAATAAAATTCTTCAATAAAAATATTTACACATTTGTTTGGCTGTATGTTACAAAAGTATTTCTGTGTTTTAATGTAGCTATTTGATTTTTAAAAAGTGAAATAAAAATTCTTAACATTTTAACAAAAGCTTTTGTAGATTGTTATTCTACAGGAAAAAAATTGTGAATGAAATATTTAATGAAATAATGATTTGCCCATTTTATAAATATGTTTAATATGCAAATTTAGCTATTAAGTTGTAAAGTAAAGCAACTGGGTTATTCTTATTTTGATTCTGATTCTGATTATGTATTCTGTGTTTCTGTATCGTGATTTTATCCTGTAAACCGCCCTGAGATCTACTGGTATAGGGTGGGATAAAAATTTAATAATAATCATCATAATAAAGCAGAATATAACTGATACTGTTTAGCCAAAGATGTAGATTAGAAAACAAAATGTAAAAATAAATGTAGTGTATTTCCGTAAAGAGAAACTTTTACATTTTACCTATCAGTACTGTACTAATATGTGAACAAAGTTTTCTTTAATATATTTCCTTACATGCAGCTTTACAGCCACTCTCTGACTGGTATATATGTAAACAAGAGATAAATGATCATTAATTAATGGTCAATTAATTAAGCTGTTGGCAGCTTTGCGGGGCAGAGCCTGTCCTCCGCCATAGCAGCTGCAGCATCGGGAGGTTTCCTGCCAGAGGGAAGAGTCCCTGGTCTCTCCCTCTGGTTGGATAGATTGAGTTAGCCTACCTGCCAGATTGGACCAATGGCAGGCAGTCTCACTTTGGGGGGTGGGTCTGACTGGGTCCACAGAGAACTCCACTCATATCCACTCCCCCAGGGATCAAAAATGAGCGTGTCTCATACTGGCTCACTGCATTGCCTTTTTTTGCATCTCCCTCCCACCCTCCCTATTATTGTGCTTGTTTCTACCCCAGGATGATAGCTACTTCTTGTTGAGCTTCAGCTCACAAACTGCAGTTGTCACCTTACTCTGGCATTGCAATCCCTATTCTTAAAATGTGGCAGTTATGGATACATAAAGTTCTGAATAAATGCTCTTATTCAAATTTGTCTCCCTTCAATTTCAGAACTGCTGTAATTGGGTGTCAAGTTCAGATCCTCTAGATACATCAGTAGAATCCATGTTACCTGACTGTCCACGTGTCTCTGCAGGTATGCAAACTCTGAACCAGAAGTGAAACTTAAAAGTTTGTATTGTTATATTTTTATTGTAGATGCTTGTTTCTGCTTTCTGTAGGACATATATACTGAAATGATACAATATAAATGATGATCCAGTTACAGCACCATATCTGCTACTGAAGTCAGCTTTCAGAGTGCAAGTGGAAGTTTACTTATTTACTTACAAGAAAGTTCCCCACTCCGTGTTTTTACCTTATCTAATTCCCACACCATTAGCCTTCAGGATTTAATGTGGGAACAGAACAGTGAGATCCTAGCACTTTTGTTGACTGGTTGAAGGCATACTAACTGAGGATTACCTGTCTGCAATTCTTTTCAGAGATAAAAGCATATTTAATATATTGTCAGGAAGTATTTTTCTCATCCCAGGGCACTAAACCTTTCCATTGTATCCTGCCTGTACTTGTCTTTTCTCACCCATTGCTGTGGGATGCTGCAGTATTTGAATGTCACCCGAGCCTCTCTGCAACATTCCTAGACATACTGTGCTTCTTTCTAGAAAGCATAGAACACCATAAAATAAAATGCTCCTTTTAACCCCACCTCTAAATTCCAGAAGGAACCAGAAGTGGAGCAGAATCTGCATACAATTCAGCAAGGTGGTAGCAAGGGTTAACTCTCACTTCATTAATGAAGTGCAAATTGCTAAGGATTAGAATACAATTACTCCCAAGCAGCTGAGTTCACACTTCATCTGAAGGTGGATTGCTAGACTGGTAAACTGCAAGTGTGAATTAGTTCTATGTCTCTTGAGCTGCAAGAAATCATTATTACTATTCGGGGTGCGAGGAATTCTAGTTGGAGTTTCTGCAGCTCCCCTTTTGGATACTTTCTTATACTGTGACTGAATGTTAGGCCTCATATTATAAAGGGGCGTTGCTATACAACTGATTTGCCTTTATTTCTTCAGACTTGTATTTCTTCAGAACATACAAAGAAAAAACGATGTGCTTGTAACACACCTTTAGTTAATCGTTGTGGACACAGCAGCCTATGGCAGCCACTAGACCTGGTGGGGTGGCTAGGAGGTTGCAATGGCATGGTCAGTGGAATTATGGGCATGAATCCAATGGGAGCATGGCCAAACTGTTCTGGTCTCCTCCCTTTTTTTCTTTTTTCTTTTTTTGCTCTTCCAAAAATACTGTGGACACCTAAGAATTGCATTTTTATAAATACTGTTGCATGCCACCCCAGTCTCTGAGCAGTGCAAGATTCGAGGAGTTCCAGGCACCAGTCCTTCAGAATAAGGGACAGTGGAGACTATGGTGTCATTAGGATACACAATTTATTTACATATATATATACAACCTCAACCTATAACGGAGGAGCTCACAGCATCAACACCCCAAGAGAGTCTTGCATCTCCCATAGCCACAGCCTTGGATTCCAACAGAAATCAGACATGGGTCTGTCACTCCCAGCTGCCTAGCCTGCAGATTCCATCTTCTAGCCCACATAACTCAACTCACAACTCTGGCCTTTGTATTTCTAACAACCAGCGAATTGTGGGAGGGGGACCACCCATTTGTCATCTGACACAGAGCTACTTCCTTTGTTACCTCAATCGCCTATACTTAGAGGGCCATTACCTCACCATGAAGCTAGCCTTGCTATTCCAAGAATTGGATCCATGCAGTCCTGCTAAGCTGTGTGTGGGGAAGCTTGGCTCTCCAGAAGTTGCTGAACTACAACTCCCAGCAGCCCCAGCAAGTATGGCCTGAATGGCTTTTTAGCTCAGCAACATCTGGAGGGCCAAAACTTACACAAAACTGCACTAAGTCAGAGTTTTGCTTTGTTTTATTTATTTATTAAATTTGTATACCACCCATCACTCAAAGAGCACAGGGCAGTTCACAACATAAAAATACAAAATGAGAACACAAAAGACATAATAAAACAAAAACAAACCAAAAACACCTCCCACAAGCACGTTTAAAAGGCCATGGAATGTTAATCAGCCAAAGGCCTGGTTTTAGAGAAACATTTTTGCCTGGCACCTAAAGAAATGTAATGAAGGCACCAGCCAAACCTCCCTGGGGAGAGCATTCCACAAACAGGAAGCCACCACAGAAAGGCCCATTATCATGTTGCTATCCTCCGGACCCCTTGTAGAGGAGGCACATTAAGAAGGGCCTCAGATAATGCTTGCTCCATCCTCCATGTGACAGCCCTTTAGACTTTAATTATTGAAAGGGCTGCATGGTGTGGCTCTCATATCAGTGTTATGAGAGTGTAAGCAACACATTTCTCTCTCCCCTTTCTCCACACCATGCAGAATTGCAATGGTAACCAGAAGGCTGGAGTTTGCATGGCCGGGGGTTGGACTAGATGACCCTTGGGATCCCTTCCAACCCTGCCATACTATGATTATATCAAGCAACTAAAGGAACAAAAAGATGCTTTTGAAACATTTGGGAATCATAGGAACACTCTCTCCTCCAGTGGCTTCCAGCAAGAGCTTGCATCTTCCTTAGGAGAGAGCCAGGCCAGAACAAGGGGGGAAAGCCTCAGAGATCAGGTAGGTGGAAATGCCAGTTGAGTGTCCTCATGTGCCAGACTGGTGCTAGCATGGCTGGAAGCCAGGCGCCTGCTGATTCCTCCTTTTCTTTGCAGGGGGGGGAGCCTTTCCCCAACATATACTTTGTTCTAACCAAATCCCTGGAGAGACGTGACGACCCTCAGGTACTGGGGCAGAGGGAAGGAAGGGGCCTTGTGAAACATGTTTGGGGAGCCTGTAGCTTCCAGCAGTTGCTTTTCAGAAGCATTGTTCCCTCCAGCGGGAGGCTGAGCATAGCCATCACAGCTAGTTGCTTTTGATAGGCCTCTCCTCCATGCAATTGTCTAGCCCTCTTTGAAAACTATCCCATCCAAGATGCTCTTATGGTGCCGGGGTTGGCAAGGTTTACCTCGCTTAGGCCAGTTCACTCCCGCAGAGATTGCTCCGTGGGCTGGATCGCGTCTACGCAGACATGATTTCCAATGCCACAGAAGCGAGTCCCTGCTCCATGCTGCGCCAGTTTAGCGCAGTGCGTGGGAACTCACCGAGTGGGTGGCTCAGTTTGGGGGCAGCTCGTGGGCAGTTAAATGACCCCCATGGGCTGCTTGTGGCCCATGGGCTGCAGGTTGCCGAGCCCTGTTGTGGTGCATCTGATTCTCCTATGCTTCCTTGCTCCTGCAAGGAGATGAATATTGTGAGATCCTTTGGTTAACATCTATCTGGGCTGGGAAATATTGCGCTTCCCTTGAAGCACAACTGATCAAGGTAGGCAGATCTGTTAGCATCTTGATAAAGATGCTCAAACGACAAAGGATGCTATTTTCCCCTCAAGCATTTCAGGAAAAAGCTCCCAAGCTGATGGAGAAGAGAGCAGTTAAGTGGTCAGTGGGGCTCCAGGTTGCCGTTTCTGGATCCCACCACAGCCCTTCCAAGTTGCCCAAGAAATCAATGTCACAACAGTTTTTTCCTTGCACCTCCTTCCCATGATCCCACATGGGGCCTTCTCAGACATATGCTGTGTCTGAAACAGCAGATCCCACCAAACCAAGTAATCGAGGACCCAGTCAGAAAAGGAATGTGCGCAGTCATATCAGAAATAAGCAAAATAACTAAACAGGTACTAGAAGTCACCCCAGAACTGGCCCTACTGAACATCTTCCAAGATAACAATGCCCACTCACACTATAAAGAGCTCATAACACGCCAACGGCATACGATTCAATATGGCTAACTTAACCCGACAACCCCCCTCACCCACACACAAACAAATCCCACTGCAGCCAGCCAGAGATGATCAACCACACCCTAGGCCACCACAACTTCTCTCACCATCAAGGAAACATAACAAATAGAGAACTTCTCCAAGTGACGCTGATAGAAAAACCCCAAGCATACACTAAATAAAAGAACTTAAGCTTTGCCGCCCCAGTCCCTCTCTCCCGTCATCCCCCCCCCCCCGAGACTGTTCCCTCTCCTCCTTTCACAGGCACATACAAACACACTCTTGAGAGCTGAACTGAAACAGGTTGGCACAGTATATTTGTTGCACTGCAGCCTGCTGTACCCCCATAACAGCAGGTTCATGTATGGAAAAATGCTTTCAAATACATGTCAGTTTCATTGGCTAGGGACAAATGATGAACCTGAGGAAAGAAGCAGTTTCTATAGGATGAAGAGCTCCAGATAGTTACCAATTGATCTTTTGATTTAAAAGTTACATTGAAAGTTTAAATGGGTTTGTTTTATTTTGTGGATGTGATCTTTTTATTAGTAAAAAGTAATACAAGTTATTATGATCCAGATATATTTGTATCGGGTTACATTCAAGGTCACCCTGGTTTCTCTTTAATTTGTTCAGGAAGAAAAGCAAGATATATCTAAGGAGAAAATACTGTCTTTCCACTTGGAAATTTGTAATTGTTATGATCTATTTTTTTCTGAAACACAAAGTGTGTTCTAGCTTATGGAGAACTTTGGAATTTTACTTTATTTTTTATTTTCATTTGTTAAATGTAACTACAGATATGAGGAACATGAGTAGAAGTCAAAAGCAATTTAATTGAAATGAGTCAATATGATTTTTTGATATTTTTTTTGTACAACAATGGCTATGTAGTTTCCTCTAGTAATTGAAGTCTCCACCTTTAAATAACTGGTTCAACTTAAATACCATTTAAAAAAATAATGAAGGAGCAACTATCAGTTGCAAAAGATTATCTTAGAAATGTGAACTATTGTAAACCTATGCAGTGGTGCATACCCAAATCTACAGGCAGCTTAAAACAACAGCTCTAAGAGGTTTAAATTGCTACATTAATTTCATTTAATGCTCTGTGTATGCCTTTGTGGATATGTGATCTGGCACTTTTCCTGATTTAGAAAATGTGTTCTGAGTCTGTGATGTGCATCTTGTGAAAGGTGAACTTAGCCGAGGGAAACTATATGCATGATGACTGCAGAGTTCTTTTCACTGTCCATTGATACTGCATTATGCTTATCCATATTTTGAACATGCATGCATATACTGTTTTTCTAGAAAAAGAGGTGCCAGAGCTCACCATGAACACCTCCATTGTTCTCTAATAATGGCAATGGTGCCCAGGTGCCGGAGCTGAGTCCCTGTGAGTTCCTATGGAAAAAAGCCCTGTCTCTGCTCCCTTTTTCCTGGCACTGGAGGAGGGGCAGCACCATATTTGGGCAGCGCAACCCATTTCCCTGCACTGGGCACTGAGCCAAGGGGGCACTGTCTGCCCTGTTTCAGGAAGGAGGTATAAGGGCTCTGACAGGGTCCTAGAGCCCTTCCACCTCCTTTCCAAAGCTGTGAAAGTGCTAACTAGGCTTTGTGAAGGGGGCAACACTTTCATGCCTCCTTCCCAAAGCCACTACTGCCTCTACCCCTGGAGCTACTTCCTGTTCTCCACCCTGCCAGAGCCACCAAAAAAGCCTAGCAGGCCAAATGTGGCCCATGAGCTGCATGTTGGAGCATCCTGGTCTAAAGTCGAGAACACTCAGCGAAGGGCCTTAGCAGAGGATCTTAACTGACCTCCAGTTTAAATAAAAGCAACAATGATCCCAACCCATTATATTTTTGATAAATAAGTCAAGAATACAGATTTTGAATTGTGAATTGAAGTTAATCTGAAGATATGCAAAATTCAAAAACTGTTGTGAGATGTAAAAAAAAAATCCACTAGAAAGATTCATGAAGAAAATATAGCTTTATTATACATATATATAAAAGTCTGCTGAATAAGAGCAAAAATTTAGCCACATTTTATATGAACTAGAATAGTGGGAGGAATTTGACTTTTTATGAAAAACCAGGAAGGGTGTTTATATATATATATATATATATATATATATATATATATATATATATGCAGTGAAGAGAACCATGTGATACCTTTAGAAACATTAGTAATCATTTGATTTCTTTGTCTTATGACAACCAATAAATCCAAGAGTAAATTAACTAGATAACTAATATAAAGTGATGGAAAGTGATACTCTAAAGCTATCAAAATTAAATTATCAGTTTTATCTCATTAATATTTACTTGCAAACATTTTGATCAGAACAACCTGTAAACTTATTTGCTCCAATTTAATTCTGCACCACAGAGCCACATACAAGAAGTTATGTCATGCAAAATTAGAGGTAACGTCACAAGTTGCCTTATCTCTTTGTTTTAATTATGTAAGTCTGTAATCAGATAGACACAAATAAGTTCCAGAAAAAGTGAGCCATGAGTAAATATGGTACATCATAGATTAAAATGGCTATCATTTGCTTATTAGATAACACAAGAATTCTCCCCTTGTACTAAAGAACAAGCCACAAAATCTCTCACTGCATTTGGATCTGTTTTAATGGCAGCACAAGACAGGACTGAATGGTTAGTACAGTGGTACCTCGGGTTACATACGCTTCAGGTTACATACGCTTCAGGTTACAGACTCCGCTAACCCAGAAATAGTGCTTCAGGTTAAGAACTTTGCTTCAGGATGAGAACAGAAATCGTGCTCCGGCGGCACGGCGGCAGCAGGAGGCCCCATTAGCTAAAGTGGTGCTTCAGGTTAAGAACAGTTTCAGGTTAAGAACGGACCTCCGGTACGAATTAAGTACTTAATCCGAGGTACCACTGTATTTAAATTACACACAGCCTTAATTGATGTGGGCTGGGGAGACTTACTGAGATTCAAAAATGTATCAGGAGGGGATTGGAGAGAGGAAATAGAAGATCATGACTGGTTAGCAGTCCAGAACAAACCCTTAGTAACTGTTAATAATGCTTCAAAGCAAATAAGAGATTCAATGTTGAAACTTGCCCATAGATGGTATATAAGCCCAGTGCGATTGTCCAGCTGGTGAGGATATGCTGAGCAAGGTACTTATTACTGTATGTGGTGGTCTTGCCCTCTGGCTTGTGTAGTCTGGGATTTATTTTTTGATGAAATACAAAAGGTTATAAAGCAGCCCATGGACAGATACTGGTATCCAAAAGTCTAGTACCTGGCATTTATGGGAAAACTGACACACCAACTCTGTGTTTTGCAAGGTGTTTCAAAATTTGGCAACTTGTTTGTGGTCTGATGAATATGATTATATTTGATTGTGAGGAACAGTCCCTCCATCTCTCTGTTTACTTGCTGATAAGTTTGCAAGTGTTAAATGATTACTCAGTGTGGTTAATCAGCCAAAGATTTTATGACAAATTAATACCCCTAATATATTACTGGCGCTTTCAACAAGCAAAGGCACTGGGGCTCAAGTCAACTGAGCAGGCTGCTCAGATGCACTAACTTGCCCCTTCCACTGCCAAATTTGATTAAGAAATATTTTTCTTTTCAAAGCTAGCAGTTTAGAGTGGAACGACTGGCTTTCCTTTTAACAATCAGAACTCAGGCAGCTGAAGCTCAGTTTATGTAAGTAGCCACAGTCCTAGATAGCTACACAGGAAGAAGCCTGCACATAGCTAGGAATGCATTCAACATGATGCAGTTGATCGCCACATAAAATGAGAAAGTTAATTTTCTCTTTTAAAAACAACCTTCCTACTGAGCTGAGCTGAATGACTTTATCTTTGACTTTAGCCCCTAACTTGGGGTTATTTAGCATTCTGACTAATTTCAGTGAGCAGTATTGTCCAAAGTTGCATTCATGCAAGGGCACTCACATAGAATAATTATCCCCCTTCTCATTGCACGTCCTGAAAAGCCTCTTCTGGGAACAGGGAGTCTTCAGAAAAGGCCTGGGTTGTGGGGTGGGGACTGCAGTGAAATTGGTACTGCCACTCAAGCAAGCTGCCTCCTCCTGTTTTGTGGCCATTCCCCCTCCCTGGTCATTCCAACCATCTACCCCACACTCATTTCCTGTGGGTTCCATAACCCTCAGGAGAGGTTTTTTGGGGAGTCCAGGAGTGGAGGGCAGGGTTTTTTTTTTACAGTATAGTGGATCTGATGTGTTAATATGATAGATAAACAAAAAGCTTCATATTCTCAAAGTAGATTACAATGTTAGAAGTATCTGATTCTTCTAAATAAAGGGCGAGTTCCTTAGTTGATTAAATTGCAAATGATCTTGTGCTTAAAAGAGAAATTACCTGCCAAATTTGCCAAAAAAATTAAAAATCAGAGTTTTTACATGAAGATTAATTTGTTCTGGTTTATGGATTTCCTGCAGTAAGTTACACAAAACTTTGATGTCTTTCCCATTGTTGTTGCTAGAAGTTTGCAAGGTCTGTGCTGTAAATTAGGGGTAAGTGCTTGTGACGTGCACATTGCAATTTGGCTGGAACAGTCACCACTTTTCTAATATTTTTCACTAGATGGCTTTAGAAAAAATGTCTGGCACCAGGATACTATTAGGCTGTAATTAGTGTAACTAACAACTAATATGAAAGAGCAGAATAGAGGTCACCATAAGACTTCAAAGGTCTTAACAGGTTAAGGTTGGAGGGCAATCTGTCTCCTTTCTTAATCTGTTGCCATATCTGGTGAGATTTGTTGAAATCTTCAGTGACCTCTAACCTTGAGGTGTTGCTCTCTCATAATTTACTGGTCACATGCCATGTTCTTTATTCCCGTCTGTTTAGATGAGCAGAGGACTTTGTGAATGGCAGCTTCATTTTAGAGTTCATGTACAAATGTGCACAGATTATCAGCCCTTCACTGCAGATAAAAGATTATGGCTTAACCACTTTAACATTCTTGTTCTGCCAATATTGGACAACAATAACAGTACTTTGCTACACTGTGCGGTTTGGTTTGTATATGACATTTAAAATAAAATATAGTAGAAACAGCAGTATATTATTAAGGATATTGAAACTGTGTTATTTCATAGGCATTTTTGATACACTTAGCAACCTAATGCTGATGCTGCTTATCTGCAGTAAAAAATGTTGTTGCTTTTAGATGTCTGCTATTTACAAATATTTGGTTTTTTGCAAGTCTTTTGCAACTCTTGTCAGTTTCACATATTTCTGTGAGTTTTTCTGTAATAGTTTGCCTTAAATGAAAGTTTAATCCAAGTGAAAAGCTGAGAACTTGGTTACTTATTGTTTCTCTTTATATGACATTTCTCGTTACGATTTTTCTTGAGACTAGGGACCGCCTACCACCTTTTTAAGTCTGTATGCATAGCAATGGACTTTCTGGATGTGTTTGAACACCAATGGCCTATTGCCTGAAGGATTTGCAAAGTTAATACACAACCAACCAAACCAAGACTTGCTTTTAATTACAGTTTAAATTTTAAAGGCTGTTTAAAAGAGTATGAGAATGAAAGAACAGAAAGCAGTCTGAGACCAGATTTGAAGATCTCTACTGGAAAAAAATCATATAAGGATTTTTCAAGCAGTGACACTAAGAATAGAATTTGGAAAAATCTTTTCTTTCAAGACTATCTTGTGATTAACTAGGGGAGTACTACATCAAAGCTGTACTGACTTCAAAGCTCAGAACCACTTACAGCTTCCAGCTATTACTAAAATCTACCACTTCACCCTGCCAACGACTCATCTTAGTAGCTTCACTAAGTTATACCCATCTACTTGCTATCCTCTGTTTAGGGGGGGTGGAATACAGATACATTCTGAATTAAATATTTCAAAGCAGTATCATAGCCTCAAAATAAGGCATGCAAGCAACAGCAGAAATATTTTTTTAAACATTAAAAATGAGGTCAAATTATTGTGGCCTACACATTTGCAGTTTCATCTGTCTGCTCTAATGAAGTTTCTTGTGATAAGTCTCAGGACAGCATTCCACTGCAAGTTAGCCCTCAAATGACATGATCAATTTGCTTCTGATAGATGCTGTCTTTATTAAAGAAATTACTGGAGAACTTTTACTTACCACAAAGTCCTTCACAGTAATTCTTGAGGAAGGTGGTTAAAACTGTTGGTAATTTAATAAAAGGATCAAACATTGCTGCGCTTCAGTATTGTTCTTATCTAAGCATTCTTTAGAAACAGAACATTTGAAAAATTGTTCCATAGAATGATTTCTGCTAACTTTTCACAGTACCTTTTCACAAAAATGTAGAAATATGCACCTCTGTACCAGTCTTGTAGTGCAGTTGGTCACAGATAATCAGTTGTTGCTGTATTTTTTCTTTATTAGCTGGAAAAATTGAGGAGGAGAACCTTATGTATATTGAATAGAGCTCAACTAATCGTCTGATTTACACAATTTAATTGAGCTATAAATTAAAGTTAAATAATTTACATACATCATACCTTAATGAAGGGGATCTTTTGAGAAACCTAAAGAAATGCTGTCTGCTGGTTTTAGATATAAGCAAGAAGGAAAAACCAGCTTTAATTTATTTTTCAGCAGATTTAGCACAGGGCGGATGACGTTGACATCTGTGTGACCTGCATAAGAGCAGGCCTTTCAAAGGTGCCAGAGTTTTGCCAATGAGCAGGCTGGCTTATTAATCTAAAATTAAAATTTGTTGTTTAACTACACTGACTAATTTATTGAGGTTTTTGGTCTTAATATTTTGTATTTCTTGTATTAACACACTACTTTGTATGCAATAGTGTAGGAGCAGGTTTTATCCCCTTTACAGTAATGAGACAGTTAAAATGTACTGAAATAGTAATTTACTGTGGTGTTAATATTATTCAGCATTTAAAAGTGTTACATTATTATTTTCTGATTGGGACTGTTTCTGCCTAGACTTGTTGAAGTGGTACATTAATCTTGAAATAAAATTTGTCTTGTAAATTATATATTAATAAAAAGTTAGGAAGAAGTGAGATTCTTTGAGCGTGTTTTATAGAACAGTTTATATGTTCAGCAGAGATCTGTGACATGCTCTCTGGAGCTGTGCCATTAATCCATTTACAGCCATTCATTGCAATGAAGAGAAATTACTAGCGAAATAAGTGATCATATGTTAAGGGAAATGTCTTTGCTTCACTTGTACTCCCTTTTTTACTTTGCAAATGCAGCTGGCACTCTAGCAAATGTTTAAGCCAGTCCTTTTATTAAAATTGAAAGAATGTGGCAACAGTCAGCAATTTTGAGGCTCTTGGCCGGAGTCCAACCAGCTAGTTGTTTGGCCACACTTAGTTCCACATCGCTGAGTTTAGAAGGCAGAAGTGGCCCAGTTCTGCGCTGACCTATTGGTCATGACCACTCCTACCTCATTCGGAGGGTTTTACATCCTAATCTTCTGACACACATAATGGAGGTCTGAAGCAATAAATGAAGATCTAAAGTACAGAAACTTGCTGGCTGTTAACTAACTGTTTCAGATGAATGACCTATAATAGGAGTAGATGAATGAATATAATACATTCAGTTGAAAAAGATTGTCTCTTAACAATTCATGTGTAAGGGGGAGAATGCCCAGGAACTTACTGGTAGATCTAAAATTTGTATGCCACATGTATTTTCTGTCTAAAGAGCCTGCTTGCTTCTTTTAAAAAATAGAGAAAAATGCTTCCAGGCTAGCTTATTATACAATCACACTGTCAATGTGTTTTAAATAATTTGTTGTTATACAATCACACGGCATATCATTTTTGAATTTATATATTGCCTTTCATTGTTGAGTTTTTTCTTAATATAAACTATCTTCCTACATCAAATTGTACATAGTACAATCAGCAGAATCATTCAAGGCTCATCAAAAATCCAGAGGAAAATAATGTTTTCTGATGTTTTGTCAAACTTTGAATATCTTTTAATTGTCTTTCAGCACAGAAATGTGATCTGTAGCTCTGGCAGGACAGGTTAACCATATGCAAATTTGCTTGGTATATTAGTAGCAATCATCAGGCTGCATAATTTCCTTATGAGTTAAATGGACAGTATTTACTTTATTTCTAATAAATATAGCAATGAAGTGCTTGTATTATTTGTGTTTGTGTTTATTGGTTTTCTGTTACTTCTGTGCAGGCTTTAGCCATATATATGCTGAAGTTAAAACTGAATATATAAAAATGAAAAAAGTGGAAGCTGGCAATATTTGTTCTGGGATTTCTGCATAATATAAATGTTATTTTATTTAATCTTTAAAAAATATATTTGTGCATACGTGATGTTCAAAGATTAAGGAAACAATGACTACCTTAAAAAGTAGTTTGGATATAGCACCATGGCAATGTTCTTCTGATATGGAGCTCTCCTCAGTACATTATTAAGCATCTTTAAATGTATCCGTTTTTACCATTCATTTTATTTGACTTCAAAGAACATAGCCCCATTTTAGAGACTGAGACCTAACTATCGCAAGTAGGTTAGCTGCATTTTCTTAGAAATGCTAATGGAGTATCTTTGTTAGCTATTGGATAGTGAAGAAGCCATGATTTTACACTTACACTATACAAAAGCATCATGAAATCATTGCTGTTTTAAGGCCCATTCCTGTGGCTTCTTTACAAAAAATGTGAGGGAATACATCAGGGCTGGGGAACCTGTGGTACTCCAGCTGATGATGGGCTACAACTCTAATCATCCATTGGCCATGATGGAGGCCACAGGTTCCTAATCCCTGAGATAGGGCATATTGGCAAATATACTCAAGATGCATCGGCAGTACACAGGAACACTCTTCCAGGCTGGCAGGTGAATATGCCAGTTAAAATATTTACGATCAAATGCCACAGTTTTTTGTTAGAGTTCAAATGACAAGCTGCTTTTGTGTAAAAATGAAACCTTTCCAGTTGTCTTGGGTCATTCATGCTGCATTATTTATGAAAATCTTTTAGATCCCACTCCTATCTTGAAAATAGTTTATTAAACTAATCTTAAAAAAATATTTGCAATAAGATAAGCCCTGACTTCCAATGATAAAGGTCAAAGTAGAGAAGAAAGTGCCACTGGTTTGTGTTAGGTGACACTGTGCCCTCCCTGTCTAATTTGATTACACAGAGCCACCAAAGCTCTAGGCAAAGCTGATTTTAGTTATAAGCAGCTTCTTAACCTTTTGAGAACTAACATAAACACTACCTACCAGTGGCTAATTATGTTGTTCTGTTCCATGCAGCAAAGTACAAAGGTAAAAATGTGGAACTAGGGTAATGCATGTTGTGACAAAATATAGCAAGCTTACTCCAGCATATCAAATCACTTTTCTTTCTATCTGCATTTATTGTTTTATTTCCAGAGAGATACCATTTACATTCATGTAGAAAATTTAAGGAGGAATTCAAAATGATACAGACTTATGGTGGTGGTCAAAAGTCAAGTAATTTTTACTATTTCTTAAAACATTAGATATGTGATATGTGTGCAGAAGAGCCATAAGTGATATGTCTTTTCCAGAAGCACTTCTCAACTTGATATAAATTTGGTATAAACTTGGGGATGACTCATAGTTCAGTCAGGGTACATTTGTATATACTATGTCCCACCTTCAATCTCCAGCATTTCTGGGCACAGTGGTTACCTATTTGTTCCTGTATATGGACTGCTAATACTGATCTTTAAAGCCCTGTACAGTTTGGGATGAAGTGATTTAAAGGACAGCCTTTGCCACTGATGGGAGTTGACATCTAAATCATATGGAGGATATCAGGTTTGTGAAGGGTGGCATGTACCCTTATGAGCAAGAATAGACCTTAGTATCAGCCTCAGAGACTCTGCTCCCTGACCTTCCACTAAGGTGGATTCAGGGACAGGACTGTTCAGTGGCAGCCCCTGACACACGGAATTCCTCTTCCTAACAACTCTATGTGGACTCTTCTCTTGTGCTTTTTAACTAGACCTTAAAGACATTTTTATCCTACCAAGCTCTTTATTGCTGATTCAGTACATGTGATTTTATCAGATGCTGTTTTAATTGCACTTGTTCAGGGCAGAAGAAGAAATAATAAAATAAGGAGAAAAGAATAAGAATAGGTATTATTTTAGTTACAGATAGGTAGCCGTGTTGGTCTGCCATAGTCAAAACAAAAAAAATTTTTTTTCCTTCCAGTAGCACCTTAAAGACCAACTAAGTTAGTTCTTGGTATGAGCTTTCGTGTGCATGCACGTGTGCATGTGTATCTGAAGAAGTGCATGTGTATCGTGTGCATGTGTATCTGAAGAAGTGTGCATGCACACGAAAGCTCATACCAAGAACTAACTTAGTTGGTCTTTAAGGTGCTACTGGAAGGTATTATTTTCTGAGAATCAGCATGGTTTCTGCAAAGGAAAATCCTGTCCCACCTGTTGTTTAGAATTAGTTGAGTGACATATAGATAGTAGTAGTCAAGTAGAGGTTATATTCATAGGTGCTCCAAAAGCTTTAGACAAGGTGTGAAGAACCTCAGCCTTGGGGACTAAACGTGGCTCTCCACCTGTCAGGCTTCAGGGAATCTGCTTCCTCCCCTTCCCTTTGGCAGTAGATAAGCAGAACAAAGGAAATGAGTCTTCTTACCAGTTAGAAACTTCAATGATCACAGTGAGAGAACAAAGAATCCATTTCCTAGCAATGGTAGGTGATGCTCCCAATTAAGCGTTCCACCCACTTCCTCCCTAGTCACCCAGGTCACTACTGCATCTTGTAACCTGAGCTTGTAACCACTGTGCTTTCTGTGCTGCCATCTTACCAGCTCTTCTTGACGTTGGGCTGAGTGGATGGATGCTTTCCAGAGACAGTGAATCTGTTAATTCTCTCTCTCCCAGTGCTTCCTCTCCTAGCTGTTCCCCATCCAATATTTCCCAGCTTCTGCCTTCTGAACTATGTCCCTCTGCAAACCACTGTTCCAAATCAGTACTGTCCTCCTGCTCCTGGGAAGATTCAGGATCCTGATCAGGAGCAGGGGGGGGGGGGCTCCCACCATTCCTCCTCAGTGCAGCCCTCCTCAGTACGGTTTCTGACACCATCTTGGTTAAATGTGGCTCTCCAGCCAGCCAGATCCCCTATCGGCCCTGCTTCACACCCTCGAGTGCTTTTGCCTTCTTGAATGTGTCCTTGTGAATTCTGGGAATGCCAATTCTTGATTGGATGGAAGATAGAGAAGGGTGTGTCCGTATGTATAAACTAGCCTACAGTGCAAGGGTAAAATTTAGTTGTTCCTCTGCCCACTTTTGTCTCTGGCTATGACCATCACTAGCATGTAGAAAGTCGCCCAAGAGGAAATGCAGCACATCATGTTAAGCCATAGTTTAACACCATTGTAAACAAGCAAGAATGAGACACAGCAAGCTTCCTCATTTGATAACGGCTCCTGGGGTGTTGTAGTTAATTCTGGCTATGGTTAGTTTAAACAAAAAAGCTTCAGTAACTGTGGTTTGAAGCTGGCTTGTGTTTAAATATTAACTGCACTTTGCCAGTCTGGACAAATCATGTGGGAAGTGGTGAAGGAAGGAAATACAAAAGCTAGAGGCTTAGTGTGAGTCTTTTCTGCTTTTTCATGTCATGCTAACATACAAATGTGGCCAAAGTCTTCCATCAACATCTGCTGAGGAAAACAGATAACATGAGGAAAGCTTGTATGAGTAACTAACTATATTAAAAGAAACAGTAATGCAGAAGATAGGAAGAGACAACAATGCTGGAAAAAATTTTAAGGGTGACTGGTAAACCAAATCAGATTTTATGTGGCAGCCATACATAGCAGTTTCCCAAACACCTTTTATACTATAATGTAGCATAAGGAGGCTACTAATTTCACCAAAGGAGTAGATTCTTGCCTTGTAGGCTGTTTTCCAAACCCAATAAACCTTCTTAAGCTTTTTCCATCTCTGTAGGAAAAGGCTGTATATCTGAATCATTTCTCCCCTGTGTGAAATAGCTGTTTTAGGAAGACAATTTTGATTGGAAAAGCAGTTGATGGGGGGAAGTTTAAACATCTGTTCCCCTACCACTGCTCCTTGAATCAAATCCATGGCCTCCTGAGGATGCTTTTTAATTTTCTAACTAGGGAAATATTGCAAGTTTCTACCATGTAAAGTCTAGTTTGACTATTTTGACAACACCATCTATGTGCCATGTTCAAAAGAAAGAGCATATATAGAAAAATTGTCTCACCTGTTGTCTCACAGTTGAGGGATTCTCTTTCTGTGGAGATTTGCAAAAGTCAAAGCCAGAGTGTATTCCAAAAGTATTGTAATAGTTTTTTATTTGGGCTGTGTTCTGGTCGTAAGCCTTAAGCTAGCTGCGGTTAAAGAATTTGTTGTTTCTGTATCTATTTAAATTACTTTTTGTATTCTTACATATTACTACTACAAAGTACTATAATTGTCTCAGGCCTTCAGGACAGAGTATCCTACAAATGTAAATAAACTAAGAAAAAACACACCAGAGGTTCTAAAGATGTAGCATCCCTGCTCAAATATATTAATTTCCAGGACAATTATGACATAATGCAACATGAATTTGAGACTTGTATTTGGAGCTCTACTCAAATAAGACTTCAGTCACTGTTAGATTCCCTTACACACTGCAGAGGATAGCTTTTCCTGACACAGGCAGTAGTACTGAGGATGCAAAAACTCAATTGTTTTAAGAAGTTCCTATTCCTACTTCTGTTTATCTCTCCTAATATCATCAGGGCTTCTGTATTGTTGATCACAGCACTGTCGTGTGTGGCTAACCGCAGGCAGCAGATGCTCTTCATTCCCTTTTTGGCTGGAAGCCCTTCCTCTCAGCTCTGTAGTTGTGGAAGTACTCACTGCTGCTGAGAGACATCACATGACTCAAATGGAAAACAGCACCAGTGGGAACCTTCAAGTGCTTCTGACCTAGGATAGATGGTTGGAAGCTGGATGAAGGGAAACATAAGAGAGAGAGCGTGCAGGAAATGGGGCAAAAGAAGTGATATTTCAGATAAAAACAAGAGGAGGGAAGCGCTGGAAGAGATGTAAAAGATATTTCATTTTCTTATACTAATGTGGAAAAAACCAGGAGAAAGATAGCTGGGGAACTAAAATTAATCCTAAGAATAAAACTGGATTTCAAAATTTATCGAAAAATATACAAAGTGTTGTAAAGGGGGAAACACACAGCATTTGCATTGATTTTGTTACATATTGTAAAGCAAGACAGTAGTTTTCCAGGGTGAATATGTACCCTGTTCTTAAACTTGTTTATTTAGAAGTGGGAATCACAATACACATGATGTTAAATTTGCATTTGCCAGAGTGGACTGGAGAACATTCAGTGAACAGGTTGCCTCGTCCCACTTGTTAAATAAATAAAATAGAAAAGCAGTCATCCATGATGAGGGTGGTCTCAAAAGACACAATGACAAGGGACCGGGAGGCCACATTGCACAACGATGTCAAGACGTTTTCAGCCCAAAGGGTGCATTACCTCTCAGCAACATTTTGCAGGCCACATTCCAGTAATAGGTGAGGCCAAAGGCAAAGTTGGGGTAGCAATGAATATAAATTTGTACAGTAGGCTCTTAATCCCCCATTCAGACAAGCAAAGATGCAATGTATGACAGTTCAATAACACATTTTAGCCAGGCAGATACTTGAGAAGCCTAGCAGGGGCAGAGAGGGTCATGGTCCAGGGAGAGGCCCAAGGGCCTGATAAAGAGGTTGCGAGGGCCACTTTTGGCCCCTGGGCTTGAGATGCCCCACCCCCATTTTAGACAATGGTCAACAAACCAACCTGTTAAAGTGTGAATTGACAATACATTAATTCTGGCCTGATGGGACCCTGGAACAATTCATACAATCATTGTTTGAAGCAAAAATGTTCAACAGAACTTACCCAAACCAGTCCTTGACATTTTTAACCTTTCCAAATGTTAAATTCTCCAAACTCCTGCAAATTTTGACAGTGGGGATGCTTTAGAAAATGTGTGGTGATAGAACTGTCTGATTGAAGGTTTCTTAAATGCTGCTGTCCAAAATCACCAGCCATGCTTGAAAGTAGTAATTCTTGATACAACTTAAGACTCTCAATTGACTTGTAGCTGCAGGTGTCAGAGCCACCTGCTATGGTATCGCTATGGTATCAGAAAGCTTGGCTTTTTGAATTACCTATAGCTTCCTTTAATTACCAAATTTCTCTCTTTTTCTTTGTTAGGTTTATGCAAAGCCACCCTAACTGCGCAAACAGTAATCTGTTTTTATAATTTACCAGATTATTCTATATTTTGGGGTACACAAGTGATGTATATATCTAATGCAGCATGAGATACACTATCACAACACTTTTAAGAATTGAGAGGGGGTGTTTTCTTTCTTATCCAATTATGCGGTTCACATAGATCTGTATATGTCAAAACACAATTTAAGAACCCTAAAATACATCAAAGCTATCTTAACTTTCTTGGGTGCCTTTGTAAGTCAAAAAGATCTCAGTAGTACTATACCTATGCTTGCATAGCCTATCACAGTGCACAGAGTGGGAGGTCTTTTCAGCCACATGTTATTAATAAACCTATTTCTCTGAAAAGGAAGATATTTATAATACTATTAAAACTATAATTCTACACGCAGATAGGAAGTAAGTTTCAGCCACACATTCAGAAAAATCACACAGCCCTTCCCAGACTCTACTATATCAGAGGGAAACTGGAGGCTTGAATATCTGAATGCTTTCCTTCTTCAGATGCCCATGAGAGGCTAGCAGGTTAGGGAGAAAAATGCTTGCCTAGCCTTCTTCTGGAAATGATAGTTTTCTTGCAGTCTGGTGGTGCTGTCCATGAAAGGTGCTTTTTCTGAACGAGCTGTTTGTCTCTTAAGCCCATTGAACTAATCTGAACATGTATAAAATCAGTCATTAAATCAATATGTAAAGATAGTAGTTCAAAAGCAAATTCATCATTATTAGCCTTATCCTTTCAATTAGCAATGTATATTAAGCCAAAGATTATGGGGTTCAAGCAAAAAATTTCTGAGATTGGACATGAAGCGATTATATGCACATTTGATTAATGTGTGCTCTTTCAGAGTTGCTTTATCTTTTTAGCGTTCAGAATATGTAAATATTGTCTAATCTTTGTAATAAAGTATCAATTTGTTCAGCATAAATGATTTGCTCATCTTGGCCTCTAAAGCCTTGTCCTTTAATTTGATGCAGGGCTACAGTTATAGTACAATGTATAAATAGTTCATTCAAATTGAATTTATTAATCATAAAATTGGAAACTGCCTAGTATATTATTTCCAGTCTGAGTAACGAAGTTTTATGCACCCATTTACCATAAAATAACTTTTAAACTGATTTTTCAACACAGCGCAAGAACTCCATTATTTTCTATAAGATACATATTAGGCAAGGTTCCAACAAAAACCACCACCACTAAAAACCACCTCTCAATTGCTGGGGCTTCAAGCAACTTATCTGAAATCAATGGTACGTGTGGTTTAGCACTGTTGTGTGGAATGTACTCATTCCAACGTTCTATCCTCCTAGAAATGCCAAACATACATATCACCGTTTACAAGCATGAATTGAGTGTACTGTATGTAGTTCTGTCTACATCAAACTGGTTCTCAGCAAATGCGACACTGGTAACTACATGTTTGATCATGTCACAATTCAAGCCAGTTTGCTGATACATACTTTGATCTAGAGATCTGTATGTGCCCTAGCACACCTGTAGAAGTCTGTTGTAAATGAACTTCTCTTCAAGGGGAGCTCTTAGAGTTAGCATCCATCGGTCTTTGTAGACAGTGGAGGAGTGCGCCTTTGCAGGGGAGGTCAAACTATTGGCAGGTTGCAGCGCCTGCAGTGGCTATAGAAACTGATTCGGAAGAGGCATGTTTTGTTGCAGCTGGGACAGATGAAGGTGGATGCAGAGCTGCCCTTGTGGAAGTGGGTACAGGAGCTGCATGTTTGTGAATGTGTGCAGGCAGGTTGATGTAGGGATCATGCTATCCACAAGAAATACCTGGCTCTCACAGCAGTACTGTTTTGATATTCTGGCTATGCCATCATTCCCTCGCCTCCCTGCTGTCTGTGTCATTTTGTCCATGGATTTCAAATTCTTAGGGTTAGTAACTGTGCTGGGCTTCCATGGGCAGGGGTACTTCAAAAGCCCCAGTGTCCATTCCCATAGCCATCTTGTTCTCTTGCAAAAACAGCCACAATTACTGGGACGTTCAGTTCAGTTTTTATTAGGAATTAAGCACATTCTAATTACTTTCCCCCAACACTGCCAGAGATGCATGTCCCTGGGCATTAAGGCAGCTTCCCTGAATTGAGATTTAGTCCCCTCAATAGTCAGCCATTGGTCCAGTTCAAGAGCAGTAAATACAGCACCTTTTCCTCCACCTTCGCCAATGCTGGTGTGCAGAAAGAAAAAACTCTTGCTCTTCACTTTGCTTGACATTTTATTTTGCTGTATATTTTTTGCAAAGGGAAGGCATCAAACTGGAAACATACGGTGATGTCTAGTATTGGTCATACTCAGAGTAGACCCATTGAAATATTAAGCTGAACAAGTTGGGTATGACCCATAGCATTCTTGAACATACTTGCATTGTTTGAGGCATAGTAGTAAGGCCAAAACCTTAACACTGTGAAGAAGGGAGACTAAGGAAACAAGGGAAAGAAGACAGTACAAGAAAGTGTCTTGTAAAACTTGGTGCTACATATCATGAAAACAGGTTTAAAAAAGAAGCTGTTCAAGATTGATTGTGTAACATATAGCAGACTGAAATATTTACAAATACATATTTACTACTGTGCTCATTGTATGGCAGACAAGTAAAGCATGTGATACACTTTAAACAGTAAAATAGTCAATTTTTTAAAAAAATCTATAATTTTAATCAAAACTTTGTTTCAGTCATTGAAATTCTGTTATTGCTGCTTACAAACATTAAAGTCAATCAAAACATCAGTAGCTTGCGAAATCAATATTTTTAATATGTTTGCATTGCAGTGCTGCAGATTTTGGACTAATAGATCGCACCCATATTGATTTCCATGGGAAATGTTAGTCTGATACTGAAATAATTAAAAAAAAAGCACCAGGGATTATTGGTTTGGAATTTTGAAGGAGATAGAAGTATAAAAATTGGTTATTGACCAAATTGCTTGGGGTGAATGAACCTTGGGCATATGCAATAAACTTGTAGCACAGAGTCATTACTGAATACTACCTTAGTCCCTTAAACCTAAAAGAAGTCAATAACCCATTATAACAATGCAAATTGTGGTGAAATAACATATGGGGCATTTTCGTATAACATTCTTTGAAATCAACGGGATATTCATAAATATAAATCTGTTAATAATCATCTAATTAAATGTAGAGAAACAGGAACTACTTTTCACACAAAATAATAATAGACATGGGGCTAAACTACATGCTACATTAGAAGTCTTTTTAACTAATGTGTTTAGAACCTAGACATAACTCTTTCTGTAGAAAAAGCAGACACAGCATGTGTGTGTGATTTGATTGGGGCTGTTGCGCAGGGAAACAGGCAAAGCCTTTCCCCACCCTCCTTTCAAATCAACCCCCTCCAAAGAAGTCACTGTTTATCCCAGAAGGTGCACAGCAGCTTCAACAGACGGGCAATGTGTTAACCCACAGATCTCCTTAGTTGTCCTGTAGATGATATTCAATGTATTGTTGTCATTGGCATATTGCTGCTTCGGCAGGGCTTAGGGGGTTTTTTCCTGATCACCTTGTGGGTAGGGGGCTGATTAAGGTGGTCCATCCAGAAACCAACAATCCAATTGGTTTTAAGAATATGAGGAATTTGCTTGTTGATTCTAGCTTTCCTGTCATGCGGCAGGTTAAGTACAGTGGTACCTCGGGTTAAGAACTTTATTCGTTCTGGAGGTCTGTTCTTAACCTGAAACTGTCCTTAACCTGAGGTACCACTTTAGCTAATGGGGCCTCCCGCTGCCACTGCGCTGCCGCCACGCAATTTCTGTTCTCATCCTGAAGCAAAGTTCTTAACCTGAGGTACTATTTCTGGGTTAACGGAGTCTGTAACCTGAAGCGTCTGTAACTTGAAGCATATGTAACCCGAGGTACCACTGTGCACAGCTTTTGTCTGGCTTTCTTCCTGAAGAGCACGGGTCTTGTTGCTCTAAGGTTGAGGGGTACTTAGAAGGCTCCCAATGCACACAAAAACTAGATAAAGCCTACTCCTTCTCACCAGCTGGCAGCCAGAGAGGAGGCAAGTGGGTTCAACTCTGTTTCAGTTGCCCATTTTTGGGGGGACCCACCTGATAGCAGCCTATTGTCCACTCGCTTCCAACAATTGCCTGCAGGCCCGGTCACCTCACTCTGTATCAGTATCCGTGTATAAGACAAACCCCAATTTTTGCCTTAAAATTTTAGGCAAAAAACATTGTCTTATACAGAGAAAAATGCGGTAATATTTTCCAATTTTGTTTTACTATTGTGCTTTATATTGTTTTTAGTATGTCCTATAAACTGCTTCAGTTGCTGCTTAAGCAGCAGAGAATGTGCTATAGAAACATATAAAATAAATCAATAAATACTGAAGAAACACAAGTTCAAAGTCCTTTGAGTTAACACAGAACTTTCTTTACAGTTCTGGATTCTAGTCTTTATATTGTTCTTAAGATTACAGTAAAAAGCATTTAGTTTATTTCATAGATGTGGTACTTGTTCATAGTGATCACAAGGCCAAAAATAACACTGGAAACTGATATTGTGCTACTATATCTAATTTCTGGAACGTGGAAAAATCGCTTGCTTATGAAATTGCATTAAATATACATTTTACTTTTAAACGACCAAAAATACTTAATCCAAATCCCATCAAATGCAATATAAAATCTGATTTAAGTGAGAACAGAATAAGGTGAATGAACATGTAAATAAACATATAAATAAAATAAGTTACAATAATAATAATTTTTATTATATGTCTGCATGATTATTCCAATTTTAAATTCAAAGAATTGATCCTGCTTGTAGGTTTCAAAGAGGCATCTGGTTGTCCACTGTGAGAACAGGATGCCAGACAACATGGGCCATTGGCCTGATCCAGCAGGCTCTTCTTAAGTTCTTACGAAATACAAAAATGTCTTTCCAAAGGCATACATGAAATAAATACCATTATTAGGATCTGAGTTTCAAATATGTAGTGTCTAATTTAATATATATTTTTGAAAAATGTAATCTGCTTTCATTTTGTCTAGCAAATTATTCGGCATACCTGGTCTGTTTTGAATCTGGTCTTGGAGGGTTATCAGAAATCTAGTGTCCCTTGGCAGAGAAACTGGCATGGCATTAATCGGTTTTGTAATTAATTGTTATTGTTAAAATTCAAGTATTAATTATTATTTATTCAAAACATTTATATGCCGCCTTCCATCAAATGATTGCATTGTGCTTTTCAAAAATAAAAAATAGCAAATAAAACTAGAAACAGGCAGCCTGTAAATGTGCTATAAGTAGTCAGAGAATTTAAATATTTAAGATGAGAGTGTTTTTAAAATGCCTGGAATCCAGATCTGGGCAATATCTGGTTTTCAACATCGCAATATATCACCAGCTAAACATCTCAATATACCAATATATCACAATGTCTGAAATAAGAATGAAGCTGTGTAGAGGCACTGGCTGGCTTAACTGTTTTCCCCACATCGTGATTTTCGCTGCCCCCTGCAGGAGGCAGGGAAGAGCTGAACCAGCAGAGTTAACAGAGGTTGCAGGAAACAAGAAAAGCATTGTCTGGCTTTCCCCACATTGTGATTTTTGCATAGTGCACACACACACATCATGATTTGTGATATATTGCCAGATCAAAAAATTATTAAACCAATATCACAATAATGACCTTCAAACTTGGCTGGATCTACACTGATTGAAAAAACACCATAAAATCTCTCAATGCAAAAATCCCATTGGTGACGGCTCACAGCTCTACAGCGCCATCTGGTGTCACATGTTTATAACGCATTTCTAACGATATAATAGATGAATGTAGCTGAGTGCCTTGTGTTGGATCAAATATCAACATATTGCTTCGTCTGGATGCATATCTATTTCAACCTTGGACTTTAAAGACAGCAAAGTTTGTGCCAGACGTATTTCTTTGGGGAGGGTGTTCCATAGCTGGGACAAAGATGCAAGACTAACTTCTAATGGAGGTGGCATTTGGAGAAGAGTGTCAGTCAATGACCTTAGCTTTCAGGCAAGATGTGGGAGGAGAAACACCTTGAAGTAGCTGTGGGATCATTAATATGAAATGTTCAGAATCTAATATGTGGGACAAAACCTGCCCATCCCCAGATATGCACTTTGTCCCTGCTGTGCTGTGTATTCCTCTCTTACCAGCTGCAGGCTGGCTTTCCTCTGATGGAGTTAGTTTCAGCTCTAGAAACCAGCTGTCACTTGTGACAATATTTATTAAAATGTATAGCTTCCTTTTTATTCCAGTCTACTGTGCTTACTGGGCACCTCTCCAATCTTTTTATGAGGAAAAAAGATCCTTTCCCTTCCTACAACGAGATGGCATTAGATGCAAGGCAAACTTTGAAATCCAACCTAAACTGCTTTATTTAACTATAGTAGAGGGTTTGGGAGCATTTCTAAAGAACAATTTTCTCAGTTACATGCACACACACAGTATGCATGCTACATATACATACAACAAGTTATTAACTGGCAGAGAGATCACCAGTTGCAGTATACAACCTCTGCAATCTAAGGAAATGGCCAAGTTAGTTTCCTCATTTTTCTCATGCCAGAAGCAACACCTGACTGCTAGTTAGTGGAAAAATAACTTTCCCCCTTAGGGCTATAGACATTAATTAGTTGAGCAATGGAAAGTACAGGCCAAATGAAACCTGGCTTTATTTCATAAAGTGCTACTTAACATCTCTCAAAAAGACTGGAACAACAGTTGCCTTGCAAACCCTCCATGTCTACAAAGTGAAATGCATACATGTACAATTGTCTTATATAGTGATATGTATGCTCCCTTTGAGAGGAAGGGCAGGATATAAATTTTATGAATAAAAAACGACATATAGGAATTAGAGAAAATCTGAGCAGCCCTCCTTCAGATGTCCCTTTTGATTTAAATAGCTACACCTTCCTTACATTTCCCCACTAAACCTAATAATAATAATAATAATAATAATAATAATAATAATAATAATTTATTATTTATACCTGCCCATCTGGCTGGGTTGCCCCAGCCACTCTGGGCAGCTCCCAACAGAATATTAAAAACACGATAAAACATCATACATTAAAAACTTCCCTAAACAGGGCTGCCTTCAGATGTCTTCTAAAAGTCAGTTGTTTATTTCTTTGATATCTGATAGGAGGGCATTCCACAGGGCGGCAGCCACTACCAAGATGGCCTTCTGTCTGGTTCCTTGTAACCTCACTTCTCGCAGTGAGGGAACCGCCAGAAGGCCCTTGGTACTGGACCTCAGTGTCCGTGCTGAACGATGGGGGTGGAGATGCTCCTTCAGATATACTGGTCTGAGGCTGTTTAGGGCTTTGTAGGTCAGCACCAACACTTTGAATTGTGCTCGGAAACATACTGGGAGCCAGTGAAGATCCTTTAGGACTGGTGTTATATGGTCTCGGCGGCCACTCCCAGTCACCAGTCTAGCTGCCACATTCTGGATTAGTTGTAGTTTCCAGGTCACCTTCAAAGCCCCACGTAGAGCGCATTGCAGTAGTCCAAGCAAGAGATAACTAGAGCATGCACTGCTCTGGCAAAACAGTCCACGAGCAGGTAGGGACTTAGCCTGCATACCAGATGGAGCTGGTAGATAGCTGCCCTGGACACAGAATTGACCTGCGTCTCCATGGACAGCTGTGAGTCCAAAATGACTCCCAGGCTGTGCATCTGGTCCTTCAGGGGCACAGTTACCCCATTCAGGACCAGGGAGTCCCACATACCAGCCCGCCCCGTCCCCCAAAAACAGTACTTCTGTCTTGTCAGGATTCAGCCTCAATCTGTTAGCCACCATCCATCCACCAACCGCCTCCAGACACACAGCCAATTAACAGCCAGTCTATTTGCTTCACCCTGCTTATGTCCATTTGTGCCAGCTTTCCTAATATGTAAACCTTTCCCCATTGTACTCCTCCATTCTCCCCTGCTTCCAAAGGACATTCGATATCAGGACTTCCCAAACTTGGGTCTCTGCAAGCTGTTTTGGATATAACATGGCTTAACAATTCTCTAACACACGGATACACAAGATTGAACAAGACCTTTTTCACAACTTTTTGGCGCAGTGTCTTCCGCTTCTTCAGGAGATGAGGTTGAGAATTTGGAGTCAGAAGGGGAATTGCATACAGGTCCAGGTCCAGATGCCTCTCCAGAAGAAGAGCCTGTGGTGCCATTGCCCTTCCAGTCTGAGAATATCACCTTTCATACCCAAGTGTTAATCAAACCAGTAGCACACTTAAGACTTTCTAGGGTTAGAAGGGGGAGGAACATGGGGGAATTACGTAATGTCTTTTGTTAGCAGGCTGCCAATGGATATAACTGTGTGGTGATTGATGACAGCCAGACATAAATTTTGGCTATCGAATTCAGTCTGGAAAACAGAATGAACAAGTGGTTAACCTCTGATGCTTTGAAAAAGCCATTTTCTGTGTAAAGAAACCAAGAAACTATCACCTCCTGGGAACCCTGTTGGGGTTCTGCAGCTTGTGAGTGGAGGAATCAACATCTTGCCCCAAAACCACATAAGAGCCCTGATGAGCATTGGATCTGCAAAAGCCTCCCTTTCTTAATTATCCCTGAGACGTTTCTAATTCATATAACGAAAATGAGATTTCTCTGTCTGCTGGTGGAAATTTACATTTGACGTGTGAACTGCTTTCTGGCTACAATAAGGGAAGGGAAGTTGATTGTTAAAGGGCTGAAGGCAGAAGAAAATGTCTGCTTTAATTGTTTGAATCAAGAAAGTTTGTTGTTTTATCAACAAAAGTGTTGCCTGTAAATTGAAAGTAAATCTTCACTTGATGCTTCCTCTGTGGGAAAAGAGTTTAATAAGAGATAATGCTGTGAAGATCTTAAGGTGGAGACAGGTGCTGTAATGAGACTGAATTGTTAATAAGATCAAAAGCATTCAGTATAACAAGTATATCTTTGGACATTCCACTGTTGGCCACCTTCAGCAAATGTTTGATGAGCAAAAAAAATGGATTAGAACAAAGTTTGATCTAATCGAGAATGAAAGTAAACCAGAGATGAATGAAATGGAAAGCAGAATCAAACAGGGAGGGAACAGGTGGTGAAATGGAAAAGTCCTTCACACTGGTTTTTGGATGAATGAAACAGTCAAATGGTGGAGTTGTGATGCTGGAGGAGTAGAATGAAGCCATGGATGGAGAGACATTTTGATCTGGCATCAAACGCCACTATGCTATCTCTGTTGGTGAGGAGCCAATGAGAGACCTTGAGTCTGCCATGATCCCTCCCCCGGAGGTCAACTGTGTTTCTTGACAATCAAACATTCTCACTTTGAATGTTTGAACACACACACTCCCCTCTTAATCACTTCAATTTTCAGGTGAGCATCTCAGTTCCAACCCCTTAGCTGCTGTCATCTCCTTACTCAAACCATACCAAAATATGTGATAAAACCCACATTCAGCTTATGTAAATGATGAAATTCATACTAATTTTAATGAATTGGGATTTTAAAAATTTAATTTATATACTAATCAAAGATCACAGGGTGTTTTATAGGATTGCAATCTGTATCAGGAATTAAGTAAATACAGTGATGGAAAAGGGAAAAATGAACATGGCTAAAACTATGTGGGGAAAATATGGCTTGGTGTTGTGGGTTATCTTTGCCACTTCATAGGTGGCTAAACATTCCTATTTGAGGTAATTTGTGATCATACATCAGGTTATAAAGTTTTACTGTTGCATTATACAGTTGAATTAAGTATTTTCTGCTTTTTTATGTGATTTTTTTCAAGGAAACATATTTTCATCTTCAAAGAAAATATGTGGGGAACTTTAAAAACACAACAGAAATGTCAAAAATTAAAAAGCGAATAGTGAATAAAAAGACTCATCATATTAATAATTTCACCTCTTTACACTTCTGAGGCATGCTTATGTTGACAATACTGTTACATAGCTTCAGATTATGAAAGGCAACAGATATTGAAATTATTGTTCATGGTAAATGGTTTGCAAGATTAGAAAACCATCCAGTCTTTCTTCTAAAACACAAACAATGTGATGTAATTAGCTAGGAATAGGTTTCTCTGCTGAATCAGAAGCTGCAACCTAAGCATACATAGCCGAACAGCTTCCACTGGAATTCCTAAGGTTTCTGAATAAACATGTTGGTTCAGGATGTAAGACCTACTAAAAACAGTCAGATTTACTTATGAGTGTGCTTAAAATAATATTCCTTAAAGTATAGATATTAGAATGGCATCACATGATTGTTTTTGTGATATTTATTTGCTTCTGTAATGGGAAGAAATTGATTCCAAATGTGTTGTCTTGACCCCGTACTCCATACATGGTAGTGCCTAACCTTAAATGATGCTTCTCCAGTCTCGGCTGTATTTACAGTAATTACGTGCATAATGTAGCATATTATTGTCTGGACTTCCTGTTTAATCAGTACAGAGCTTCTTACAAGTGCAGCTGAAAAGGGCAAACAAAATTAAAGCTTTATATACCAAAACAAGTTTGATTTGCTAAGCTCCCAGCATTCCAAAGTACACAAATTTGTTCCACTAAGTTTTCCGATGGTTTGCAGATGGGCAATGATTAATCAGAGAGCTAACTGAAGTAGTTTGCAATTAAACTGGAAAGCTCTGAAGCATGCTAATTGAATCAGAAAATTAGAGGCACTGAGCAGTAATTGGCTATTTCTCATGCAGCAGGTGCCAGGCCACTCATCTGTGGAACAAGGTATTTAAGGCACATTAGCACTAGTAAAAATACTTCTTGATATGGAACAGCTAGATTTTCTGCTCATTTTCACCATGGATGCCAAAACATACAGCTGGGATGTCTAGTGCTTCAATTCATGTTAGTTTCTGTAAGATAAGCACGTAGGAAGCTACCATCATGCAACCTGTATATACACCATGGAGATGTTGTAAGTGACACTAACGTACAGAAACGAAATAGGTAAGATATCTATATTGGCCAAGGCTCTATTGGTAATCAAGGATGAAGACAATGAATTACACAGAACTCTTTAACAAGTGATAACATGCTTGTTACAACAGAAGTTGGGCTAGTAAAATTGCTCAATTTATGTATTTTGTAGCTGTTACTTTTGTGGGGCAAACATAAGCTACTGGCCCCCAAAAGACCTCAAAATCTGCTACAATTTTTCAGGTCTGCAATAAGGTGGAACTCTTGATCTGGAGCCTTCAGAATAGTTATTCACATGAAAGGGGAAAGAGTGCCGTATAAATGTACCCTGCTGCTCTTAACAATTTCCATTTGTAATTGGAAAGGTAATATGGAACATTGCAGCTTCTAATACTGTAGAACCCAGATCAGGATACTGATGGCTTATGTCTGTGTATTATCCCAGAGTGATCTCTTCATGGTAGCTAAAAGCAGTTCACTGGAGAAGGTGAAAATCTTATGGGGAGAACTACAACTTATCTTCAGTTGTTTAATACTGTGGTGGTGCATGCCCAAGTTCTAATGCCACATTCCTGAAACTATTTGTTTGGGTAAATGTTGGGATTCCTTTGCAAATATGTGGCTTCTGTAGTCTTCCAGTAAAATCAGTGTAATTTATTTACTTCTGAGACAATAAATTTAGAATCATAATCATAATAATAATAAATGTAGACTGCCCGATACCTGTAGATCTCAGGGCAGTTCACAACATAAAGTTACAATTTAAAAACACATATACATCATAATAATAAAAATAAAGACAACCTAATGTGGATGCTATATCATATGACTTAAGCAGCTGCCTTGGGCGGTGGAACTCTGCAGGGCCGTGCCCCCATGGGAAACCCCCCCCCCCCCGCCCCTGCCGCCACCAGGGTCATGTAGCTGAAGCTTCCAGCCAGATCTTCTGAGAATTCTGCAAGATCTCATAAGATCTCACCAGAAGCAACCACGTGACCCCAGTAAGCGAGGCTTCAATAGGGACAACTTCCTGTCTTGCCTCAGGTGGCAAAACAGGGTTCGCTCCTATTTATTTCAAATTTTTAAAACTCACTTAAGGCTGCTTCACATCATAAAAACTTATCAAACACAAACGAGTCATCAATATTAAGCCCAGCATCATGATACTAAATTCAAATCAATTGATTGCACTATAGGTAAACTGCTAGGGAAGGGAAGAATGGTGCTATATACAGGTAGCAAGAGGATGTGGTTTTCTGGATCCAAGCACCATGCAGATTCACTGACTTCTTACCATGCCCTTTGACAGCTGCTCATTCTTGCATTTGGTTAAATATGTTCAGTTATATAGGTCACCTCCACTATAGCTTTGCGTTGCTAAATATTTACAGAAAAGCTGTAGAAATTAGTTTCTTGGAGATATGTTTTAAATATTCAGATTACTGAAGTGTGGATTAGTGAAGTTTGGCTGTTACATTAAGAAATAAAATCAATGTTCCCTTATTTCTAGATAGTTTTGAAATTTGAGCAGGGGAGAGTTGAATATTACTTGAAGATGTTGGCACCATAAATCTAATACTGCTGTGAGCTTAGTTAGATGCATAAAACCAATTCATATTATGTCTCAGCATGAGTTTATATCTTCTAATTAGTACCACCATTTTATGTAGAGCACATGCTATGAAAGTTTGTTTGTCGTGTCAACAGAGACCAAAGGACATACAGTAGTTCTCTGCTAGAATAAGAGGACTATGTGGAAACAAAAGGCTTGTACCCTAAGCAGTAGGTAATCAGAAAAGAATGTAAAAGAATTAAGTGCTGTTGTGGAGATAAAGTTATACCCATTTTGCAATGAGCATAGGTGGTTCTCATGATATTATTTTTCTCATTATTAATTAGACTTCAGTAAAGTACTGTTCTTTAAAAAGTGAATGAAAACATTAAAAGCTTAAAAGCTTCTATTCTGACAATTGAAAAGTAAAATTTTATGATATTCAAATGCTAATCATATCACTTAGCAGATGACTGAAGAAAGTAGTGTATTTTGAATAGAGGCATAAATTATAAATTGTAAACAGTGCATGGGGGATATATTGTAAATGCGTCTCATTTAAATTAAGACAGGGAGCTTTTTCTGAAACAGATTATGTGACTTCATTAAGTTTTAAAATCCACTTTATAATGTTTTATTAAGATCTTTTGGCAACAGGCTACAAACTCCCATGCTATAGCAGTTCAAAGTTGTATAAAGAACTTGGCTATAGCTCACGAGCACATTCATATATTCCAGTATTATTTCTACACTTTTCTGTGCTGTTATATAATAAATGTACCTCTCTAATGCTGCTCTCCTTGCCCACAAATATGTTTTTGCTTTTTTAAAAACTAAAAAACATCTCAAACATTTACATGATCAATGTTTTTTGCTTGAGGGATAAAGTTTGCTCTTCCATGGACAAGTGAGAACATATTGATCATTTTATTCTATTTGCTATTTCTAAATTCAATATACCTCTTGAGTCGATAAGCGAGATCGAGAGCATATTCTTTTTTTGTGTGTGCCTGCTTGTAGCTTGTTCTCAAGATTCAAGATACATTTTTGATTAATCACAAATGCTCTGGGGTCATGGAGAGCAAATGTGTTTGTGGAGTGTCAGCTGATGCTGTCAGATAAATGTCTTAAGCTTAGCCAGGGTTCATGCCCCAGCTTTAGGCTGTGCCAAATGTCTCCCCTTGTTGAGGAAGATAACAGCTACACTGGAGGCGACTGAGCTGTTTGTTCACTGAAAGGGCTGACCTTGCCATATGGGGCTACAATCAGGTGAAAGAAATAGTGTATGTTTTAATTGAAACTTTTAAGACAAACTTTACTCTTCTTAATTTTACTCATTATTAATGCAGATGAATTCACTGCTTCTAGTGCCATGTTAGCTCACTAACTTTGCTTCTTCTTACAGTTTCGAAAAAATATATTTTGCCATATAAATTCCATTTTGTTATTTCTTTCCATGCTAATATTCATTTAACATTGTCATTGTGCGAGAGGTAAACAAGGATGTTTTTGTTTTGTTTTTCTAGTTTCAATGCCCGTGGGGCTGAATTCTCAGTACAAACTAGAAGTTCCAACTGTGGTATTGGAAGGAATTGTTGAACATTTTTATTTCACATTTGTCTTCAAAATAACAGTTCTGAGCCTACAGAAAGTGTCATATAATGTAACCTACAAGTATGTCTCCCTTTTGACTTCTGAATACCTGTTTAATCACATTTGCCACATCTATAGCAATTTGTCTTCTATTACTAGACAGTACATAAATAAGAAATAGTGGCGCAGTTGGTCTGTTAACACCTGGAGAACATTTTGTATCAAGCCTGTCTATGATTTGTAATGCTACAGGCAAAAGCCTGTATCATATGGTGGTGCATAAATAAGTGAAAGCTCTCTGGGCTACTTGAGGACTTTGTTGTAAAACACCTAAAATCAGGGCCTTTCTTCACCTTGTCATAGATTGTTCTCTGCTTCAAACACCATGATCTACTTTTTCTTTCCTCTTAAAAAGTTCATACTGTCATGGGTAAATCAATGGGGCTAATTAGACACAACAATGCTGTTAAAAATGGAGAGGGAGAAAATAACACATCTGTCATGAACTCCCTCTTGGAAATGAGACATTTTAAATATTTTATGTTGAACACAAAATATCTTGAGGAGATTGTTTCATATTCTGTATTCCAACACAAACTTCTGTGTGAGAAGAATAATCCTGCTTGAACAAACCATTTAAACAGTTATTTTTTTAAAGGAAAAAAAAGCTTCATAATGTGTTCAATATCTCTTTTACTAAAGAATATACAGTACATAAAATGTTTTATCACAGATAATGTATTCAAAATTTACATTTGGAGGCTTTTGGCACCCTAGCAACTTGTCCGTGTTGCGCCACTGCATAGAGGAAAACATGTAATTTGGCATCATAAGATGAGAAAGAGCAGTGGAAAATCTTGCCAACAGAAAGAACATTCTCTTTCCAATTATTTCTCTTCAGCCAACATCTAAATCAAATTGAATGCAAATATTTTGCCCATTAGACTAATCTGAATTGTATTTCTAGCAGTTTTTCCTGCAAGATATATTTTCTCCTAAGAAAAATATTTAGCACATAATTTATATCATACTTTTCAATGACGTGAAACATTTCCTGTTTTCAGCTTGCATAATTTGTGCATCTGCATGGGTTATGCACCTGTGAGTTTGAATTAGAGCATTTAAAGCTATGTATTTAGGTTAACAGAACAGTAGTAGCAAAAACTGAGTGATGGAAAAGAAAGTTTCCTTCATGCTAGAATGACACAAATTCCATAAGTTGTGCGTTCATTAATTTCTAAGTCATGTATGTAAAGCATCTGAACATGGACATATTCCTTGCTGTGTTTTTTAAAATCCTTACTAAGAAGAGAAATGTCCCTACCTGACTTTTTTTAAAAGGTTTCTCCATTAAGACCATTCTGTCCCTTCCATGAAAACATATATTTCATCTTTGACAACTGTTTCATGGCACTTGGTGTTACTGATGGTGCATGCACAACTACTTCTTCTTCTTCTTCTTCTTCTTCTTCTTCTTCTTCTTCTTCTTCTTCTTCTTCTTCTTCTCTCTCTCTCTCTCTCTCTCTCTCTCTCTCTCTCTCTCTCTCTCTTTTTTTTTTTACCCCAGGACAGCTGCCAACTGCAGCTGACCCTGCTGTGTTTTCAGCTCCAGTACATCTTATAAAATAAAGTAGTGTTGTCATGCTGGAAACATATTTGAGGAAATAATTCATGACTATAGTTCACCAGACTGAAAGAGAGGCTCTGCTTAGTGTATAAATTATCTTTTGGCTTCTGAGTGAATGGTGACAACCAAAACACTTCATAAGACCCAGTTCAAGAAAGAGAGTGGGCATGAGTTTTGGCAAATATTGCCACTGCTGCCCTCCGGCTTAGTTTAAATGCTAAAGCAGAATGAGAAAGAAGCACAGTGGTGATCAGAGAACTGAATATTCTGAATAAACTCTTTATCCAGAGAGAGAACTCTGAATGATCAAAGTCATGCTTCATAACATGCATTCTGTCTATCAGCAAATGTGCTTACATTTGCCAAATTCTCAGAATCCTGGCTTTACACTAAAACAAGCAGGCTTCTTGCACTCATTGAGGAGAAAAGGGTAAAATATTTTCAAGCTCAGAAATTGGAGATCTGATTGTGATCATGCTCTCAATCCCTATGCCTGTTACTCCCAGACCTTTTTCTCCATCTTTATGCATTTCATTTGTATGGCCTCAGCTAAATCATTCCCCTTCCATGGCCATAGTTACAAACTGGGGTACACTTCATGCATTAGAACTTCCTGCACAGATAGTACTTCCATGTAGGAAATTGCTTGTCACAGTTTAATGAACAGTCACATGTGACAAATGACACTTGTCTAATTTGCTGCATGCACATGGTAAGAAACTCTGATTGGTTTCCTCTGAAATAGACTCAACTGAGTTTGCCTTCTGTGGTTCTGTGTATACAAGGTGTATGCATTTTCATATGCAGAAATTATATCTAAATAGGATATTCATATGCTGTAGTCCTGATAAAATAAAAGGCCAGCAGTTATACTTTATTGCATTTAAAAATACATCAATATTCTGATTTATATAAAATTAAGAGAATATCCTGCTTGGTCATTTCAACATGTAATTTTCTGTATTGTGAACCTTTTCCTATTATTTTGCTTTTCCTCTCCTTCTTTTAGCATTGATAGATTTTGGGAGCATAACATCAAGTTAGTATCTTTTTAGATACTTTTCCTGGTTCAGTGTCAATAGTTTAGGAGTGGGAAGTCTCTGGGAGAAACAAATGTCATATGAACATCAACGGCATCCTTTTCATGTAGCTTCCTATCACTTTACAATCTTATGCTGAATGGAAACTGAATATGTTTGCAACCAAGCTACTTATGAACAGTGCCATTTCTATGTTCTCAAAGAAAGTGTAGCAGGAAGAAGTAGTATGTTTTTGGAATATGCCAAAGGATAAATGGTCTTTCTATGTAGCTTGAATAATTAGCTGTCCAATGAAGTTATCGGACAGGCACAAAGATAAACTGTGTTAGCGGATAAGAAAACTTTCAAAAGCAAAACCTTTTAGACATATGGAATATATAGGGCAACACTTAATTTGTCCTATTATTTTCTTCTGCATAAGTGTCACACAAAATATGTAGACTAGATTGTTGGATGTCTGTTGAAGATGCAGGTTTGAGAGTGACAAATGAGATTTACACTTCAAGTGGTGGGTTGTTCAGTTATATAAATATAGACTAGTGATTAAAAGTCTTTGTGCTAATGTGCTAGCTCCTAGCACCATCATTATCAGCAATGTAATAAGCCCAGCTTTAGTTAATTTAGCATCTAAAACAGAAGCATACATTTTATTGCCTTATCTGTGCCTTATCTGTAGTAAATTGTATATGAACTGGATCCAGCCAATGTTTCAGATCCTAACCCCACCCCACCCCCATAGACCAACTTTGACAGGTGAATGGGGCCACCTTGTATCGTGATGAAGTTATGTGACTTTACAGATGTTTACTATAACCGCCAATCACCTGATAGATGGTTACTACAAGCCCCTTTGATGATGTAGCATCAGGACCCATCAGCTGACTGGTGCTGAGAGCACACCTTCAAAGGGAGTTTCTATAACTGCTGATTGGCAGTTACAGTGAGCACCTTTGAAGTCCATCCGCAGGTGTGGTTAAAATTCAAGCCACATCTGCAAACAGTCATTTCTCCTCTGCAAACCAGCAAGTTTATTGGGGCCAAAAGTGTGTCTTCAATGGGGCTTGCTGACAGTGCCAGTCTGCTGATCAGTACTGACAGCTACCCCCATCAGCTGCATTAGGGATCTCCCAGTGGGAACAATCGGGAACTCACTTTAAGTTTCCACTTGTTCCTTTAGATTGTTTCTTACCTGCCCCACATGACACCATGCATGGGGAAAAGTGGTTGTGATTTGAATAAAACATGCTCCTGGGCTAAACTGGGAACTGTGCTGAGCCTAATTAGGCCTATGGGCAGGAGGTTCCCCAACCCTGCATTAACTGCTCAGAAACCCTATTCTTCTATCTTACATAAGCAGCTCCTTCCCTATCTTCCCTGGAGCTACTTAAGAAAGACCTGTGTGCCCTAAGGGAAGGCAGAAGTAAGGGAGCCCAGACCAGCTTACACACACACCATCAGCTCCTGATAGAACATTCTATGGCCTGAGAGAAATGTTGGAGCAGCTCCTATCTTCCTGGAGTTCTGTGTGCCCTGAGGAAAGATGAAAGCCCAGTCCAGGAAGCTTGTGCCATCATCTCCCACTTAGCCTGAGAGGATTTTGTCATGCCACATTTTATATAATGTATTTGTTTTAGTACTTTAAAAGTAAAAACTGCCTCAAGTGCCTGAGCACAGAGGTAGTATATAAATCTAATAAATATATATACACTACCAGTTTCCAGGCTGTCTGGGAGTCAAAAACCTTTACTAGTCTCCCCCTTCCAGCACTATCTGAAGGCTGTTGCCATGGCTAAGGAAGGGAACCAAGAAGAGCTTTGCTGCAAACCAGGTGTGAGTCTCATTGTCTCTTCCCCATCTCCAGTGCTTTTTTTCTGGGGGTACACAGGGGTATGCGTACCCCTAAACATTTTGTGAATCTTTGTACTTTGGTCAATTTACTGTATTTATTTTTCCCAATTTGAACTATAAAATGGTGGTTTTCTTGAGTCAAAATGAGAGTACCCCGAAATATTTTTTTAGAAAGAAAGTACTCCCCGTCTCCCTCAGCAGCAGCATTGCCCCTGAGTAACGGAGGCAAGGAGAAGTATCTTTGTTAGTGGGGGGAGGGGAGGTTCCTCTCCTTTCACCATGGTGGCAAAAGGAAAGGTTGAGCCAGCTAGGTAGCCACCTTACCACAGTGCCACCTGTTTTTGACCCAATCTGTAACCCTCCACTACAGACATTAATGGAGCCAGTTAATTCTGTGACAGTTCCTTTTGTGTGTGTGTGTGTGTGTGTGTGGCAGAAAATGAAGCAAAGCTCTCAAGGACACCATTTGAGTGGAGGCAAAATCTATAGCCATTGAGTGAGGGCAAAAGAGAGGCCATTCACTTTCATTAGAGGAAATATCTCACTATTCTTGGTAACACATTTGGAAGTAAGGCAAAAGCCCTACAGTACTTACAGTAGGTCACTTGATTCAGGGATTTCCTCATCCCAACTGCATTCCCCAGTAGCAATTTATTGTCATAAATTTCAGTGGTTCCCATTGATATCTGTGGGGCAAAGTAAAGGGCCTGCAATATGCAACACAACTGAAGGGTCTCTAGTGTCACAGGCAGGTTGGGGAGACACTTTTATTTCATTTTCCCTAATTAGGAAAGGACACTGGTGATGGTGTCACCAAACACTGACAACTTCACCTTTGCTGTTATAGGGTTGTAAGGGGGACTAGCCCAGTCAGGAGCAGAGACCATTGACCTCCACATTTCATCATGGTCTCATTGAGTCATTAAGTCAGTGATTATATTCCAGATTTCATAATTGCCTCGGAGTGGGCAACTGTATGTATTTCAATGGGTGGAGAATTCAATAGACTGTCCCCTAACAAATTTATAATATGATTTTTTTAAAAAAAGCATTTCTGTTGAAGCTAATAAAGTACACAGTCCAGTTCATGTGATTATTCTCAATATTCTGCTCTTATTACTGGAGACTTGCAGTCAAAGATGCGATGGTTTATAACAGATAAGCTCTGTAGGCAGTGATATTACTGTGGCAATATGCAAGAAAGTACAAAGGTAATGTTCATGCTGCCATGGAGCTTTGAGATAGAATTAGATGATCCATAACTAAAAGGTCCATAAACCAAGCCTATTCCTCCAGCCCCTAGCGTCACATTAGAAACTGCAAATGAAAGACCTTGTAGGACTGACAACAAACTGCTTTTCTAGAAATCTAACCGTACAGATTCATTTGCCTGTAAGATTTCCATTTTTACGGCAGAGTAGGGAAATTCCAGTTCTGTTCAAACAGCCAATTATTGATACCAGGTTTTCTAGTCAAGCACTCCCTATTGTTTCCTGTTCTCTCTTTCTCCCCCCACCCCAGTCTTCTAAATTCAGCCTAATAATCTCCTCATGACCTGATAAGAGACTCAAATTTAAAACAGGAAACAGAATAGAATGAGTAGTGAACTGACTTAGAAGTGGGGCCATAGATCCATGGTAGAGCACATGTTTTGCATGCTGAAGCTTCCAGGTTCAGATCCCAGCATCTCCAGGTAGGATTGTGAAAGTCCTTTCCAGTGGCGTAGCGTGGGTTGTCAGCACCCGGGGCAAGGCAAGTAATTTGCGCCCCCTAACCCCTAACCTGCCGCCGCTGCCAGCTTCTTCTTGCTGCTGCCTGGTCTGGTCTGGTGTGGTGTGGTTCTCTCCCACGCTCAGCGCTGCGCTGGGTGGCCGCTGCACTGTCCCTCCCCCAGATAGTCCCTCGCTCTCTCTCCGCACCGCACGCCTGGCACCCACCCCCTCCACAGTGGGCGGCGACCCGGCGGCTCGGATCGGATTCGCACAGCTAGCACTGCAGTGAGAGAGAGTGAGTGAGCCAGGTAGGGGCAGAGAGCTGCGAGTGCGAGCGTGCCCCCCCAGATGTTGCGCCCGGTGCGGCCAGCCCCCCCTGCACCCCCCACGCTACGCCACTGGTCCTTTCTCTGAAAACCCTTGATTAATAACCACTGCCGGTCACTATACAGGCTCAATGCTCTGACTCTGTATAAGGCAGTTTCTTGTGTTCCTATGACCTTCATTGGGATCAGTGGCAAGGTACACTATGGGAAATCTATTCAGAACAAATGATGGACAAGGGAAGTATGTTATTCCAGTACTATCCCTAGTTTAAGCCAAGCATCAGCAAGAAATAGTGCAGTGGAAGCAGGGCCTCATCAGCTGACATGAATGGAGAAATAATGCTAGAGGCTGATTCATATTTCTGAAACTTACCTCTAATTTAGTAATCTCTTCCTTCTTCTATATGAACCACTCACAATACATGATGGAAGCACATGGAAGATTGGCTTCTCAACATACTGAAAATAAATAACGTAATGCAAAATTTGTTAGGTACTGTATATATCTATCCAGAATTGACTGCTAGGGCAGTTACAGGTTTTGAGAGGTTAGCCATATTTGTATCTAATAAATTTAAAGGTGTCTAGTGTCTGGAACTATCTTGGAAAAGTCTCCTGGGAGCAAAATAGTCTGGGAATGGGACATGGGTTGTAGTATCTGCACTAGATTTAGGGTGGTGTGGGTGCTTCCCCTGCACAGGGCGCCAAGCTGAGGGGGTGCAAAATAATAATAATAATAATAATAATAATAATAATAATAATAATAATGCCTATAGTTATACAGGTATCTGCTGAGAAGTTCCATAAATAAGCAACTGTACCAAAAGGAATTACTATGAAAATTAATAAGTATTTGGGGAGGGGGTATAAACAGAACGGAAGGGGGCGCATATATATTTGTCCTTTTCAGGGGATGCCAAATTTTGTCCTCATTCAGGGTGCCATGTTACCTAATTCCTCCCCTGGTAGAAGTAGTCATTGATCTACTTCATTCACCTCCAGATGGTGGAGACGTCAGGCAGCAACCTGGCGCCTAGGCATCTTCACTTGGTTGCAAGTGGCCAATAGCCAGGTGCAAAATGCACCTGCCACCTGGCAAATTTCAAACACTGATGAAAAGCCTTATGTAGCTATGTTCTACAATTTTTCAGCTTACAAACTATGCTGTGTCCCTTTTTAGATTTCTTCTTCTATCTTGTCGTTAAATAAATAGTTTTAGCAATAGACTTGCATTATAAAAAAAAAATCATTACAGGTTTCTACATTTATTGTAACTGACCTTGAAGCTTTAGGATGTGTTGATTCAAAACCCAAATAAATAGCCAGGTCTGTTTGGTGACACATGCCTTTTCATTTAAGCCATGGATGGAGAATTAGATGCACTGATAGCGGCTGATAGATATCAAGGAACCCAGAGTTCACACTTCATTAAAATGCAGGTTAAATTCTTTAAAGATAGCCATTCAGGTATCTTGTGTAATCTTCTATCAGGATTGTATCTCCATTTCAGTTTGTAAGGCACTACCTGTTTGGAATAGGATAAAGACCCATTGTTATTGTCAGACCTGTTTCAAGCTAAATATTCTTCTAGTCCTTTGTGGCTGCCATTTTTTATCAGGCATTCAGAACAGCTTTCCTTTGCTGATCTGCCATTTTCGGACATATCACTGTTTCACTTGTATGATTTCTGGTGAGACAAGCTCAGACCTGGCTGCTTTTCTCTCAATAACAGAGAAAAGAAATGTCTCTGGTGCCTACTCTGCAGAGAAAGTTCATTCATGTGTAAATTATCAGTTGGCCTTTATTTGCTTGGCCTGTGGAGAGTACACATGCAGATAAAAGGCTCTGTGGGTCAGGGTTTAGTACATGCAGGTTTCTCCAGTGGCCACAATGGCACTGTTAGAATTGTTGTCAAAGATTATCAGACAGGCTAGGATGTCTTATCATTATTTACTTGCAGTTTACAGAGTTAAAATAAAATTCTGCAAGCAGGATTCTATTAGAATGTTAGAACAAAATCCACAGCATGACTACTATAAGAAGTACCTTTCTTAATGAGAAATATATAAAGATTCATACAGATCTGTTTAAGAATATCTGTTTGTTAATATCACAATGTTTCTTTACTTTATTATCCGCCTACCATATCACCCTCTACCAATAATAGAAAGCAGTTTCATTGCAGTGTCTTCAAAATTTTTGTCTTCCTTATATGTATAGTTGCTAATGTGACTATTGAATCATGGGGAACTGCCTTAAATATGCTAAGATATTTATTGCACAATTGTATATTCTGCGGCGATGTTTGCACTGGCATAAGAAGTAGGTAGCAGCTGCAGTCTATGTGAGGCTGCAGAAAAGTTGTTTGATCTACAAGATCAGTAGCCTGTTACTTGGTTGCCTTTCATTGAAACATAATCAAGAATCATTAAGGCCTATTAGCAGCTGTGTTGTAAGTACATTTTATAATGCAGTTCTCAGAGCCCCAGTTATCCTTACTAAAGTAAAGTTGTTAAGCTACAACTGTCTCTTAGTTACAGGAGGTTGATCATAAATGAGATAGGATACTAAGCTTTTGAAATGGAAATTCAAGACCCACAGGATTTGATCCATCAGGTCAGCTTCAATTCAGACATTTGGGACCAACCTGCCATTGAATGGCTGGTACCCAAGGTCATAGCTGGAAAGAGCATTATTAACATATCTGCATATATTTGTAATGTTATCATGAAAAGGAAAAAAAAATTATCCAGAATGACCAAATCGTTTCACATTAGTTTTATTTTTTCCTTCCTAATCATTTTCTTGCCCTTCTTACTAGTGATATTTTATATTGGCTGCATTATTAGCATTCACATACTTAACTGTTTTGCTTGCTTTATTTTTAAAGTTGCCCTTTGAAATTATATTAGTGTTGATAGTTTGACATTGATTTCCTTCCCTTGATACTTTGTTATTTGGGCATTTTAAATGCCTAACTAGTTTCTCTAGAAGAAAAATGCCACACTATGTGAGATTGAAAACCTTATTTCTTGAATGTTTCCCGTTCGGCAAAAGGAAGGAGGTGGGTGTGAAACTCACTGAGAAGGAAGATCACTTGGTTCTTCAGAAAGGCCTCAACACAGCCACTGGTGCAGGAAGAGAAAAATCTGCAGAACTAAATATTTATGGTGTCATACTTGCCCTGGCATTTAGAATACATCTTATATGGTATAGTCCAAAATGCAGATGAATGAAAGCACTGAAATCAGTGATTCATGAGAAGTATTGTGACAGATGTGAATAATACCATTATGATTGCTGTTGCAGATTATTTAGATAACTAATCTTGTTTCTGCTTTTTGTAAAATGCTGTACAGTCTTACGTGATTACATAAATATGCCCATAAGCTAACAGAGCAGAAACTATCTCAATGGGGAATGTAAGGAGGGTCACATATGATTATATGGATTTAAGTAGAGTATGTTCCCGGGTACTTGTGTGCAAAATATAGTAGGTGTACATATCTGTGTGGGAGCCACTTCTGTGCAGCAACTTTCCAGACCTTCCCTGAAACATGTAACCTGGTTTATCATGCAAATCTTCATATGAGCTACCCAGAAAAAGCATATAGTACAGTTCTCCTGATACTCCACCACTTCAGAATGCTGTGTCAAAAACTTCCAGGCTCTGGAAAGCTAACATGTCAGAGAGAATGTTTGTAATCTAGCACAGAGACATGTGATTCCCCTACCTGCATTCTGATGTGGTATAATCAAAGGAGGAGTATAATATCCTCCCCGCAAAATATATATATATATAAATTAATTCAGTTAAAAGATTTCCAAATGGTGTGACAAAGGAAATCCATCACACATTCATTGACATCAAACCCATCCATTGGCATAAAAACTCCAGGCACCAGTGTCATCAGGCTGTGCAGTTGTTTAGTCCCTGTCACTCCCTGGTAATTATCAGGGAATCCACAGGTGGTTATTGAACCATCATTTTTTAATCAGTGGAAATTATTCATCTCTTTTCACACACAATGAAAGCTCAACTATGATATTACAATGTTTGGCACCACTATAAAAAAATTTGCCTTGCTGAATTGGACAAAGTTCTAGTTTTGAATTCTGCTTCCAATAGTAGAAAGGTAACAAATAGGACGTGAGAGTGATAGCCCTGTTTTATTCCTTTTTTGTGATTCCTTTTTCTGAACATCGAGGACCCACTTAGCCCTCTTAACTAATAACAGTTGATAGATTTATCTTTCATGAATTTGTCTAATCCTTTTCATAGCCATCTAAGTGAGGGCCATTTCCCCAATGTGCAGTGAATTCCATTACTTTTATATATTGTGTAAAGAAATATCTATTTCAGTCTACTACAGCCCATCCGTTTTATTGGATAGCCCAAGATTCAGTACTATATTGTGAAATAGAGATAATCTAGTCACTTACTCCACGTTGTTCATAAAGTTATTGATTTCTGTAGTGTTCCCCTTAGACATCTTCTCCACCCCCAACACAAACTAAACTGGACTTGCCTGTGGCTGCAATGTAAGCTTACATATTGGCATTATATTTACAGTTTTCTTTTCAATTCTTTTGTAAATGTTTTCTCTTCCTGGACAAATGATTTCCAGTAAGTCTTTTCACTTCAAGATCTTTATCTAGTTGGCTGCAGCCAAGTTAGAGCCATGCACGATACAGATGTTTATTATGAATAAAATGCCTTCAGTGCCATAGTGTGCTTTCAAATGGGAGTGTAACATCACAAACACATATTTTGCAACAGGTTTTTTAAAAAACAACCTGTTAAATTTTCCATGAAAAATGTTCTGGGGGAGGGGATGACTTCATGTGAACTGTAGCAAATTTACACGCAATAAATAAATTAAATCAATAAATAAAGTTCCACAATAAATACCTGTCTGGAACTACTACATTGGGCAAAGAAAGTGGAACCAAGGGTCTTTGGAAGAAAAACTAAACTTGGCAGAAGTCCTCCCAAGTACATTAGAGGAGCAGAGGGAAAGGAAAAGCATGCAAACCCAAAGCTTCATTCAGCTCACAGAGTCTTGTCCACTTAGTGCTAAACCATGGTTTAGTGTTGCATGTAAACTGGGCTACTGTTCTTCTGGCTCACTTCCAGCATCTAGTGAATGTAAATAAACATTTGTTATTGGTTTTTATATTTATATTTTTGCCTTTTCTTATAGTGAATTTGTGGTTTTTGTTTCCCAGTTTGTGCTCTTTTTCAATTTCCTCATGTGAACACAATTTAAAAATAATTCCTCTTGCCTTTCATAACTTCCTTAATTTGCATTTTGTCTATGAGCATTCTTTGGCGCTTTTGAGTCTTTTCTGATGAGTCCTATAGATTGCTATTGAATCTATATCATAGTCGTTTTATATAAACTACAAGCTTCATAATGATATTTCAACCTTCAGTACCTTCATTTTTGAGAAACTTCCCCTCCTGAATATTGATGAAGGAATATATTCCGCTCATATATGTATGATTGTGAAAGCACATTTGCACCTGATCTTGTGTACCGCTTAGGTTTAAATCAAGAATCACTTCTGCTCTTGGTGGTCCTTATTACCAAAATGTCATAAAACATCATTTATTATATCCAGAAATAACATATGAATTTACAATTTATGCACTCATTTTTTAAACAGTTGAAGCCACTCATTAGTATTGCTTTTTCTACTTCAACTACCTCCTTGGTTTATTTTTTACACTTCAAAATTAACATCATGTTTTGGTGAGGGAGATTCTTACTTTAACCATAAGATTCTGCCAATAGAAGTTTGGAAAGAATTCCCGCCCCCCTTCAGATTTCTAACTTAATGGACTCTATACCTTCTTAGGATTTTAGAGGAACACTACCTTCAATAAACTTTCTCTATCCTTGTGTAGGTTTTAGATTTACTTTACTGCCAATACCCGATTAACAGTAGTCATGATGGACAGATATGAAAACAATAGAAAACAATGGAAACGATTTGTTAAATAGAAATACAGCTTGATTTAATTGAATTTATAGAAGGCTGTTGAAATCCATAGCTGTGTATCCATTAACACTGAAGTAGGCATTGTCACACTTTTTGAACTGTGACAAGCATCCAAGAACCATGAAACTAGTTCTATGAGCCCAGAGAAACATTAGATTTCTGTTCCTTGAACAGCATTTTCTCATGTTTTCTGGCAAACCGCTTTTGAAACTGAGGGAAAAATCAAAAGCAGCTTGTGATAGGATATGAAGGGGGTGTCAGGTGTCAAAGGAAAAAAAACTTTACAATTTTATTCAGCTATCGCAAGCCCCTCACAAAACGCTATCCCAAGTAGCTGTTTAGATCCAAACATCTTTGAATTTGAAAAACAGATAAGTCATGAGCTATTTCATTTTAATAATATCAACCTGTTTGTACTGTAACAAAATGGTATTTGGCAGCTATCTATGAATACAAATATGTTTCATATCTATTATTATAGTACCTAATACACAAATATACCACTTTTCAGCATATTAACAACGCTTTGTGGCAATTTTCCTGAAAATATAGTTTATACATCTGTGAAGAGATGTACATGAAATAATTATATGACAAAATAAAAATGCCATAGGTAACAAGCAGATTTGTTTATGAGTATAATAATCTTATTTACCATAATAACTAAACTCAAATATAAGTTATTTATAGGCCACATTTTCTGTTTTACTGCTCTAAAGAAGCACTTTTGACTCCTGAAACCAGTAGCATGAAAATTACAGCCCTGTTATATTGCAGGTGTACTATGTACTCTAAAAAGAAATAGACTGTATAAACCTTATAGTACAGGTGAAACTCGAAAAATTGTGAATATTGTGAAAAGGTGCAGTAGCTATTCAATCCATAACACCTGCAATGGGTTCCTGAGCCTTTAAATGGTCTCTCAGTCTGGTTCAGTAGGAAGCACAATCATTGGGAAGGCTGCTGACCTGACAGTTGTGCAGAAAGCCATCATTGAGACCCTCCATAAGGAGGGAAAGCCTCAAAAGGTAATTGCAGAAGAAGCTGGATGTTCCCAAAGTGCTGTATCGAAGCACATTAATGGAAAGTTATGTGGAAGGGAAAAGTGTGGAAGAAAAAGGTGCACAAGCAGCAGGGATGACCACAGCCTGGAGAGGATTGTCAGGAAAAGACCATTCAAACGTGTTGGGGACTTTCACAAGGAGTGGACTGAGGCTGGAGGTAGTGCATCAAGAGCCACCACACACAGACGGATCCTGGAGATGGGCTTCAAATGTCGTATTCCTCTTGTCAAGCTGCTCCTGAACAAGAAACAACATCAGAAGCGTCTTACCTGGGCTAAAGAAAAAAAGAACTGGTCTGTTTCTCTGTGGTCCCAGTCCTCTTTTCTGATGAGAGCAACTTTTGCATCTCATTTGGAAACCAAGGACCCAGAGTCTGGAGGAAGAATGGGGAGACACACATTGCCAGATGCTTGAAGTCCAGTGTGAAGTTTCCACAGTTTGTGTTTATTTGTGGAGCCATGTCATCAGCTGGTGTTGGTCCACTGTGCTTCATTAAGTCCAGGGTCAATGCAGCCGTCTACCAGGAGATTTTGGAGCACTTCATGCTTCCTTCCGCAGACGAGCTTTATGGAGATGCTGACTTCATTTTCCAGCAGGACTTGGCACCTGCCCAGACTGCCAAAAGTACCAAAACCTGGTTCAATGCCCATGGGATTACTGTGCTTGATTGGCCAGCAAACTCGCCTGACCTGAACCCCATAGAGAATCTATGGAGCATTGCCAAGAGAAAGATGGGAGACATGAGACTGAGCAATGCAGAAGAGCTGAAGGCTGCTATTGAAGCATCTTGGTCTTCCATAACACCTCAGCAGTATCACAGGCTGATAGAAGAAGAAGAAGAAGAAGAAGAAGAAGAGGAGGAGGAGGAGGAGGAGTTTGGATTTGATATCCCGCTTTATCACTACCCGAAGGAGTCTCAAATCGGCTAACATTCTCCTTTCCCTTCCTCCCCCACAACAAACACTCTGTGAGGTGAGTGGGGCTGAGAGACTTCAAAGAAGTGTGACTGGCCCAAGGTCACCTAGCAGCTGCATGTGGAGGAGTGGAGACACGAACCTGGTTCCCCAGATTACAAGTCCGCGTTGAGGTAGTAATTGATGCAAAAGGGGCCCAAACCAAGTATTGAGTACATATGCATGCTTCTACTTCTCAGAAGTCCAATATTGCTCTATTTGCAATCCTTGTTTTGCTGATTTCATTTAATATTTTAATTTTCTGGGATTGTTAATTTGGGGTTTTCATCAGCTGTACGCCATAATCATCACAATTATAACAAATAAAGGCTTGACATATCTCGCTTTGCATGTCATGAGTCTATCTCATATATTAGTTTCACCTTTTAAGTTGAATTACTGAAATAAATGAACTTTTCCATGATATTCTAATTTTCCGAGTTTCACCTGTAATTGCTGCCACTGAAGAGCATTCTTACAATTTACAAACAGCATAAGCCATAGAATAAAACTTTCATAAATAACATTTTTTAAAAACACCTATTTGATCCTCTTATGCTATTTCTGATATTTGTGAATACTGTTAATACAGGTTATAAAGTAGCAGAGAAATCAAATATATATTCTAGCCAGTGTAAATTGTACAGTCACTACTGCAAGCTAATTTAATTGTTTCATCTGAAACACACTGAACTTTGAGGTGATTTCAGTATCTTCTATTTAAACATTTCCTTGAACTTTTTTTTTTAGAATTAAAAGACTCCCTTTATATTTAAGATTCGTAAGACTTCAGCCCTCCTGAACCTATATGAGTTTTCTCTTGCTTTTCCAGAGGGATGATTCTTGAATAGTTTGAATGATCACACATCTACCCAGGACCAGTGTTGGCACCTGACACCCTTGGACAGCTGCCAGGGCCCAAGCACGCCTTTAAGCCCCACTATTAACATCTGCCCTAGATCCCCTTTCCTTTGCAATTTGAATTTCCCACAATGCCCCTGAAGTAGTAGCGTTCTGGGGCATTAAGAGAAATTGTAATGATGCTGCTTTGATTGCTCCAGCCATGTAAGCTGCCATGACCCACCAACAGAAAAGGGAGCTCTCCAGATTGCCCAAGGCACCCCAAACCCTGGACTGTCTCTGGGAATAAAATGTGCAATGCACCAACTTCCAGGTAGTTTCAACCATTGCAATGATACCAGTTTCACTAAAGATCTAGTCTGTCTGAAATACAGACTGCAACGCTACAATTTTACCATCATGGTGATCAAAATTACCCTTTTCAATGCATATTATTTAGAAACATGCATCAGGGTTTACTGGGAGGATGTAGGTTTACAGAGGTAGTTGGTGCCTATTTTGAAACATGTTGATATATGGCACATGTATGACTTGTGAGTTCAAATAATGATCCACATTAAGAAAAAGTCTAATTTTCAGAGTGTCTTTATTAAATGTAGGCTGAGTAACAACTAAACCAGAACATATGGCATATCCTATTTTTAATGTTCAGTTATCAAACACTCAGTGGACTACCAAAAATAGTCACTATCATATCACTAAGAGTTATCAGTGCAAAGCATCTTAGTCATTTTGGCAACAGCAGCAAAAAATCCCTAATGTAGAATGCTTTCCAAAGATAAATGGGAACTCTTTGATCCTGCTATTAGGCGTAGGGTTGTTTCAGACATTTGAAAATGTTAATTAGAAAACCAAATGCTCCTAATTTAGCACATTATTGTTATAATGTTTAAAATTATACTATTGCATGTTTACATTATAGATCCATCTTTATTGGCTCTATGCTGTGCTTCCCTTCTTTTTCTTCTGTTGAAATGTCAGTTTTTGCATTAACTTATACAGTCCTTTACAAACACTAAACTTCAATTTGCTAATGCTGCTGGTTTAGACTACTACTATTGGCTTCAGTTAAATCTGCCACTTTTGCATCCAGCACTTTCTAGATGGTTTGCATCTTTCTGCAGAAGGTTTATCCTTTAAATTAGCATGGCATTTCACTGCACCACCCCATTTTTAAAAACAGTATTATACAGGCAACATCCAATTTGTTGTGTATCAATAACCCTCTATAAAGGCATGATCTAGACATCTTATATGGTTGGTTTTTTCAAAAATTAAAAGCTTTTCACAAACTCTGTATTTAAAAATAAGTAGGTGTGCAACCGCTGGAAAGTTTCATATAAGGGAATGTGGCCACTGGGCTAAAAAGGATTCTTCAATTCTGTTATACTGAACATTGAACAAGATAGGTGAACATCAGGAACTTTTTTTTTTTTGAGCAAGGGCCTCAGATCAAAGTTAATACTTGGACTCTGCCTCCTGTAGAAAACACTGGCCGTCCCAGTCTACAGTGAATTATTCTACCATTTATCTGCTGGGACTCAGCACCTGCCAAAGGAAAGGGCCATACTAACAAAGGTGCCATATTTCCTTTATAATATCAGTGATTGATACTGACTGAAATTTAAACTATGTTTCGCATTTGGCGCCTCCAGACATTATTCTGTTTCCATGGCAGCATGTTCCTCAGACTAAGTCTGTCTCTAAAACATAACACAAAAACTTATTTATACAAAATGTCTAGGACTTGTTAAACAGAGCAACAACAAAACCCCATGGGCCAACAATTATTAGGCATAGAGGCAGTAGAGGTAGAACTATATGCTAAACAGAACTATTTCTCCCTGATGCTACTTGTTTTTAGAACTACTTTTCCTTGGTGTTTGTTCATTGGTGTTTTGGCATTGTAACTTACATATTTTATAGATGATGACATAGAATTGCTGTTCACCAATTCTTAGCTGATAACTTTTCCATTACAACATCTTGATTTTTATTGTAAACAAAACCTGGGACTTGTAATTATAGGTATGGTTTCGATATGATAAGTTGTAAAAACGTTTAAACATCTCTGCACAACAAGGAGACTTACTTTTGAGAATTAACACACACATATGTTATATGCCCCTTGTTATTCCACTTCACCTGAAAGGAATAGGATTAGTCTTTCTTTAGATTCTAGTAACAACTATCACAAGCAGATACAAAAAAACAGACAAATGTTGCCCAATTGTCTTGCAGTGTGACATACTCACCAGCAGATTTTAAGATGTTGTTTGGTTTCAAACAACACAGCTCAAGTAGGATAACTCAGTGGTTTTCTGTATGATGGAGATCACAGCACATTATTTTGAAATAATTAATGTTATTCTGTAATATCTGTCTTTCTTCCCAAATCTCATGCGTGGAATTTTTGCTTCTGCTGAAAGTAGAAAAGAGACCCCCCCACAGGTGGCTGTCATTCTAGGGCCATTCCTTTAATGCTAATGGGACTGTTGTGATGCCAGTGTATTATGGACTCCACCCTAAGGACTTTATCAGGAGTCTCTGGATTATTTTCTTTCTATATACTCTCATCTGAAGACTCAAGATGCCAGAAAATGGGTAACTTCATTAAGTACATCTAGTTTCATTCACCTTGTAGACTTTTCATCAAAGCTCTTAACGAAACCCACAGCTGCTAGTATGCAATTAAAATATTAGTTTCTTTTGACTGATAAAGAATGTTTCATTTAGAACACAATTTAAACACATTATTTGATTCAAGAGTTGCAAACAGATTGTGTACAACAATGCCATCAGAACAAAACATCCTTTCACCAAGTACAGCTTCAGTTAAATAATTCTCATTTTAAAACTGTGATTAATGAATGGATTGATTACTAATTAATACAATGAATGCTTTCAGCCGCATGTGCTAATTTCCATGTTAGCCCTGTTTGACAAAACTCATATCTGAAAGACTTTTTGAGTTTACTTTGAACTACAAGCATTAGGCCACTGTGAACCATTTTTGTATGTTTTAAGTTAGAAAAAATAAGGGTGGACTGTGATGCATGTGAAATAAAATAACACACTTATAGCTTGAATATATATATTATTCATTTCCAGTCTGACATTCAGCTGTGGAATTGCAGTATTGAAAGCATTTTCTCCAATATGCTTTTACAGTACATTTTTTGCACATCTAATGTAAACTACTGATTCATTTGCAGAGCTGCAGCTTTTATCTAGCTTTTTCTCTTTCTTTGACTCATTGGATTATAATAGGCACAGAGTTGTATTGATTACTATAACTTGCATGGGAAAATCTTTCTGCTTCAGATTGGCTATAAATTATAAATAATGTATCTCAAAAGGCTGTGTGTTAAAAGAAGCAATGTTCTTCTGAGACACTCTCATGTAAAGCTCTTAAGGCAGAGGTTATTAACTTTATGATTGCACTATTGGTGTACTTGACCCGTAGCAATGATCACTATCCATAAAATCGTAGACTAGATAACCATTGTCTGCCTTTTCCAGCAATGTTCATTAGCAGAGACCACCAAAGATCACTCTAATAAGCAGAGGGTCAATATTCACTGCATCAGTATAAATTTGTTTGGTGCAACAATGAAGTTATCCTCCCTTCCACTCCAGCTAAAAAAGCAGTACTGTGTAATTGGGGTGTATAGATTTTGTACATATTGGCTGCTTCTGGACATAATGCTAAACTATTGTTTAGTGCAGAGATGGGGAACTGTATTTGGCTTGTGGTTTAGAGCCAGATGTGTGGGACTGCCTATCTGCCAATCATCTGATGTCAGGTGATTCAACATCAAAGGAAGAAGTGGGAGTGCACTCCCAATTCTTCATATCTTCCTTTGCAGCCCCAGCTTGAATTCAATAAAACATAGTTAATATTAAGCAGAGTTTGAAGTTTGCTAAGCAGCTGCTAATTAAAAATGGAAGTGAAAACTTCAGATCTCCTCGCAGCCACTCCAGAGCGGAGAAGGGAGCACATGAGTTCAAGGCTCGTGAACATAATGCTAAATTGTATTTTAGTATTTAACATCCCTTTAAGTTGAAACACATTTGCCATTTTAATGCTCATTCATCCAGTTTATGGTTTTACCACTCTGAACAATTTGGTGTCACAACAGACTTGGCCCCCTCACTGCTCACCTGTAACTGCAGTTAATGTATGAACAAATTTAAAAGCACTGGTCCAGTGCAGGATCTTGGGAACCCCACTGTTACATCCTTTCATTGTGACAACTGTCCATTTCCTACTCTCTTGGGTTCTTCAAATAGTTACTGATCCATTAGAGCAGTGTTCCCCAACCTAGGGCCTCCAGCTGTTTTTGGACTACAATTCCCATCATCCTTGACCACTGGTCTTGCTAGCGAGGGACGATGGGAGTTGTAGTCCAAAAACAGCTGGAGGCCAAGGTTGGGGAACACTGCATTAGAGGACCTGCCTTCTTATCCCATGACCACTAACTTACTCCCCTTTTGGTTTTTGCCAAAATGATCCATGTTCCACAACTTACTTTCTACTCAAATTGTTTTGGTCTTAAAACTGAAATATATGCCTTCCTGGTATTTTGCAGTGAAGTAAGGGAAATTCCTGTAGCCTCATAGTTTTGACTATTTAATGCACGTTACGTGGAAAACCTAGATCAATATTTGCTGTGCAATAAAAACTTAAGGATAATATATTTGCTTGGACTGCTGAGACATAGTCAAAAAGAAAATAATTTAAGTTTAAATTTCTCTTATGAAATTCAGATGAATGTATTGTTTGTTAGGGTTACTAAATTTTCCACAATAGCACAACATAAAAGGTCATTCAAATAAATGTGGATTATACATTATCTGTGATTTTGGTATACCTGTGGGGTCAGGATCAGCCCAAGATATTTTGCTGCCTGAGTTGACGGAGAAGGTACCACCCTCACCCACCTCAATTTTGTGTACAGAAACTGACCAGATTAATCTGCTAGTTTTACATCTACACTGGCAATGGGACACAGCATCTGAGGGCAGCAAGCTAGCTGGGAGGGCACAGAGCCAGCCAAATGGCACATACAGCTCTGTCTTGCTACTGCCTGGCTCCCAGCATTTGCTTCCTGAGGCAGCTGTTTCACTCTCCCTCTACCATTCACACAATTTTCTGCTCGGTATTTTTGGCTGGTGTTTCCTTGCTGCTGTTAGTGGTAGAAACATACATGGCAATTACGTGGATTATGGGAGTTGCAAAATGGGGTTACTGCTATTTGTGTGGAAATGAAAGGAGGGAAAGCCAAACAGAGGAGAATCCCCTGTAAAAAGCATGTTACCTGGTATTTTTAAAAGATCCAGTGCTTCAAGGGACAAGATGACCATGGCTACTCTTGTCTCTACTTCCCCCAGGCCTGTCATCCATCCATCCGTAAATGTGGCAAGAAATAGAAGCTACATCCATCTCATGTTTAGCTTCATTGTAGAATTTTAAGGCACAGGTTGAATCTGATAACCATGTGGGAAAACAAATCAAAGTGACATGGGATTAACACAATATTTTGCCTTGTAATGGTGTGCATGCCATGAAAAAGAAGAGTAGGCAAAAGAGGAGTAGAAAAATTGGTATAAAACTGTGTAAAAGCACTACAGAAATTGAGGTTTTGATGTTGATCTAGAATTAGCCTAGATGTGAACATACCCATAACATTCTCCCACACACATCTCGATTATGTAGGGCTGCAGACTTGCCCTTTTTAACTGCAAAAAACAATATATTCCCTGAGTAGCCTTGTTATTCACAATGGCATTATTTTCAATGAAAATTCTCCTCTTAAATTTCAATCCTTGCTTGGAATAAAAGAGGTGCATTTTCTTTTCAAATGTATGTATTTATATGGTTTCTCGGGTCTGTCCTTGATCTGTCAATTACTTATGACCTTAGTATTAATCATTGCATTTATCTTTAAATGAATTCCCCTTTGACGCTACAGCACAATGTATGATTCCATGGCATCATCTTTTCTAATGTCCCTTTTATACATCATGCTGTTTGTCCTGTCCCCACCCCAACCCCTGTCCCAACCCCTGCTGTGTGCATGTCTCAAGGAATTGTTGGTTAATGCTCAGGTGGTTGTTTTGGCTGTTTCTCTGGTGCTTTGCATAATTTCATTTGATTAGTGGACTTTGCAAATAAGATATTATCTTGTTTAAATGTACCTAACATGAACTTGGGACACCAGTTGTCGTTTAATTCAATTCTAAGAATAAATGATCCATGTGGATTTATTAAGCTATAAGATGCTTACAGAAAATAAATACTGTGTTTGAAAACAGAACAGCTTTAAAACCAGCTGCTGCAATGAGGCTTGACAGATTCACAATACTTTCAATTCACAATACTCTGTGCTTTTAACATTCACATAGAAAGGAGAAGTGTGTCAGATGCCTGTTCTCCTATTAGAGTACTGCAGTGGTAAGAAAACAACACCAGTAGGTGCAGATATTCTCCCTTGTTAAGCAATGAACAGTAAAATATGTCTACTCAGAAGTAAGCCTAATAAGATCAGTGGGCCCGAGTGCCAGGTAAATTCTTGATTCACATTGACAGCCTCAACACAAGCAGAGAGCACTGTTACGTTAAAGCTCAAAAAAAGCACCAATTGTATGGACTGGTGCCTTGATATGAAGGCTGTCCTTATGCCTCCTTTATTTGCATAATCATGGCAGCCCTTTTGGATGCACCACAATCACATATCATAGCAGCTGTGTGGACAGCCTTCATGTGAAGACTCTGGTTCATGCAATGGTATACTCACTGCATGAGTCTGACAGCAGCCCACATGATGTTTGCTTTCAAGTGTGCTACTGACCAGACCTAAGCCATACGTATCCTATTAGGTGAAGAGGCCCACTGCATGCTCACGGTATCTTTGCATATGTGTTCAGCAGTCTGTGTGGAGTCTTTATGAAGGAGTGGATTTGTTTTAGAATAATTCCATCTTTTTATTTTACACAAAACAAGTTTTACTGGACTGAGTCATTAGTTCAGACGTGCTCTATGCAGCTGTATGTTATGTCTGCCTTACTACCTGTTATTATCAGACTGAAGATCGTTTTAGAGCTACATGAGGGCAAATGCCTGCTTTACACTACAGCAATGAACCTCAGATCCCTGTTATGTGTGACCATATCATGCATGTGTTAGTGAACACACATTTTTGACATATTAAACATTTAATGTGTAAGTGGACATTTTAATAGAACTGCTAACCGTATGGTAACACTTAACAATATGTAGAGGACTAATCTGTATCCTCTAGCCTTATCATAGGCCTAGTATTACCAGGCTCCCTGAATTTTCAAACAACTGTTGGAATGTAGTGGCACTGAACAACAGGAATAAAGGCAACAGCCAGCTTGCTATGTGAATCAAAATGCTTCAGTGGACGTTTAAAATTGCTGTTCTATGAAACCTACAACATATCCCCTAACATGCAAGGTATGCATAGGCTATTTGCAGTATACTTCTAAATTATGTCTAATGTGACCCTAAGACTACGGAGAAAGAGAAAAATACAAAAGGGTTTACTAAAAGCAAAAATTCTAATTGGAAAGAAATCAGCAGTAGAATATCCCTGTGACCATTCTTAGGCTGAAGTTTATTCAGTATTTTTATTAGTAATAGAAAGAGAAGTAGGGGTGTTTTGATTAAATTTGCAGCTGATACTGAGCGAGGAGGCAGTGTCAATACAAGGAAGGATCAGGAAATTATGCAGACTGAAATAGATGATCTCATGAACTGGTGTAATAATAAAAATACAAGAAAATTCAATATGTGTAAGGTCATGCATTTGGGACTGTGGGCTCATCAAGTAGGAACAACTGGGGAAGAAAGAGATTTCAAGATACTGGGTGGTCACAAGGTGAAAGTGAACTACCAATGTGATGCTGATGCAAAGAGGAAAAAGTAAATTCTACAAGCTTATAAGGCAAAGTCTGTTCTTGGATTTATTAGGGTAGGAAACTTTTGTAGGAACAAAAGAATTATTGGTACCCTCGTACTAGGTGCTGATAAGGCCACATCTGGAAAAATGCTTCATGTTGGTTACCCATTTAAATAAAAAATGTTCAAAATGGAATCCATGCAAAAAGCAATCAGGTTGGTTAAGTAAAATGTATTTTCTGAGTAGATGTTTCAAAGGTTTTGCCCCTTTAGCTTATAAAAAGGAGACTGGGAAGTGATATGACAGCACTATACAAATTTTGCTAGAGGAAGTAGTACAGAAAGGGAGATGAATTTAGGCTTTAAAAACCAGGCATATAACATCACTGGCTACATATTTGAAATAAGCTTTTGTAAAAATTACAGGTCTCAACCCATGAAATAGTGTAGAACATAATTTCACTTGGATTCATGATAGGGCCACCGCACTTCATATGGCAGCCATGCCTTTAGTGTAACCACTGAATTTCCTCGTGTTTAAAGAGGGCTTGAAAAATATATTTTTTAAGGTTTCAGAAAATAACAAAGATAGGAAACCCAAGATCCAGCATACCTGTCTGCAGATTATCTATACCACATATCATATTAATTGTCTAGCAGGTAATATTCTGAGAATCTCCTATTCCCTTTCTTGTAAAGCTATGGTGAAGATTCACGTCACCAGTAAATGCACAAGTTGATTTCTGTGCCAACACCTGAAATCAGACATTTTCTGCAAGAAGCCAACAATGTTGTTGGACTACAACTCCCATCATCCATTAACACTGGTCATGCTGGCAGGGGCTTATAGCAATTGTAATCCAACAACATCCAGAGAGATGTCCCTGTCAGTTGTTGTTGTTATTGTTGTTGTTCCTAGTCCAATGCATCCAACTGAACTGAATTTACCGGTAGTTGGATTGGCATTACCTGAAATAATTGAAAATTTAAAGCATCATCAGGTCCTTGGAGTAATGTTTTGACATTACCACTGTAGCAAATAACGAAAATGAAGTGTATCAACCTAGGTATGTTATCTGCAGATGAAGATTTGTATTGAAATCTTCTTTTCTGCACAGCAGAACAAGCTTTTGTTTTACATAGCTTGTATACTCCACAACAGGGGCTCATTGTCCTACAGAAACTTGTAAACTCTGCGGAAGGAGCACTTTGTCTTGCACAGTAGGCAAACACCTACTCAGGCAATCTCCAGGTGTAAATTATAGCAGCTCTAATCTCAGTGCCCTATACCAAAAGAGACTGTAATACTCAGAAGAGGAGTTTGAGGAGTTTCTGGGAGCAGCAGCAGCAACAAAATAATTTAAATTGAATTTCTGCCCCTGTCATGAAAAAGGCCAGAAATGTTTAATAGTAGTAGTAGTAGTAGTAGTAGTAGTAATAATAATAATAATAATAATAATAATAATAATAATAATAATAATAATAATAATATAAAGTGCAGCTGTTTATTATTTTGCACATTCACTAGTGATAGCAGTTTTCTGGAAATATAAAACTCAATCATACTTAGCTTTCTTCCTGCTTAAGGTTAGAATCTAGTACACACTTCTTGTAGAGTAAGCCCCACTGAAATCTAAATAAACATGCAAAGAATTGCACTGTAGATGTCTAACATCTCAGTATTTCCCCCCCACTCCTATTAATGCTTATTTTGCTTTCCATTTTGTAGATATTTTCCTAATTTAACATTAACACATTTATTTACTATTCCAGGTTGTTAATGATGTTTTTAAAACATGAGCCTAATACTTTTAAAACATGAGCCTAATACTTTTAAAACATGAGCCTAATACTTTGCCCAATCCCACTGAAGTTAATTGCATATTTTCAACTTCAGAATAGTCATGATTTTACTCTGGAATCCTGGGCCTAAACATGAACTCTAGCTTGTCTGCCTATGTCATTGATATAATCTCATAAATTGTTCTACAGACAATGGCCAGTTTAGGAGCGTCCAAATGATGCACAATCAAACTGGGAAGTAGCCCCAAACGTCATAGAGATTTCACGAAAAGGGGAAAACAGAATGGGGCAGAGTGGAGCGGATTGTATTGTATTAAAACTACCCTATTCAGTCACACAGTAAATCTAAGATAAGCACTTGGTGATATGATTAATTCCCAGTTGTTGAGAGAATATTTGTAAGATGTTACAGTTGGCCCAATACACCTGCAGAGCCATTTTAATCATCATCATCATCATCTGATTCACCTCCCCAAAGAAGCATAGGCAAGTAATGCTTAGAAATACTTCTGTGTGTACATCATTTTCTGAATTATTCCCTTCACATGCAAAAGGATGCTAAAATCTAACACTTTCAGTATTCAGGATGGCATGCACTGTCCTGCTGGACACACCATGCAAGAGAGTAAGCATCCCATGTGATTTATTCACCTTCTTTCCCCAGCAGCTTGTACAGTTCTGCCAGACCAAAGCAAGAAGAACCTTGCATGCGTTCTAGTGCTGCATGTGAGGTTCTCTGGATTGGGGTCACTGCATATGACCTTCTAATTCTAGAAATGTTGCTTCTGCCCCTAGTTATCTAGCTCTGCCTGTATACAAATGGGAGGTAATGGAAACTTCTCAACCCACTAGGTTAATAATACTGCAGTTCTTTGTGCATATCTCCAGGAAAACCATTACTGTACTGGACAAACAGAAAATCATCCATGTTACTGCCTAGAAATTTAGTAATTCAGTGTGATATAATTATTGACATGTCTACTTCTATTTATTCCTAAATTTCACATTACCTTGTAGGTATGTGTGGATTTCCGCCTTTTAAGAATACCATTATTATTTTCTCTGAATTGCAATCAAATTTGCCACAAGTGATTTCTTCTTCTTCTTCTTCTTTTAAGTAATACAGTAGTTGCTTCCCACCCACACCAGCGCTCTGGCATCTTCCTGATTCTGCATGAGTTTTCAGAAATAATTGCCAGTAGTTCAGCAAATTCATTAACTAATTCCCTTACGACTCTGTGATGCTTGTCATCCAGACCTGCTGATTTGTATATTATTTTTTTCTAAGTATTCCCACATCTGTGTATTTTTTTTCTAATCCAACAGCTATATTGACAAGGTCTCCATTGTTCATCAGTACTACTTTTCTGTATTTTTAGACTGATATTAAAACTACCTACTATCTTACCCCTTTTAGACAAATTAAATCATTCATTAGTAGATCCACTTTGTGTTTACTATTTTTCACTTAGTATTTTAAAAATTATTGCTTCCTTTGGCTAGCATGGATCCATTTTGCATTACTTCTGCCTTCATCTTTAAATTGCTACATTTTAAATTGCCTCAGATTTTAAAATGGCTGCCTTGCAAATTAATGATTTCCAAAGCAGTTATTTTCTACCCTCATATATTGAAACAGTCCCCTGTGAAACTACATGAGCTCTTCGTGTTCAGTGCTTCTGGTACAATTGAAAAATCTTAAGGGTAGCAAGATTCTAGGTTGTTCTTACCTTCTCCCACTCATTGATTTTAATACACCCTCTCATTACACCATACTTCTCAGATTGCTTAAATCCCATAAGGTTTATTTCTTGAAGTTGTTTTTGTGGTTTTATTCTATTGCATTGCTCAGTGTGGCTGCACTGAATTTGAATAGTTTTTATTCACTTGGTACAAATATTTCATATTTCAGCCTCCAGTTTTGTCCTTCGGCAAAAAACTTATACTAATAGCTGCCTCTCCCAATGATTTCAGTCAGTTCAGCTACGTGGTAATCAATGACTTTGATCATAGACATCTAGCTACATTTTGCCAACCAAGCATTTCATGAAGTTCCTATATAAAAACAATAGGCTAGATAGGAATTAGGAAACCTCAATTAGCTATTGCCTTAGGCTGCAATCCTAACTCCGCTTACTAGGAGTAAGCCTCACTGAGTAAGACTTACTCCTGAGTAGACATGGTTGCGATTGAATTTTTTGTTACCATAATTTTTCATAAGAAAAAAGAATGGAGGGCACTGCCAAAACTAGCCAAAAAAAAAGGAAAGAGAGGTGAGCCTCCAGAGTCCAGCAGGTGCCAGAACAAAGGACTTTTTGTAAATGAAGTTTTTATGAGTTTGTTCCTCAGGGACAGCAGTGCAAGTTCTTCTATATCAAAAGATGCTTTTGAAGCAATTTCATTGTCGAAGCTTCATTGTCCCTAGAAATGTGCTGCTGAAGTCCAGTGTCTTCTTAATTTTACATTAGCTGAAAAGTGGGTAGCCATATACAGGTGCACTGTAATTTGATTTCCTGGTTCCTGATCCCAGAAATAATACGTGCCAAAAGAATACTGCTTTCCTACATTGATTCCCTAACTTATATTAGTATAAAGAAGCAGAGCCATGGGAGGCAGATAAAATGTTGTTCTCGTTCCTCTTCCTTTGTCCCTCTGTGGATATTTTTTTCATGTCCCATACAAAAGTCTGTGTAGAAAATGGATCTGCACTTGTATTCCTATCCAAAGTTTACTATCTGGTTCACTGTGATTTTGATCAATATTTTAACACATTACTTTATTCTCTTTATTGCGAGAATAAATAATATTGTGAGAATATTTCATTTACCATGAAATGACTTATGCCTATTATTTCCTGCTACTACTTGGATACATGTTTTTGCCTCCTGCTCATTTCCATTTGGCAAAATTGTTATATAATGAGAAAATCAGATCAATGGAACATTCCATGGATGGTGGCCATAATGTTTTACTGTGAAATCCTGGAAAGATGTGCTACTCTTTTTTTCCTCTCTCTCTGTCTGATAGTTAACCATGAATATCTAGGAGCAAAATGTGACATCTCAAATGTTATGAAGGGTCAGCATTTATACTTGACAATATGAGAGGACTAAGATTTTAGAGCAATCCTAGTCAAGCAACAGATCATCATAATTGTAGAAACTAAAAAGTCATTGTAGCGATTGTACCACAAGGGAAATTGTTCATCCATCAGTAAGATTGTTACAAGGTAAGAGACAATGAGGAAAGGGAGTTAAAATTGCTTTAGCCCATTGAGTCATCAGTTCCCTCTAGATTTAAAAGCCTGAATTGGTTTTGGAGAGAAGTGGCATAAGAGGATTGCTACGGGAAATCTTAACAAGTTGATCATAGTCTCAGTAACACTAGCAAGTGTAAGTATGATCTCTCCTAAGGAAAAGTGTAGGTTACATATTGAAGGAGAGAGAAAAGGATGGGAGTACAATTAGCACGTGTCTTCTCTCACTTTTTTTTGGTCATGTGTATTTGGAAGATGGCTGTTCACAAAGGAAAACAGATGTGATAAATAGTGAAACATTCCCATCACTCTGCAAGTAATTTATTGTAAATGTAGGCCTATATTTACAAATGAATGTATACTGGCTTATGAGAGAGAGATCAGTGGCAACATAAAGGGATAAATGTTAGTTGTACTATGGATGTGGAAGATGTGGAAAATATTTGTGCAGAGTAGCATCCTACAGTACTAATATGTAAGATTAAAAATTGTGAATGGAGATTATTAACTACCTGTGTGTTCTGCTTAAATGCAATTAGAAGTGGGAAAAATAATGTAATTGTGGCTACCTGTTTAAGAGAGCGTATAAATTGGCCAATTGTCTTTTTGCAATTTTAGTCTATTTGCTAAAACTTACAAGATATGTGTGCCAGATTTATCCACGGGCAGGTGAGATATCTTTGAAAAAGTGCTATCTATCTTTTTCTTTATGTTACAAGGAATTCTTTGTGCCCTTAAAGTCCCCAGGATGTTTGCTGTGATACAAAGCCCTTTGTTTTAAAGGTGCTTGTATGTGATGGTTAATGCATTTTATAAAAGGCATCTGTGGAAGTGAATATCCTTCTTTGAAGTGACCTGCCTTAAGTGTTAAGAGTGTAGGGGAATATACGTGCAAATTAGATTTGAAAAGCAAACCTCTGCGGTGGGATGTATATGCACTGTAGAAGGATCTTTGTGTAATAGTTGCCTCTGCAAAGGGATCTCTTTAAGGGAGTAGTAAGAATGTTGATTTTGTAGGGAAGTGGCTTTGCAACTGTATGCTAGTATTACTACCATTGGTATGATCCAGCAGGGACTCAGAATATATATTTTTTGTATCACTCCCATCCCAGAGACACCCAACCACCCATCAGGAAAGCTCTCCTTCAGGGTAGGCCAGGGCCATCATGTCCTTTATTGTTGTAACTCCCAGATTGTGATACTCTCACAAAACTGTTGCTAGGCAACAAATGTGGTTACCAGGTCTCCGCGAATAGCTGAAGGGGAAAGCAAAGTGTTGCACCATTGTAGAGTAACCATAGCAATGACCTACTATTACAGAGTGGAGAATTATCATTAACAATGTTAAAGTATCATACAGGAGCCTGGGATCTGGAGGCTTCCCAGCAGCATCTCTGCATAATTGTGTTATATAGGAAGGGCTCTGAACTCTTTCAGGGCATCTGGTTGCTGGGTATTGGGGGGGATTATTAGATGCCGTTACTGTTTGGTTTATGAAAGAAACATGCAGGGGAGTGAAAGGTTTTGGGACTCCTTAGCCAATCAGTGTGAGAGAGGAAAAGCATATGTCAAGAACAATGATCCCAGATCCATCTCACTTTTCCAGAATACAGATTTATGGTGCTACTATATATATATATCATAATAGATTTAATCTGTGTTTTTGCAGGTGTGGGAGACTATCACCATAACCGCATACATTTGGTTTATTAAAAGAGAGGCTTTATCTAAGTGGATATGGGTGTTTTAAGCACAAAAAAGTTGTTTCTCGGTCTGTTCACTTGATTCTTGCTTGTAGAAGAGTGAAATGCCTGGTCATACAGGAAAGTGTACCTAATTAAGCAACTGTCTTTTGGGAACAAGAAACACTGGAGAAAAGAAGTTACGGTACTACTTCTGTTTGAAAGGCACCCCAGCTTTCCTAAAACAAGGTCACATATATTGCTGCCTGAGAGTGCCTTGCTAATCAAGCCACTTAAGTGTTCAGCTTCCCAAGGTTCTGTTCCATCAAAAATTGGGAATATAAACATAATAGGATGATCAGACTGCCAAAGGGCATTACTCCTACATCCTTACTCTTTGCAGACAAGATTTTTGTATGTTCAGCTCGTCAAGGATCTGCATCTGCCAAAATATCTGTTACTATGTAACTGTTTCAGGTATAGGAGAGTCTCTGCCCCTGCCCCTAGTAGATTAGGGTATTAGATTTAGATTCGGGTATTAGATTTGGACCAATGAGACATGTATCCACTAAGTCTCCCACGTTTTCTCTTAAGTTTATTTCAGAACTATTAGCTTTCAGACCTGATTTCCTCTCTATAAAATGTGAATAACCGTGTAGGTTTGTTGTAAGGGCAGTATCTTGAACTTTAAAACAAATGAAAATGAAAATAATTAACCCCATTGGGAATGATCTAAATGGTTGGTGGAGAAAAGAGGCAGACAGGATACTTAGTACTAAACCGGAATCCTACCCCTTCTCAATGAGAGCCCTTTTCCTGTCTTAAGGCTGGTTAACAACTCCTTTCCCCTCCCTGGGGCTTAATTTGAGTCGAGAGTTCAGAAGCTCTTTTCAGTGCCAAGCTGCAGGCCTGGTGAAGCAGGAGAAGGCAGTGCCCCCTAGCATGTGCAGAATGCTTCTCTCGCACTTGTGAGTTGCCACAATCAGCCTTGGCACGGGCAGCCAGGATGAGAGGGCAGGCCTTGCGGGCTGCCAGGCTTCAGCAAACCCCTCTCCCGTGCCCTGATGGAGAGCCTAACCTTTCACAGCCCCAGGCCTGGCTGCGCACTTACGCAGAACAAGCAAGGCCCCCTTGGTGCCAGGGCCATGCACCAGTGGCGTAGCGTGGGTTGTCAGCACCCGGGGCAAGGCAAGTAATTTACGCCCCCTAACCCGTGGATTTGCGCCCCCTAACCCGTGGATTTGCGCCCCCTAACCCATTGATTTGCCCTAACCCCAGATGTTGCGCCCGGTGCGGTCCGCCCCCCCTGCACCCCCCACGCTACGCCACTGCCATGCACTCCCGGGTCAGGGTGCGCAGGATTTCAGCCTGGGTGCCCTTTCGCCAAGAAGGGGGGATCCGGGAGGGCGGGGGCTGCCTGCGCGCCTGGCGACGCTGCTCCGGCCGCCGCCTGCGTCCCGCTCCTCAACTTGACCCCTGTGGCTCGCTGTCGTCGGAGGGCGGAGTGTCTTCCTCCCCCTTCTCCTCCCCTTCCCTCCGCCCGAGTCGCAGGCAGTGACGCTGTGCTTCTCCTTCCTTGTGTGTTGCAGGCACGGAGCGGCACGAGCTGACCTCGTGGAAGAGCTACGCGTCGATCTTCCGCTTCTTCGGCGACGCCATGGAGGCGAAGAGCAGCTCGGGCAAAGCGGCTCCGACGCGCCGCTCGCAGCGGATCCGCTACGAGGAGCTGTAACCGGGCGGGAGGCGGGTGGGCGGGAGCCGGCGCCTGCTTGCCTGCCTGCCTTCCCGCCTGCGCGTCTGGGCGGCGGCGCTCGGCAGTCCCAGCCCCTCATTAGATTGTTTTCTTCCTAGAGCACAGGGTCGCCGTGTCTACATCTAAGTAGCGTTTTGCATTATTTCTAGATGAGTGCAACTGTCAAAGCAATATGGGTTCACTGGTTGTGCTTCCTGTGGGCTGCGGCGGGGATTTCGGGCTGCCCATCAGTGCGCAGATTAAGGCTGACAGCAGCACCGCACCGCGCAGCCTGGTGCAGCTCTAATTGCCCTGACAGAGCCCGGCACCGAGCTGATGGCGGGCGGACGCGGCGCCTCCCGGGTCCTAGCGCCCGGCCCTCCCTCGCCCCTCCCCGCCGTCGGAGCTCGCATTTAGTTCTCCTTGATTTTAATGGTGGACTTCAACTCTCGCTAACCATGGTCCCGCCCACGCGTTAGGCTCTTTACTGATTTTCCGCAAACGCTTTGGGCGGGGTTTTTTAAAATAATAATAATAATAAAATGTTTCCGTGCTTTTTAAATTCAGGGGCCCTAATAAACTGTATTGACACAATGGTAGCGATCCTAAGCCCTGCACGTCTATGAGACTTACGTGTCGCGTCAGTGTGTTTAGGATGCGCGTGTAACTCCAGCAATGGCCATTTTACTCTTTCTACTTCAGGCTGCGGAGAGGCTGTGCCACCCAAACTGAAACCATACATTTAATCAGTGGGTGCTTTGTTTGGTGTTTATTAATGAGGAAGACTTCAGCGACTTCAGCAAATCTGAACATGGAAAGAGGACTTAATTTTACTTCCAAATGCGCCAAAACTACCGAGCGCTCTTTGCTTATGTGGTTCCTAGGGAGTTTGCTGAGTCATTTAAAAACCCCCTAAAAGGATGTTTTAGCGACAAATGTAATATAGAGCAAATAATACCAGTATTTAAAATGTTGCTTCTAATACTTGGTTGAAACGTTTATTTTTTATTCTAACAGAATCTCTATTTTGTGACAAATCAGATAGCGAAGAACTTTTTTAAAGATCCTGGACGCTCCCAGGACGCCGCCTCTCCGCCCTGGGCTTCCCGGAGCGAGGCCGGGGCAGCCGAGCTCTCCATTCCTTGCTGAAACAGGGTCCGCCTTTGCCGGGAGGGGCGATTTCCCCCCTCCCTGCCGAAAGATCTTTTGTCTCACTCAATCTGTTGAACTCCTGAAGCCAGTTTCGATTTACCTTCACCGTCTGGTGACACTGTGAAATATTAATAGCAAAAAAGAAAGAAAGAAAAGAAGCATGTATTACTGACGTTGCTAATCACTTTTCTTATAAGCAAGAGGACGTCGCTTTTACATTCCTTAAATTCCTCATAGCTTTCAATGAGTCCTGACTCTTTATAATTCCACGCAGACCTAAAAGTCCATCTGTTGTCACCGCGTGTTTCCAGTTACCATGATGCTCAGTAGGCTCTGCCTTCCACCCAACGCCGCAAATTCACGGGCTTCTAAGCCCCAGACTCGTTGCCAGTGTGGCTAAAAGGAGTGGGGTCCCTATGGGCCTCATCTCACACCCCCCACAGCTCTGCCCGACGCGGACTCCAAGCCTGGGGCGCCCTCTCCACCTTCTCTGCCAGGCCACGAGGCTCAGCTGACTGCCGGGAGTGGCTGCCCTGCGCGCGGCTTGCGCAGAGGGATCCCCAGCGGACGGCGACCCGGCCTCTTCCAGAGCAGCAGCGCCTGGCTGGTGCTCGAGTAGGCGCGCCGGGGCACCAAGGAGCGTTTGAACTTTTCCTGGCCTCCCCTCTCAGATGTTACCCGAGCGAAAGAGGGGGTCGCATTTCATCTCATGCATGCATTCAGTGGCTGGGCGATTTCGTTAGATACCACCACCAGCTCGTTTGAAAGGGAAGCTTTTGGGATTTCAGAACAGACGTATTGGCGCACGTCTTTGAAAGCGCTGCTGTTAAGATTATCCCAAAGGGCGCAATTCGGGTTAAGGGGCCCTGTCGGTGCAAAGTGGAGAGAGAGAGAGAGAGAGAGAGAGAGATGGGCTTTCCCTTCCATCGGAAACCTGCCAGCGCCATCTCTCTGGGGGCAGATTCAAAGCCAGAGTCAAGTGGCTCCAAGTGCAGAGGTGAAGGTGGCCTGTCTCGGCGCGTCCGCTTCCTCGCCTGACCTCTTCTGCTCTGTGAAGGGGTGGCCTTTCAGACTGGCAAGTTGCACACCTACTCTTCTGCGCAGGGAGAATGATCGAGCCATAGCCGGGCAGGCTTGCGGCAGAAATAGTCTCCTGATCGCTTCCCTGGTGACCATCTCCCCCACCTGATGGTCCCGGTCTCCTGTTTCCCCTTTCTCTGGAACTGCTCCTCTCTCTCTCTCACCCGCCTGGGCTCACCTTAGCGTCAGCTTCAGGGTGGTAGACGGTCGACCTGGTCTTTTTTCTTATCCATGCTTTTTCTTTCCTTAGCTGTGATCTTGTGGGCTTTTCCCACAGCAACCCTTAGACCTTACCCTGTCTTTTGTGAAAGCCTCTGGGGCTCTGCAAAGTGCCAAATCTCACCAAATGAGTTTTTTTCCTCCTCTCCAAAGTGTCACGATTGAGGTTTCTACTCCTTCCGGTGTGGTCCCACCAGCCCCTTGCTCTGTATCTCGTGCCGTTGCCTGGGTTGTGTTCTCGCTGCTTCTGGACCCAACTGTAAAGCACACAGGGAGCTGTTAAAAGGGTTGTCTCTTTCTGTTTACACTGAACCAATAAAAAAATGGTTTCTCTTTTAAGATGCGGGTGTGACTTTCTTGCCTGTGGTCTTGTTAAGCGACTGTGCCAGGCGCAACAACTCAAAGGGATGTTCATTTGCTGCTGGCCGGACAAACCCGTTCGCCAGGAGCAAGGGGAGCGCAGCAGCTCTGACTCGGTTGCCCCTCAGCAGAGCGAGCCGCGAAAGAAAGATCTTCTACCTGGGCCGTTTGAGACTTGGAATTATTTGCGTGGCCTCTGAACGTGTTTACGAATATCCAAGGCCTTGCAAAAATGCGAGGCGGGGGAAATCGCGTTTCCTGTTAAAAGGGCTGGGGAGGAAAGGCGCATATATAGCGAAAGGATGAATCGGGCACCACAGTGCATGGGAATTCCTGCGAATGAGTGTTGCGGAGGGTATGTTTAGGAACCATTTTATCCAAACAAATTATATCCCCAGCTTTTGACAATTGAAAAAAAATCTCCTGTGATGCAGCTCGGTCCCATTTACGCTTACCCAAAACGAGGCGCCAGTGAGTTCCGAGGGGCTGCATCCCCAGTACCTCCGTATATGAGTGCAAAAGCCAAAACACAAAAAGGAAAAGAAAACCTTCGAAAGTGTTGTGTGGCATCCAGCAAAGGTCCCGGGGCTTGAGCTTTCCCATTTTAGCGTTTATTTCATCCGAGCCAGAAATTCTACCATGTATAAAAATCTCCACACCTTTCAGGCGTCTGCTAAAGTCCCGAGCAGCAAATTATGAAGCATTTTTAGGGTCATACATGGGCTTCTCCCCGGTTTAAATCAAGGGGTCTTTCAAGGGATGCCTGCATGGGATGAGGCTCGTTCATTTTCCTCTTGGAGCCATCGCTGGTCTTTTCTAGGAAGGCGCTTAAGGCTTGTCAACCCCAACCAAGGAAGAGTAGCTTTCCTTCCTTGCACAACTGTCCTCTTATTGCACCTTGCTGGCTTTAGAAAGTGGGAGAAGCTGGGAAAGGGGGCATCCTGGGTGCGGAAATCACTTTTTACATGGATGGCACCAGAGGAAGGGCTAAGACCCTTCCCCAAAGGAGTAGCCCTCCCGCCACCCAGCTAGCCGCCTGGTTTCCTGAGGTTACAGAAGGAGAAGCTCCTTCTGAAGTGCGGACTCCTGGACCGGGGCTTCTAGCAATGGGTCCAGTTCTAAGAAGGGTTACCTGGAGAACAATAGTACCTAGTTCACAGGAGACATGTTGTATAGAATTTCGCTGTAAGCCATCCATCCCAGACATGTCAGGAAGTCAGTCTTACTCCCACTGAGTTGGATGAGGCTCTCTCGAAGGTAAGTGGAGATAGGATTGCAGCCTTCACGTGACCTACGCAGTTCTTATTTCTTTCTTTCGACCACGTGGGACCCTGCTCACTCCCAGCCACCGCCGCTATGCAGTCTGCCCTTTCTGGACACGCTGCTCTCTGGTGTGCATTGGAATCTTACCTGCTAATGGGTCAAATCGATTAAAAAAACCTCCAAATCGACCTACAGGATCTTTGACAAAGGACAAGCTGGGCAGTTTAACGAGCAGGACCTCCAAGTGGGCGTTTGCTGCCCAAGCGCTGGGATGGGACCAACGGGGTGGGAAAGCTGTGTAGCTCCAGGATCGGATGGGAAAAGGGGAGCGTGTCCCCTTTTTTGGTGGCTTCTGTGATTCTGGATGCCTGGTGCAATTGACTCCGCTCTATGTCTGCTGGGCTAAGCCTGATCAAAACTTAGCTCCCAAACCGAACCTGACTACTTCTCGGGGGGCGGGACTTGCATGTCCTTGATATCTGCCAAGGTGGCCTGAGCTAAAAGCCTCCCCATCCAAATCAGTGCACATTCTGACCCAGAAATGCGAGGAATCCTGTCCCTCCTTTCTGCTGCTGCTGCTGCTGCTGCTGGCTAGAGATTTTCCCTCCACTGCAAAGGAGGTCTCTTAACTCCTTTCCATGAATATAATTTGTGGGCCCTGGAGAATGGACGGATCCCACAGCACCCGAATGACCCTTGGCATCCCCTCCTCTCCCAGGCCTTCATTACTCTAGGAAAAGTAAGAGAGTCAGCTATAGACTGTAGCAGCATTAAACTGTGATCGTGCGTTTGTGACTGGCGGTGTACCTCCTAGTCGAGGGACAGTGATGCAAAATATCTGAAACACACACACACCCTTGAAGCATTTTAGCTTTTAGCTCGACACCTGAGCTGTGTAGCAGTAGCAGTAGCAACGATCTCCTTTAAAACACACTTGGGATGAATTAATGACCGAATGGTTGGTTTAATTGATTCCTCCTTGGATTGGTGGCTCCAAGTTTCACACCGCTGGTCTGTTCACAAGCTGATGTCTTCTGGAGTTACCATAAATCTGGGCTAAGACCGCTCGGCTGAAACAGCGCTCCGGCAGTCCGGGGAGGGGTGGGGGCGAAGGCAGAGGATTGTTCCTGGTAAAGAATGAACCAGGGGCCAAGGCTGTCAGGATAGAACTCGGCTCCTGCAAGTGGATCCCTCTTTCACTTGGGACAGTGAAGTAGCTGCAGCCCAGGAAACACCAACACACACCCCGCTATAAGTTTTAGAACAAGTTTAGTGCCATAGATCTGTAATGCCTTAAAGGAGAGAGAGAGTGAGAATCGATACAACTGGACCAGTTCGTAGTTACGCCGAACTCTGGATGGAGCGAATGAAGAGGGGCAACGCGAAAGGAAGGTGGAACAAGCTCTTACTTTCCATTCTACTTTGACTAGGCAAAGCACCTGTAAGAATGTCCCAGTTTTGCGCCAAAGCAACTGAACGGACAGTTATGAACACATTCTGACTATGGGGCTCTAGTTTTGCCGGCTAAGAGGATCTGTTTAACATCAAAGGTTGCACCGGGTTTCAACTTCTGGTTGGGTGGGCCTGTATCCATATCTCCATATCTCTATATCTATCTGTAGTATATGATCCCAGGATTTATTTCTGCAGGACCCCCGTCTCCTTTTAACCGAACTTATTATTTGTTAACCGCCCAATAACCCCGTGAAGTTTGTTCCTGAGAAAATGTTCCCATTTTTCAGATAAACAAATAAGGTCGACAGGCCCCTGGCTAGTATCTGTCCTTTTAAAGTAAAACTCTGTTTGGGTTCATGACAAAGAGAGTTTCTGTGCATGCCGCAAGGTCCTTTTATGGAGCTTAGTACCTTCATTCTAATACATAAATTGACGTGGATTCCTAATCAACTAAAGTGGGGCGCTTAAATATTTCTTTTCTCAGAGGAAGCGCACTTATTCTCCCCCCTTCCCCCCCTCAGGAACCAATTCTCAAGTACAATTGAAAGCTGTCATATAAGACGACGGCAGTCTGTGTGCCTGCGCTCGAATTTCTATTCCAGTTGAAGTTAAAGTAACCTGTTAAAGGATGCGGAGTGTATTTCTGTGTGTATCTGATAGACAGATCACGCTAATTTTTGACTTAAGTCCCCCAAAGTGTGAAAAAAGAACTTCCCCAAACTTTGCAAACGCTGTCATTGCCCCTAATCCCCCACATTTTCCACTTTTCTTTCCAGTTTCGGATTGCGTGTGTTTGTGAGCATTTCACCAGATCAGTGACAGCTCTTTATTTGCATAATTATATGCTCTGGTCTGAAGAGAAAACTAACCCCCAAATTTCATGGGTCACCAAACTACGACAATCAATGTTTTATCACGTATGCTAAGCAAAAACCTAAGAAGCTATATGAAGTTTCTTGGGGAGGTTTTTACTCCTCAGAAAATTAAAGACGTGGTGCCCCTTCAATAGATGCAAAATCTTTCCAAGCTCTTTGTAACTGAATTCTGTTTGAAGGGGGAAACCAGAGATTAACACGTAGATCTGGGGAGAGCGAGGCGGGGGCAGAGACCCTCGAGCGTCACTTCAAAGTAGATTTCCAAAAAGAAGCGCCTCTGCGTGTTGACAGTTGCCTGCTCCAAATACTGTAAGGGGGCAATCCTATACGTGTATGTTGAGCGTTCAGCGGGGCTTACTCCCGGTAAAGTGGGTCCGGGATTGCAGCCTAAATCACATTCGCAACAAGAAAGGGCCCACAGACCCACTCGGATCCCCAAATAGGATTGTTCGTGTTGTTTGCTTCCCATATACAACTCATGGGTTTAAAGGTGGGATCCCGCTTTCCTTCCATTTATCAGTGATGGGGTGGGAGGGTATAAGCCATCTAATCTATCGATCTATCATATTTAAAATTAAATAAACGTAAAGACGACCTTAATCACCCCCAGCCTCGCAACGGGATTTGTTCTGGTCCTTGAATGCACCCAAATCCGTGGGAGGCCCCATCATTTTGGAATGTGATCAACGTGCATGGTTGGAGCGAAGAATGGATTTAGGAGTGATCACAAGCCAGAAGGACAGGCGAGAGAAAAAACACCCACTTGACTGAGGAGGCTGCAGAACAGGCGGGAAATTCCTGTGGGGTAAAATGGGGAAAGTGTGTGTCGCGGGGCTGGGGGTGGGAGTTGAGCTCGGAGCAGGAAACCCATCCTGGGGGTCTGCTGGTCCCCCTTCATTGGGGGAACTGAATTCGGAGTCCTTCTTCTGCAAGTGACTTAAAACTAAAATGAGGCGAAGGGATGAGAAAGTAGGACATTTCTCCTGATCTTTACTAAGCATTCGCTTCCTGACAGCTTCGGCTGAGGACGATTAAGCCCGAGCCTCGAGCAAGAGCGCAGGCTGGACATTTGGAGCCGACAGGAGTTGTGCCTGTCTCGCCGCCAAGGCAGCCTCTGGGCCCAGGAAGGAGCCGCGGTGGTTTGGCCGGAGTCGCCACGAGAGCTGGATGAAAAGGCCGGTGATCGCCTTCTTCCCCTTCAGAGCATCAAATGAGAATAATCTGGGGGAAGAAGGAGAGAAAAGCCCTCGCCTCTTCACCTCCCCGGCGAATGGGGGCTCTCTCAGCTGGAGGAGTAACGTCTGACATTCCTCCTCACAAGAGGGAAACTTCAAAAGAAGCGCAGGGAACTGGAGAGGGAGAAGCCAACAGGCGAATATTCGCGGCAGGAAGGGGGACCGCTCTGGAGAGCTCAGGGCCAGAGCCTGCCTCTGGTTCCCTCTGCCTCTGGCCCGGCTTCCTGGGGGAAAGGGAGCAGATCGCTCGCCCCGACGGCCGAGGTTTTGCTAGCCTCCCCATGAGAGGGTCCTGCCTCCCAGGCTCTCCCTGCAGCCCCGACATGCCTGAGTCTCTGTTGAGGTCAGGTGACAAGAACGACAGGCTAGCAGTTCCCGGCTCGCCACTCCAGGCTGGACCCGCGAGGCTTGAAAGGAAAGGCCCTGCTTGGCTAGCGGGGGGACGGGACTTTTCACTTTTCCTTCCGCATAATCCCTTCTGCCCCCTCCCAAAAAGCCCATCTCACGCCCATCGTCTAACTTTTGCTTTCGAATTCTCCCTGTGGGGGAACGGTAGAGCAGGGCTTCGACCCAGTGCAATGTCTACTACCCCTTCGGATCACCTCGATTGAACAAAGAGTAAAATATGAGAGATGTTTCTTTGCTTCTGCGTTTAATGAATTCCTTGAACGGGTTCCGTAGACCCAGAAGGAGCGCACACCAGTCTTAATTTCGACCCAGTTCCACCTGCGATTTACTCCTACTTAAGACAAGTTAAGAAGCATCTTGCGGGTAACATCGTATCTAATACCTTCACGTGCAAGTGTTTGGAGGCTGGGTGCGCACGCGGACCTCCTCTTTCTCCTCGAACTTTTTTGTTCTTTAAAAAAGCTTGGGCTTGTCCCTCAGTTATTAACCAGTTGGTTGATTCACTTTCCGTTTCCTAAATATAGGTGCAAAAGTTTACTTTTGCATCCTAATTAATTCTTCTAACTAGGAGAACCTTGAGAGCCTGTTAATTAGTAACGTCGATTTAACTCCTATGCGACTTTCCTGGTCTTTGGCACAAATCAGAGTAGTTTTCCTGCTAAAAGAGAGAGAGACTAGAAAAGAGAGGATAAAGAAAGACGTAATAACTTCTTAATGGATCGCTGACCATGTGTTCATTCGGGCATCTCTGTCTGCACATCTTAAAGCCACTTTAAAGGATACCTAAGAAATCTGGAACCCTGGAACCCTGGGTTTAGCCCTGCTTAATCGCTCATTCCACCCTTGCTTTTCCTTAAAACTCAGTGTGTTAAAGAATCAGGATCAGGTTTCCATGTTAATCTGCTACTTGGAAGCAAGTTGGAAGATAACGACTCAGTCCTTCAGCTTCCAAAGTGGGTGGGAAGTTATGATACGGGTGTTTTCTGAGCCTCCCAAGTTGGGCTGTTAAGATTTAGAAAATAGAGAAACCATGTCAGCCGCGGGAAGGTGTCCAAACTTTTACCAGGCTGGGGTGGGGATGCGAATTGGGAACCCCTTGATAGAGCAACTGAGGCTGTGACAGTCTCTCTGCCAGGGAACCCGAAAAAGCGGAGCGGAGCTGGGTTTGCGCCAGCCACTCTCTGTAGCACCATGGACAGCTCCTAGTTCTGAGCTGCCCTCGCCCTAAACAAGCCTCTCCTTGCCTCGTTCAGCCCAAGCCTGGAGCAGGCTGCGGAAGACCTCGCTCTCAGAGACGACGTTTTTGTATCCTGAATCCCGCCTGCTCCGCGCTTCCTCTCATCTCCCTTGAAGCGGGGAGAGTTAACCATGCATTTATGCCCCCTTCTCAGGACTTTCCACCTCATGTGCTCTTCTGGTCCGATTCCACTGCCCTGGTCTGATGCCACTGCCCGCAGGCCCCCGATTTCGTTTTCATCCTCTGTCCTCTCCCTAAGCTCCTTCCGCCAAGATTCCCGCATTGCCCATCCTTGGTTTCCAGCTTTGCCCAGAACCAGACCTCCTCCTCCTCCTCTCTCTCTCTCTCTCTCTCTCATTGCGGGGGTGCGTGCATGCCATTTCCCCCTTCCCATGCGAGCTTCATCTTTCCCTTGGCTATAGAGGCGACACTGGTGGGGGCGGGGATCTGAGGTCCTCCTGGTTGGTTGCAAAGCAGATCCGCTTCCCTTCTTTGATGCGCGCCTACTCGATGCAACCCCACTGACTGCCAGGCAGCTGGTTAATTGCAGCCTCGGGAGAGGCACCCCAGAGCCAGAGCCCTAAGAGCCTGGCAGCCCTCCCTTTCTCCCTCTCCACCCTCCCCGCTTTGCTAAAGGGTCGGCCAGTCTGCGCGTCTCAACCCCGTAACTTTACCTCCCTTCAACTTCCCCCTTCCAGACCCGCCACCTGCTGTGATCGTCGGGACTTTAAGCCCTCTCTCAGTCTCCGCATCCTTTAATTCAAGTTATGCGCAAGGAGAAAGAGAGAGAGAGAGAGAGAGAGAAATAATGTCTCTTTTTTCTTCCTCTTTGATCACATCCCTGTCATTTTAGCAAACAACTTGCAGCCGTGCAAGCTTGTAAAGTCAAGCTATTTACGTGTTCGCTATTTAAATGCAACAAGATGCTCTCTGCTCATTAAAATGTTCTCGCTCTGCCTTCTTTTGCTGAGAGATCCGATTCCTTCCCATTTGCTTCCCCGATCCGTCCAAAATTACAAAAAAGGGGTAAAGGGGGGGGAATGAGCAAGTTGGATAGCTAAGGATTTCCTGGCTTTCCCTTAATATAAATGCACCCAGCCCCAGCTGAGCAACGACAGCGAGGAGTTACAGACCTCCCTGCTTTTGAGTTATTGGGGAGGAACTTACTGGAATGGCTTTGGGGCATTAGGAAAGCAAAGTTATAGCCCAGTGCTCTTACTAATATTAAATACTATTACGGATCATGAGCCAGATTCATGGAAACGGATATTTAGATATCCACAACAGGGTTATTTGAGGGTTATTTTCCTCCCCTCAAATGAAAGAAACCGCTGCCTTCTCTCTGCTAGCTTGTGGAGAACATAGTTCGCTTATTAAAAGGGTTCGCTCCAACGTCCGAGTCAAATTATTCTGTTTTCAGCATCAACTTTGCCGGCAAGTTCACGAGGGAAACCTCGAACCCCCTTTTCGTCATCACGACCCCTTATCCGTGTTACGATGGATTAAATGGAATCCCTTCTTCTCGACCCACCTGTAGTAGGTTCGGCTCACACACACGCGCACCACCGTTTTCACTGTTCTCTATAGGGCAGCTTCGTAGGGGGAATTCTGTTTTCTCTGCTTGATCTTCATTTGCACCCACAAAAAGTCCAAGGAAAGGGTCCACTCGCTCCCCCCAACTAGCCAACCGGCCCTGGGTAGGCGGAGGGGGCCGCTTTCGTTTTTTGTAAGAGGGAACCCCGACGCAGAACGGTTAGGAATTAAACTTTCAGAGGAATAACCTGTTGCACGCTTCTGATTTGGGGAAAGTGAAGATCACCGTGGTATTTTATTTTTATTTTTTAAATTCGTGGTATCTTCTATCTAACCAGGATATTTTATAGCGTGGATACTGATAGCTTTCTGATCAGTAACCGAATTGATTCCAGACCATAATTCAGACATTGCTGTAGTGAGCAATGTTACTATAAACCAGTTTTGTATTATTGTTATTCTTATTATTATTGACAACTAATTGGCCGAGTGAAAGTTAGATGTCTGCATATTTAAGAGGGGGAAGGATTTGTGCTTCGAGGTAGCTCACCTTCGGTATTAAATATTTGCTCCTTTCTTTGATCTATATTAGGATATTAGGTTTCTCCGGAGCGTGAGCCTCACTGACTAACAAAAAATCCCTTTTGTCAATCCTGCATTAAACCTTCTCATCTCAGTTCTTACGAAATCCTCTTTCTTCTGGTAATTTTGCTTTGTGTCTCCCCCACCTCCATTATTCTGAACATACATATCCTGAACATATCCTGAACAATTTAGCGAGTGCATGTCCGTGTTAGTAATCTTAAAAATAACTTTTAATGGGAAGCATATAGAAAATAATGGAATCTTAGAAAGGGGAAAGAGAAAAGGGACTAGAGATTGGGTGTCCAACATGAAAGCATTTTCAATTATTTGCTCCTCAATTATTTTCCCCAGCTATGGTTTACCTTGTGATTATTTTCTTTTTTTCTTATTCGTGACATGCGTTGAAAAATATTACTCTCTCTCTCCTCCCCCCCCCTTTCTTACCTCTTGTAACCCTTCAAAGTCGTTTGAAATTACTTTTCTTGTCTTTTGGCCATTTGTCAACGTCAAAACTACCTGGGCTATCTAGTGAAATGAAAGTGTTTCGTGTATATCTTAGATATATGAAAGGATTCCTCAATAGAGTTTTCTGGAAATCAATAGACACCCATTAATGTCCTAAGTGCCTACTGGGTATTTTTTTTGGGGGGGAGGAATAGTCAGCTCCTTGGGTATAATATCCTGGGATAAAGTTGCAGGGTCCTCATTACAGTCCACTGGGATAGCGGAGTTTGACAAAGAACATTTTCAAGAGTAATTACATTTAGGGAAGTTTTGAAAACATGGGGCTGGCAGCAGATGCTGCTTCTGAGCTCTGTCTTGCTTCAGGAACACATTTCTGTCGCCTCTCTCCCACTGAATCATTGTGGATATATGCGTGTCATTTTCCTGTTTATCTATCTGTGCTCAAGCCTAAGTAATTTTTTTTTTACTTTTAACGTGCCACAGTATGTGCGTGTGAGATTGTGTGTGTATGAGCAGGCACACACAAATGCATATATCACACATTTATTCGCTAGCATCCTTGTAATAATGGGTTCGACTTTCAGCCCCTACAAGACAAACTTTATTCTGTTCAATGGAAATGAACCTCAGATGTGCAGATGAACTCTATACACTTATTGAGTAGAAGCTACACTCCGGCCCACCTTATTAACGATTATAATTGTGGCTCCCTGCTCATCAGGACCGGCTCTCTGAAAGAGGTTTCTTTCTGCTACTCTCTACTTCCCTTCATACCCGCACGATGCTTAAGCTGACGACCCCAGAGCGTTCAGAGGAGGAGGCACATATCCTAAGACTAAGCAAGGCAACCCAGCTTCTTTCTCCATGGGCAGTTCTGCCTGGCCCACAAAAGACGGGAAAGAGCCTTGCCTGCTTTAAAGCACTGCTCTTTAGAGATCAGCTGCTGAAAGAGATACCTGTGCGCTTTGAATTGCTTTAGGGGAGGGAGGGAGAGAATCAGAGCGAGGTTCTGCCGGCGCTGCACCTAAACCCGGAATGTCCCAGAAAGGTAGAGGGATTCGTTCATGTTGGTGCAAGTGAAGCCGTAACAAGAGCCAAACTCTGCAGCATTTAAGATTTCATTATCAGCTTTCTACCTTGGAAAACGAGACCCGTTTGCTTAACTTAATCCGGAACATATGTTTGCAACTGTAGCGCCTTGTGTGTGTGTGTCTGTGTGTTTCTCTGTGTGTGTGGTTTGAAGTTGATCAAGTTGTAAATTTTCCGCCTTAGGTTTTCAGCGCCTCCTAGTTACAGCCTAACACTTTGAGATTTTACAAAGGCTCTAACTAAAGGGGAGAAAATGAAATAACAACCATGTAATTTATCGAATGTTGCGAGTCGCACCAGACCAGCCTATTTTTCTTCCCCTGTGGTAGTGATTGTTGTTAAAGACCTGCATTTCTGAGAAACTGAGCCAGAAAAGAGAATGCAACAAAATGACTTCTGAAAAAGGAACGTCTTTAATATGCATTGCTGTTTTAACACTTAAGAATACGCTCTTCCTGTTTCTATAAACGTAACGATGATCACAATAATAGTATTTGAAATCTGGAATTAATAATAAATTAAAAGTACTTTATACTCTAATACATGTACCTGTCAATACAAAACTTTCAGATTACTTTTTCTAAGGAGAGGAGTTTCCATATAATGAATCCCTAATCATATAATCAATAGAAACAACCGAGGCTTTTAAATTTCTAAACAGTTTTCTTACTTTAATGAAATGAATAAATTTAGAACACGGAAGGTAATTTTGCAGAATAAATTTAGACTGTAGGAGATACAGAAACAGACCCCCAGGCTTTACAAACCTTAAAAAAAAAAGATGAAAAGAGAACGTACATTTGATTTTGTGGCATTTTCACTTTAAATCGCTCATAATTGTTTTGATCTATTCATGAAAGAGTGACAAGGAGGCTAAGTTAATACGACCAGTTTCTATTTCTGGTGAAGCTAGATCTCATGTGCGTATTTACACTGCCTGCAACTAATGAAAACATGTATCAAATCTCCGGGTTGTGTGTTGCTTTTTTTTATTAGGTTTCCCCAAATACAAATTAGCTACATTTTGGTCCAGCCACCAAAAAGGAGGGAAATCATTAAGTAGATTACAACATGATTACAACATGAATTGGCAGAGAGTAAAGACGCCATAGTTCAGATTTTGCTTGCAGGCTGCCTTTTATTTCAATCGGGATATTTATATGATGATTCTGTATGATTCTTAACATTATTTAATAGCACTTTTTCTTTTTTGCTGGAACTAAAGTGCGTTCCTCGCAGAACGAAGCGGGGGTAGGTAATCTGATTTATCTGGGGGAGGATATACGAAAAGGGGCCGTTTTAGCTCTGAATCGGAATGTATTGAGAGACACAGCGCCATCTAGCAAACAAACGGAGAATCAAAGGCGAGGAATCGGCGAGGCCCTTCGGGCAGTCATAGAAAAAGGGGGGGGGGAGAGAGAGAGAGAGAGAGAAGCGAGAGAGAGACTGAGCAGGAAACTTACACTGCCTCGTCAGGTTCACCTGAGCAGAGCTCCCCCCTCCCCCCCAGCAGACAATCCGCACTCCGTTCAGTGTTTCGCAGGCCTCTGCCCTTTCCCTCCCTGCTTCTGAAAGAGCAACTCGGCTCCGTGTCGTTTGCGCTTCGCTTCTGAGTATTAGGACAGGCAGGTTTCCCTTAATCAAGGTCAGATATTACTAGCACTATCTGGTCCCTGGGATGTATACAACCGAGGTACACGCACCTGCCAGGCGCTTAATAACTTTTTCTCTGCTCGTTATCTCCAGCTCTCGTTTTTAGGGATGGGGAAAGAGTGAGAGAAGTCAATTGAGCAGTACAGAAACGACAAAAGTCACCAGGTCCCCTGACTGTTCTATCCTTGCATCTCCACCACACCCCAGTATAGCCAAGGTGGTTGGTGGCTGCTTGGTTGCTTCGCTGGTCCGGTGAAATGCAGGCGTTTAAACGCTCCGTGAAATAGATGTAATATATTTTCACAAACTTAAGATGCCAGGCGGTGGCCACGTCGCTCAAGGGAAGCAACGCCCTTCGATGTGTATTTGCATGGCTTTCGAAGGACTACAAAACAAAGGCAGGGCATATTCCATTCTCGTAATCTTTGCTGTTCGATTAATCTTCTGTGGCTTTCTTTTTTTAAAAAAAGGATGGTGGAGGGAGAGGAAAGGGTGTGTGGGGGGGGAGCAGAGAGAATAAACCAAATAATCCACCTCTGGGTATTTGCAAGCCATGTTTACATTAGTTCTGCAAAATTAAACAAAGACACCAAATGACTGTGAGGAAGAGAAATTGTTGCCACTCTGCAAGCGCGCGGAAGGCTCTCTAATAAAGGGAGAGTCATTATCGAGGCTTCGTGGAAATCGTCGCGGGTTGGGAAGAGGCGACTAAGACAAATAAGGCGCACCTTTGCCTTCACAGCTCTTTATTGCCACCTGCTCGAGAAATGTTCCTGCGGAGTATCAGAAGCCCAAATGTCACCCGTCGCTCTTGTGCTGTTGTTGTGAAGTGTCTGGGCTGTGAAAGATTGTCTCCAGATGCGCCCACCCTTCAGAACAGGCTTCTGGCGCCCACTCGCCTTTCAACTGGCCAAGCATCTTTCGACATTCCCCTTTTAGAAGCCCAGTATTCAACATCTCAGCTAACCTTGCATCCTTCCCAAAAAACCTCCCCACCCACCTCTCCCCGGCCATTCAGATCCTTGAGATTAACATGGCTTGAAACTAACAGGGGTCTCAGAACGTGTCCGTCGTAACAACCACAAGGATCCGATCCACCAGCTCTAGTGTTTGCTTGCCTAACTCCCTATAGGAAAAAGAGGGGGGTTTTCCCCCTTCCTCCTCTAGTTTCTTTTTTCCCGAGGTCTGAGCTTTCCGTTCTGTGAGATCCGTGGGAAATACGGGGCAGAAGGGTGGCCACTGAAATCAGCTCTGTCTCCTTCGGGCTCTGTCCAGCTCTTGAAGTTCCTTGGAAAAAAGGAGAACTATATTGGGGGAGCGCGGGGTGTGTAGGACAGGGAGAAGGCTGCTCTCTTTGGGTGGTTTCATCTCTATCGCCTGTTCTCGTCCAGATTTTCTTACCCATGAAACCTGCTCCGTGGTGGGGTTCCCCAGCTGTTTAAATGAACATTGATTTATTGCGTTTAAAAGTAAATTTACACACACGCCAACATCATTCCGTTTTGTTTCCCCAGACCCTAAGATTTATTTTCTGCTTAGCGCTTGTCTGACAAAACAATGTCCTTTAACTTTATTACACATCGATGAGGAAATCTGTCTTATTTCCCCCCTGCTTGGATTTATTGCTCTTGTTACCTGGTTTGTTGAGGAAGGGATGGGTGGAGAGAAGGCTGTGGAAAGCGGGGAAATTACGAAAGAAAGAAAGAAAGAAAGAAAGAAAGAAAGAAAGAAAGAAGAAAGAAAGGCTGACTTGAAGAAATATAGGCGCACCTCGCAGGTCCCGGGCTTTGGGAAAAGGGAGCAGGGCGGAAGAGCAGGAAAATACTAATTTTCACAAATTAGAATGTTCGAGTGATTTGTTTTAAGAGACACAAAGCTCCCTTCATCTGCTAGAAGGCCTGATGCTCTCTGCACAAACTCTTTTGCAACAGATCCATTACTGAGAAGCAAAAATATAATACAACAAAACAAACAAAGCAAAATAAAAATAATCCTACCACTCTGACTTACCTCTGTGCAGTAAAGTCCCAATTACCCAGCCTATGGGATGGTTGCTCTCAGGGGACTGAGCTGCACTTTGAAACAGTCTTTACGGTACACTTCATCTACGTTTTTGTTGTCTTTAGTTCTCATTAAAAGGCCACTTTATTCTTTTCACTGATATACTGTCTGTGTTCTTCATTTCACACTCTTGAAAGCAAAGTTCTTACAACTTATCAGGGAAGAAGGGCTCCGAGGCTCTTTGGGGTGGGGTGGGGATGGAGCTAGGGGGGATGAGAAAGAGAGGCAGGAGAGGGAAATCCGTGGACAGGAATTTTAAAGATTTTTTCTGAGCACACACAGAGAGAGAGAAACAAGAGAGGCTGTTGAGGCAATGTGCTATTTCAGGGGTGTTGGTGGAAAAATTGAAAAGGGCTATCGGGCAGTCATACAGCGTTAGCCAGACACTGTGTGTGTGTGTGTGTGTGTGTGTGTGTGTGTAGCCTGGCCTTATTCCTACTCCCCTACTCCCCACCCCAACCTGATTTATCACAGAGGCGTCTAATAATCACTTTGGAGATGTCAACTGAGGACTGTCCCTCTGCAAGGCAAAAGTGAAGATGTAAGGAAGGGTGGGGGTTGCTCTCCTCATCAGTCGGAGCACTTCTTTGTAGAGAGGCTCCCATAAATGCACTATCTTCCAGGCCAGACCCCCCGGGCTCCGAGAGCCGCTCCACCCGCCTTTCCCACTTGTTGTCCAGACCGGCGCAAGAAACCCAAAGCGTTTATTTGGAAGAATCTCTTACCGAGCCAGAAAGAGGGTAGGAGGGTCAGTCAGCTACATCGGTCTCAATCGATCTCGAATCAATATCGATCTCGAATCGATAAGACCTTTTTTGCCATGCGCGAGTGCGTGTGCCCAGATAGCGTATACACGGCTCTAAGAATGCACCCAGGATCCGACCCGAAGTGGAGCCAAAGAAGAAAAGGGGGCAAGGCTCTTGAGCATCCCTCTATTCATATTAGCAGCATTTCTTTCTGCTTGCCCTTTGAATGGGGCCGTGTCACTCAGAGAACTAAGGGCCATTTCTTTAATCTCTCTCCTCTGCCCTCACAGATCGACAGCCTTTCTCCCCACTCCCTGCTCCCCCCTCATGCCCCCCTCCCTTCAGGGCACAAGATCCCCGTCCAGCGAGGCTCAGGCCGTCGCCGCTGCCTTCAGTGGAAGATCCTAAGCCGGGCTACGTCCCCTGGTCCCCGACGGGATAGACCCCGGGGCTCCTGGAGAGCCGTGCGGACCCCTGGGCACCCCCACCCCCCCCTCACTGGAGCCATGCCCCAAAGAAATGGAGGGCCTAGGATTGGTGATGAATTAGTCTTTTGGGGAGTGGGATGATTTTTCTTAATTCAATCTGGCATCCTAAAGAAAGGATGGAATGCCCCAGTATACCTATTTGTGGATTAGAAAACTGCATGGAGACGTTTTCAAATCGAACCGACTTTCTATGGATTCGAATTAGGATGGATCTTTTCTCTCTCCCCCCCCCTTTTTATCTACCCAGTTATGCCACAGTGGTGAACCAGAGGGAATTAAACCCTCTTCAAGTCCAAAGGCTTGGATTCCTCTTCGAGGAGGCTCAGGCTACAGATGGCTCAGGGGCACTCAACCAGCTTCATAGCAGCCAGCAAAGACTACGGACTAGCTGCTGCCATACGTGTGTGTGTGTGTGTGTGCGTGTGCTGGGGATATTTTTAGAGTTGGAGTAGCCACTCTACCAGGCAAACGGAGAAATGGTTCAAAGCAAGATCTCTACTGCTGCCCTCCTTTACTCACAAGCAAGCCCGCCCTCCCGCCTCCCAATTTCATGAGGCTTAATCCCAAGGAACAGTGCACAGGCGGCCTGTATTCAAGGGAGAGCCATTTTGCAAGGGGCACCCGCTCTGGCACGATGGGCGTCACCAGCTGCCTCCTCATCCCAGCGATCTCTGATCCAAATGCACACGTTCTTTCCAAGCGGATGGAGAAAAATACATAACCGGGTTGATGGTGCATGCCTTACACCGCCGCCGCCAATAAGCCAGGGGCCTGTTTCTCTCTCTCTCTGCCCTCCGAGGTACTATTGAGAGAACGTCAGCCCCCCCCTCCCCGGCTCGATCCTCGCCCAGATTAAGCCGCAGTAGTTCCATGCCAGCTGATTTCCCACCCCACTCAGAGACACCTCTGACTTAACTCCGGGATTCTGAGAAATGTAAATAAAAGGGCATCGGACTGGGATGTCAGGCGCCCTGGGCCCCCGGAAATTCAAGTGGATGGCAGATTGAATAAATGCCGGCATTACCGAATTGTGGGCAGGTTTGGGGGGGAAAGGTGAGAGGAGCGATCTGAGGGTGGGAGCAAACGGTCGATTCACCCACAGAATCTGACATGCTATTTTCTCTTTGCAGCAATAATAAATAGGCACTAATGAACCGAGGTACTAACTGTGTCCCCTAAGAGGGCAAAGCTCCAGGCGCAAAGATGACTGCCCGTTGCAAATGGTGAACAAACACGCGCACACGCGCGCGCACACACACACACTCACAGAGAGAGAGACCACTAACTTGGGACCCGCTTTCTAGCGGCCCCTTCCCAAGGAAACGCGAGGGCAGCCGAGAACGTGGGTGAATAAAACGCCAGTTAAAACGCTATTAAACAGCGCAGAAGGTGCAAAGCTCGCGCCTCGTTCCGCCTTGATATGCAATTAAATTACAGCAAATTCCTCTTTAAATAATATCGTTTGGAATCCTTCGCTAAGATTCAAGGATGTCTGAGGTTAAGTAGCTTTTAAAACGTCAGTTCTAAATGGCTTATGCAATGAATAGCTACCTTTAAATCCTAACACCATTATAAATACTCTATACATGTGGATGTCAGTTTATCTCTACATATTTCTTCTTCAAATGAGGAAAGCATTCATGATCATCATAATAAAAAAGCTCCTTGACATATTTGAGTTTAGAAAAGCAGATGTTAATTCCACCCTCCCTTCTCCCCACATCTTGTTTTATGACCAACTCTGTTGGAAAGGAGCCAACGGCGCCCTGCGCTTTGCTCAGTGACTAGTAGCCCGGGCGCATTAGAGCCTTCGCAGCACCAGCCGAGACGAGGCTCGAGCCATAAAAAAACCCCACACATCTGGGTTTCTTTCCCTTTTTTTCGTAACAACAACAAAATTAAATTAGGGAAAGAGTTGCAATAAAAATGGGAGGAGGGGGAAAGGGTCTTGGGGACTTGGGGATGGATGCGGAAAGAGAACACACCTGCAGCCGCGCCGGAAAAAGAAACGGCCTGTGGATATTTTTCAAGATAGAAAGAGCCTTTCTGGGGGCCTGGCCAAACAGGCGTGTATTTTCAATGAAATAAGTAAAAAATAATAATAAAATAAGAGGAGGTGCCAAATATGATTGCCAGCTCCCCACAGACACAGAGAAAACAGTGTTCTAGGACACTCCCCCCCTGTTTTAGGGGGAGGGACACCTCCCCCAAAAAACCAATGGAAGTGATTCCTGGACAAGAAATGCTTTACTTCAGAGCACCCCCCTTTTTTAGCTGTTTTCACATTCCCATTCTCTCCAGGCAGCCTCCCTTCCCTTCCAAGCTGAGGGATCAAGTCTGAGGGTTCCCATCGTTTTCTCGCTCCCTCCCCCGCTCCTCTTTTCGCCCCATTAACTAATATGTTTGAGAAAGGTTCTTGTTTGCCCTGAGTTACACGGGGAGCAGAAGACATGGGAGGGCTTGAGACAGCGACGGCACCGCCACACAAACCCGGAGCCGAGCTTTCCCTGGCATCACAATTAACTGTATGCAATATTTATCATTCGACAATGTTTGCCATCAGGAAACACCAAACGTAAAATCGGTGGAAGTTTAATAAACAGACACCCAGAGATTGATCAAATAGAATGAATAAACATGCCTGGATTTTTTTTATGCGCACGTCTGTGCTTCTGACTATTAGGCGATAATCCTGAGTGAGAAATAAATGCCATTGGAGTCTGCGGAGGAGGGGCGGGCCGGGAGGGGAGGGGAGACGGGGGCTCTCTAGCCAGCCAGTTGGCCTTCTACTGAAGTTAATTCCCACCGGTCCAAGTTCGCTGCGGCTTGGAAAGGTTAGGACTGCACCCTTAGATCCCCGGGGACGCATCCAGATTCCTTGCCCGACATATCCCCACTCCCCACACCCCACGTGGAAGGAGCTATGAGCGAGGGCCACCGTGCCTCCCTTAAGAAACTGTGGCCAGGGTTGGTTTTAAATATATATGTCTCTTTATGGTTCAAAATTGGAAGAAGAAAAAACCAGGGTCAGTCAAAATGGTAGTCAAAATGGTTTGGTGTGATTGTTACAAAAATAATAACAGGACTCTCTCTCTCTTTCTCTCTTTCTCTTTCTCTCTTACTCTTTCTCTCTCTCTCTCTGGCCTCTTCCTCCCCGCTCCCCTCTTTTTCCCTTTTTAAATGCAGGATCTCGCCGGCTGGGGCAACACAATGGCAAGCCATCTGGTGCGCAAGAGAAGCGGTAGAGACAGCAGCGAACGGAGCCATCCGCAGCTTCCTAGAAGCGCACCGGGCCTGCAGGCTCCCCCCTCCCTTTGGCTCCCCGGCCTATAGCTAAACTTGGACGATGGTCTGTGACTGGTGATCTCGGGACCCGCCGAGCAAGCAAGCAAGCAAGCGAGTTGCCGCCCCGGAGCAGCCCGAGGAACCTCTCCACGCGCGCCAAGCGCCGCTTCGCCTCCTGCTGCTGGGAGGTGGTCCCAAGCGCAGGAGCGAGCAGGGAAGAGCTCCACCCCCTTCCCTTGGTCGCGGAGACGGATAGGTCGGGGCCCGGGTGACGTCACTCCCCATCGCGCAGGAGAGGAACCGGGAGCGCGGGGGAGGGCGCGGGGGAGGCAGAGAGAGAAGCTTCTTGCCTGCTGGGCTCTACAGTTGGGAAGTTTTGCTTGGAGCAGCAGCAGCAGCAAGAGTAACAACTCAATAATAATAATCGGAAATTAGCCCTTTGCGCTTATCTCTCCGTTCCCTCCATCCTTGTTTAAGCTGGGATATCTATTACCCCCCCACCACTGCAATGCTTGGCGCGATTTAAGAGCACGCGGCAAAAAGGAGGGAAAACAGGTGGTGGGGATGGGGGGGGGGAGAAAATGTATTAAACAAACCCTTCCGGGTGAACCTGACCCACGCAGAGACCTGTAGCAGATGAACTGCATCTCTCTCTCCCTCTCTCTTGCGCACAGGAGGGTGCTCATCTGACTTGTCACCGCATCTCTCACCCTCACCGCCTTCCTTTGGCCCCATATTTCTGTCAGCAGGGTCGCTGGTGTCAGACCCGCCTCCTTCCCCACTTGGCCCTCCTCCGCCTTGCAAAGCATCCCTGTGAGCTGAGGGTGTGCGGCCCTAGCTGGCTCGCCAATCGCTCACAGCCAGGACACCCCCCACCCCCGCCCCAGCCACCCCTGATCAGTATCCCATTAACCACTTACTTTGAAAGCGGAGCCTTTCCTTCGGCTGTTCCTTCTTCTCTTCCTTTCCTCAAGCACTGCCTCCCCAGGCCACTCCGCCTGGGCTGCAAAGGCTTGCTCGGGTAGTCATAGGCCAATCATAGCGACCAGAAGAGAAATAAAACTTTCTCTCTTCTTCATTTGCCCCCTCTCTCCCTGCCCCCTCCCTTCTTTTTCCCAGGCTCCGCTGTCCTTTGGCACCTTCTGCAAGAAGGAGGGCTGCAGTTCCGTCCCATCCCCTGGAGAGCGTCTTCCTGGGGACGCGTCTGCTGGCCTCCCTGCTGAGGTAGCCGCGCGCTTCTGCTGCCGCGCTTGGAAGCAGGGAGCCCGGCCTCGGAGCGAAGTGCAGATTGAGACATATCGGGATCCCTATAAAAGGGTCATTTCGCGAGGGAGGCTGGACACAAAGTTTGGACTCGTGACTGGCATTCCTGAGAGGCCTGCATATTTTAAAAACAACAAAGCGAGCCCCCAAAGAAGGGATTGCGGGGGGGGGGGGCGAGAGAGCGAGAGAAGAGGGGAAATAGTGCGGGGGGGGGACTGGGAGAGAAGTTACTAAGTGACAAACATCTGTCAACATGAGCTAATTTGTAAGCTTTTGCTGCGAGGAGAAACTGACTAGTTTTGTGAGGGTCTGTGTTGGTCGATGCAGGGATCTTTGTCTCTAACCTCCCGCCCCCTACCCCTCCCACCCCGCTTTTATGTGAGTGTTTAATCCTAGAAAGTTCCTAAAATGGATCTAAGACCAAACCAAACGGGGAAGTTTGACCTGAAAGGTCTTTCTGGCCTTCGGATTAAAGCCCCCTCTCCCCTCTCCACCCTAGGCCACCGTCCTCCTCTCAGCCGCTCCCCTTTCTTAGCTCTTTATAAACCGTTTCGAGATGGGGGGGTATAAACGTGTCTCAATGGCACAGCGACAAAGGCCAAAAGAAACACCAGTGACATGAGCTGCTGTTGCCCCCCCCAGCCCCCAGCCCACCGCAACCTTCTTAACAATAAGGTTTTATCTTGCAGCGAAAGAATAAGATCCTCCTCTTTCCTCTCTTGGAATACGATCGCTTTAAAAGCTTCAAAAAGAAAGAGAGAGAGAAGGGCCGGTGTGCGATGCAGAAACGTCCTCTCGGGCCGCATACGCGTCAGGAAAGTCGCAGCAAGTTAACTTTCCCAGCCTTTGGCGCAGATCTGCAAAGCGGGCGCAGGCTGGCCAGAGGCGGGGGCAGCTGGCGCAAGCGGGGAGGCGAAGGAGCGGGGGCGGGTCTGATGCTGAGGCGATCTGACTGGACTGGGTGGGATCCTCGGCAGCCCCAGGATCAGGGGGCCGTTTAGTGTGTGCGGGGCCCGCGGAGAAGCCTGTTTCTCTCCTAGACAGCTGAAGACAAAAGGAGAGGAGGCCTAGTGGTGAGCTGGATATCTCTGTTAGTTGTCAGCTCAGGTCCAGGGGCAGGCGAGGAATGCTAATCAGCCATTGCAGAGGGGCTGAAGGCTGCAGATCTCTCGCATAGTCACGTCATCCCTCTCTCTCTCTCTCTCTCTCTCTCTCTCTCTCTCTCTGTCGATGGTTGTTTCGCTCTCACTCCTAGGGCACTTGCTTGGTTTTTTGCACTCACGTCCACCAGCTACACACCCATCCCTGGATCTTATGTACTCAAGAACACAATCCTTAAACATACACAACATAGGCACATACAATACTACTCAGGCTTTATTCCTCGTTCCTTCCCCCCTGGGGTGACATAGGAAAGGTTTGCGTGGAAGCAGTCTGAGTGCCACTCCACCAAACGGCTCGCGTCGGCTGGAATCCCAAGGGTTTTCCTCTAACTGGTTATGACTGTTCCAGACAGGGTGGCTCTTTGGGCTCCACCGGCGAGACCGAATCACAAATTACCATGTTGTAATTGTTCACTCCTCCATAGCTATCCGAGCTTCGGTCTTTTTTTTTTGCTCTGACACAGAGAGAGGGGGCGGGGGAGGGAGAGAAAGAAAGAGAGAGAGAGAGAGAGAGAGAGAGAGAGAGAGAGAGACGTTCCTACCTCCTTCTCTAAACAGAGGGATCGATAGCTGACCCCACGGTTTGGCCAGTGCTTTATTTATCTGCCCGAGCAATGATATTATCAGCCTTAAACGTTATATACAGCAAATGTCTTCCTAAATCAACACACAAGGATATCTCCCAGCAGCCAAGCTGCTCTGCCTTCAAGAAGTTCGCTCTGCCTCTTGCCCTCTCCTCCGCTTTCCACAACAAACGGGGCCCGTTTTACACCCAGTAGTTTTCAACGGGATCCTCTGTTTGAAGCTTGATGGTGGGCTCTGCAGCCAAGAGGTTGTAGATACACGATTGTGCAACCCCGCTTGCTGTTTCTTCCAGGGATTCGCTTGTCAGCCTGGCTGGGCTGCTTAAAGGCTGCTCAACGCTATCCCGTTTTTTGTAATGGGGGTGGGGAGGAGATCTAATTTCCCACTGTCCTCTCTGTTAATTGCTTTCTTTCCTTGCAATTATATGTATAAACCGATTTGCTCCTTTCCATGTTATGGCTTTGTGATTCTAATGCAAACCACTTGAGGGGGGTTGGGGGTGGGGAGAGAAGAGACCAGCCATCTCCCCCCACCACACACAGGCAAAATGCATTCCACCCCCTTCTTAGTCGTGAGAAGATGCGTCGGTCCTTAGGGCTGCAATGCATCTCAGTCTTACTTGGGAGTAGATCCCGCGGCATTTAGCAGGATGTGCTTCTGAGCAAGGCGGGCAACACTTATTTTCAAATGTATGGCAGCCAACCAGATCGGGGCCTTCCGGTGAAATTCACCATACCCAGAAATTTGACCCAACACCGAATTGCTCCGGCATGATCAGACAAAGGATGGGGACCCTCAGGGCATCTGCCAGCCCTACTCCCCATTCACGTTCATCTCCCTTGGATCCCTCTACAGGTGGCTGCCCTTGGCACCAGAGGAACAAAGGTGCCCATGCGGACGCCCCTAGTCGATCTAGCAAGTCCCTCCTTCCTTTACCCGTTCTGCCAGCATGGCCCACTGGAGACTCCCAGCCCATTTATTCCGCTTGTTTATGCAACCTTGACAAGGGTGCAACGCTAGGTGCGCGTCTGAAGCCCTGTGTTGTAGGCAGAATGACTGGCAAAGCCATCCCCATCCCGCTCAATGGAGCTCATTCGGAGTGCTCGCGATTGCCGTCTCCGTGGGAAGGGCTTGCCATGGAAGGCAGCGGGGTAAAAGAGGCTGAGAGTCCGGCTGAAGTCCTTGGAGGGGCTTCCGCCAATTTCCAAGCCTCAGAGTGGGTGGAAGGCGAGAGGGGAGCGGAGAACGTGACGCAGCTCGGAAGAGAGGCAGTTCTGGAGAGAGAGAGAGAGAGAGTCACCTTGCCTTCCTTCCAGCTTCTCTGCAAATTTCTCCTTCCTTTCCAGCTGTTTTGTGCTGACTCTTCTATGTGATGTGCTCGCGGGGTGGGGAGAAAAGAATTGGGAGGAGGGCACTGAGGGAGCATATTTTAAGTCCAGAATCCTCAATGGTTTCTTCTCTCTCTCTTTTAAAAGCCACACAACCCAACTTTGAAAATGGATTCGGTGACAAGTAAGGATAATAAATTAGAGGCGCTTTCAGATAGATATCTCAGACGTGAAATTGCGCCCAGCTGGTTGTGTAAGCAAACAAATAGCCGCCGTGTTCGAGGGCTCGCGGCTTGATGAATAGAACACGACAGAGGTAAATGGCTCTTTAACTCATTTAGGAATAAAACTCTCGGGCTCCCCGAGTCAAAGAGCCCCGGAACGGCGTGGATCCTGAGCGAGCCCTTTTAAACAAGAGTTTTATTGGTTTCCACTTGTGAGCCCTCATCTTTCCCCAATTCCTCCCTCCCACCCCCGCAGGGAGGCCTCGTCAAGGCACCAACTGACTAGTTAAAAAAAAAAAAAGGAAATAGGAGACAAAAACTTGTCAGGTTCCGAAAGGTGTAGTAGCCACATGGCAAACTTGAAAATCTGCCAGAATTATCAGGGCTGGCTCTGTCTGCCTGCCTGCCTTTCCCGCTAGAAACCCAATAGAAAATATGAACCGACTGCATTATTATTTTTCTTTTAAAAAAGATTTTTCCCTAGCATCAGGACGATATTGCCTTCTCTTTCTTTCTTTCTTTCTTTCTTTCTTTCTTTCTTTCTTTCTTTCTTTCTTGTAAACTTGAGGGGGAAGGAATAGGGACAGAATCCATTTCTCCAAAGGTATTGGGTCTCCCCTACCTCGTCTAGAAGCCCAACCAGCAGAGAAGCCCCTTCTCTTTTACTCAGACTTCACTCTGGAGAAGGAACACCGCAATCTCACGCCACGAGTCAGTGAGACTTACTAGTTTCAGGCAAATCTGCTTCGGGCCGAAGCTTTAGCTCCAAAAGGTCTTCTCATTACTAGGGAGGAGCTGGTGTAGGTCTCTCTTCTCTCTGTTTGTCTGCCTGTCTCTCTCAAGATTCACGAGGCGGGGAAGGGATCTCTCTCTCTTTTTCTCTCTCACGCCACCCGTAATTCCTGGGGGGAACTTCTGTCCGACCCCCATCCTCTGCCTTTTTAAATTTTTTTTGGCTGGCGGAGGGTTCTAAAAGCAGCTTGAATCTACAACACTTTGCAACCACTTCAAAGAAATATTAAGCTCTCCCTCTCCCCGAGAACGTTTTGCTTGCAAAAAACGAACCCTTTGACTTGCACATCACGCACGCATGCACATTTAAAAGAGAGGGATCTATGCCAAAAAGAGTGACTTCGGATTAAAGCATTCAGATCTATGTTCTTATTGATGTCTAGAACGAAAAGGAGTTAACCCAAGTTGCCTTTTCCCAAGGAGAATGGCCCACAACCTCAAGCTTTCGACCAAAATGCTTTCTCGGTATTATCGATCTCTGCCAGAGCATCCTTACATGGAGAGCTGCGTTTGAAATAAATTTATTAACCGTTCCCCCCTCCCTTCCATGACGTTAAACGTGACTCAACAAAGCTTCTCTCTCTCTCTCTCTCTCTCTCTCTCTCTCTCTCTCTCTCTCTCTTTCTCTCCTTCCTTCCTACCTTCCTTCCTTCCTTCTTCTCTCACCTAATTTGGTAGACATCCACATGTGGCTCCTAGATTCTTATAAAAGGAACAAATCTGTTATTCGTTGGCAGGTGAACCAGAGCGCTGTGAAGCCCTGAGACACATTCCCTCTTCCCTTGTCAAAAAACTGTCAGGGCTCTGTCGTCTGCCCAGTTGGGCTGAAGTCATTTCATAAAGGCGACCCACAAACACCTTACGTTTAAATCAAGCCTCACAGATGATGGGAGTGGAACTGGCTTGCCAGACCCCTTTTCCTTTCCGGGCGAGCGATGATGATCCACACACAAGACGCTTCCAAGTACATCGTTTTAGGCCACTACATTCCGCTCTTATATATGAACATTCCTGACCAAATGTGCAGTCCCATTAACATCAGTGGTGGGTCTAAATCCGTCTCACTCAGGGCACCTCCGCTTTTGGGGGGTTGTTCTCTTTAAATGCGACTGAAGACTTCAAGGCAGCCACATGTCCACATTGCAGAACTAGTTGTTTATTATTATTATTTCACAATTATTATGTACATTAGGATCTCTGCAATTCTCAAGCTCCATCGCCAAGGAGGCCCCAAAATTAGATTGACTAGAAAAGACTTAACTGGGATGTGGGAGAAAAGAAGGTCAGCCACCCTGAGAGTAGGCAAAAGGCGACGCTTATTGTGGCCTAACGCTTTCGAAAAGCGAGTGAGGTTTGCTTAGGATGCCTGTGTGAGAGAGTGTGCGTATGAGACAAGGGAAAGAGGGAGAGACCTAGCCAGTATTATTATTATTATTATTATTATTATTATTATTATTATTATTATTGAAGGTCTTGTAACTGCAGCAAAGAGGAACAGTTGAATCATGACAAAGCGGTAGACAGATAGTATTCTGGTCTCAAACAGGCTCTAGAAGAAGGCGTATCCCAACAGAGCATCCATTTCTGTAGAAGGGCAACGGATTCGTGACTGGGTGGCATGTCTAATGTAGAGAACGCCATGTGAGAAAGGATTGGTTTTTAGCCTTAGATTGACTAACAGATTCATCATAATATGTAGGGTAGGGTCCAACAACATCAGTTAGTTCTTTAGCGCTTTATACAGCCTAATTCGTGTTAAATCGTTGGGCCAAACTAACGGAAAATCTCCACCAAGCATCATATGAACAGTGAACACCCTTCCCAAAGGAAACTGGCAGGCTTTGTTGCGCTCGTCAGTAAGGAAAATGCGCCCAGAATATCAACCTCCTTTCCTACACCTTGTCTAGATCTGGAAGCATTTCTCCACTCCCGGCATTATTGTGTTACAAAATATTATTTAATATCATCGTTCCCCAGAAGGTCGAAAATGAATGTGGGGTGGGAAAGACGAAGCATTACTCGGGTTTCGCCAGGGGTGCATAACATACCAGCGCTTAGATTTACTTCTGGTGCGAAGAGGACACTTTCTGCGGCCTTTTCGCAAGGATCCTAATCCTATCCGGGCCTAAATCTTCAAGGGCTGTCTGGTCCTCAGGGCCGTGAGGTGACCTTTCCCTACCCGGTCTGGGCAAAAACAGGGCTACCTCCGGCTTTGGCAGTTACATTGGTTTTTTCAGAGCTCGTCCTGGCTAGTTAAGAGCCAAAATGTGCATTCTTACAGCCTGCCTATTGAAACTGACTAGTCCATAGACTGTAGCTGCTGGCAATGTTATTATGCAGCTGTAAGTGCCCGCCATACAGAAAATGCGTTCTCTCTCTCTCTCTCTCTCTCTCTCTCTCTCTCTCTCTCTCTCTCCAGGGATCTACTGCGTCTAGAATATTAAAAAACCCCAAGCGGGTTAGGCTGAAGGATCTTGTTAATGCAAAATAAAAAAGTAAAAAAAAAATCTGGGGAGTGTAGACAGCAAATTAACAGAAAAAACAGTGCCAGTGACTCCTCCAATTGAAAATCCTGCCTCATCCTGGATGTGTTTGGAGGGCGAGGGAGAAACTGGAGAATGTGAGGCGGGGGGCGATGGAGGGGGAGACACACACGAATGTTATTTTTAAAGATCCGGCTTTATTAATACGTTAAGAAAGAGCTCCCTTGGCAGTGTGTGTTCTTACAGCTCCGTCTCAGATCCTATAAAACATTAATGCACTGAAAGCTGTTACAGAGATCTGCAGCGACCAGCTCCAAGCTCTGGGAAAATCTTTACCTTCAAAAGGGGCTCCACTCGGAGAACGAATGGTACGTTGGGGGGGATGTGTGTGTGTGTGTGTGGGGGGTGTTTTTGGAAAGCTGCTCCGACAGTCATTTGAAGGAGACTAACAGCTTTAGGATTCCATGAGCCCACGGGAATAGGGGCGCACGCCTGTCCTTGGATCAGTACACACGACCAGACATATACACCTCCCTCTCTCTGAGGGTGGCTTTAGAACTCAGGGGAAACTCACCAGCCCGTAGGAAAGACCCGCACCAGGAGGAAATTGCCCGCACCTGACACAGAGACCTTTACAAAGTGTAAGGGGAGGGGAAGGGAAATAAGAGCTTCAGTCCAGACGTGGCAACACAGCGCTCCAGAGGAGTGGAAATTTACTTTCAGGACAGGCCAAAGACATTTCGCCACCCGAGGCAGAATAGTTCACTTCGCCTTACCTTTATTAGGCATTACAGGCAGAACAGCAAATGGATCGCCTCTCAATTAATCCAAGGTGCAAACCCAACGAGAAAAACAAAAAGCCAACTAGCACAAACGCCTCTCGCTGGGAGCAAAAATATAATACTAATAAATTAAAAACAACAACAACTATTCACTGTCCTTTCAAGGCACCTAAAAATCAGCTGCCTGAGTCACCCTCCTTACTCTATCTAGTGGTAGGGCTGGCCCTGTTTTCTATTCCGGATTATTCTCATAGAAGGCCAGTAGGCTCACGCAGAAGTTTAATGGGACTCCCTCCCAGTTAAATGAACGTAGGGTTGCAACCTAAGGGAATTCCTCTTGACTGTCCCCCCACCTCCATTTCGTCAGCATCAGTCACCAGAATCGCATTAAAACCAGGCAGCTTGGGAATACTGAGAGGTGTGTGCACCTGACCAGCAGCATGACCACTGTATTTATTTGTTTTTGAACAAAGACCCCACACCTTGGACCTCTTATATAAGGCACAAAGCCTGGGGGGGCGGGAAAGAAACCCACCACCCGCAAACCCAAACTTTAGGTCTGCTTCAAGGAACAAGAACTCATGGATTGGCGTGGGAATCTGTGTTGGATGTTGCGCTTGGGTTGCCTTTGTAATTATTTTTTTTCTAAATTCTTTTATTTTTGTTTAAATTCTCACTTCAATTTTAATTCTTGAAGAACAGCTTCGACAACATATATCGCACTCAATATAAGAAGCAAAGGGTTATATAAAAAATTATTAGTATAGAATCACAGGAAGCCTGGTTTGGAACCAGAAAGAAATACAAAACAGATATAGATACATACACACAGAACAATTCCTTGTTGTTTTTTTAATAATTATTTGGAAAATGTTATTTTTTCCCCTCCCCTAATTCTTGTTTGTTTCTTGTGGTGTTTTTTTTTCCTCCCCTCTCGCCTCCTTTATGCGCATACGATGTTTTAAATTTTACAAAAAAAGTGAAAATAAAGACTAATATCTTACAAAATGAAGAACAATGTTCGTGGAAAGTGTTTCGCCTTTGGGTCCCCCTCCCTCTTTCCCTCACCCCGTCCACCAGTTCAATTCGGCTCCAGGTTTTTGTTTGTTTGTTCTGTCTCTTAAACTGTGTGTTTTGTCTTGCTGTACAGACGATAGATCCACCTCAGTCCATCCATCATAAATCCAGGGAAATCCGTTCTAGTCTTCTTTTTTTAGGGGGGAGTTTTTGTTTTAATCTCTTCGGTCCTTTTTTTAAAATGGTTTTTGTTTAAAGTTTCCCATCTCAGTGTCAATGGTTTGTTCCACAAAATACGAGGTGTCCATTTCGCCTTCATTATCATCATCATCATCACCGCCTCTCTCAGCCGGGGTCTGATCCTAAGCGAGTCTTTCGTGCAGTGTCTGAGGGGGCTGCTCCTATCTCTCTCTCTCTGTCCTCCTCCCCCCTTTCTTTCTGCCTCTCTCTCTCCTCGGATCCCCCCACCCGGCTGCTGCGCCCCCAAGGTGGTGGTTGTCTGGGCCGGTCTCTGGCTGGGCTGGAGGCCTTCCTCCTCCTCCTCCTCCTCTCAGGGTCTCTAAGCGGGGGAGCCCAGGAGGTGCTCTATGAACACTGGATGGACATGTAAGGCCAGTTGAAGCTGCTGCCGGAGAGCAGCATGTCTCGAATGAGCGTCTCGATGGGGGTTTTACCTACCAAGCGGACGAAGAAGAGCTGCTCGATGACCGACGACGAGACGGTGCGCAGCGAAGGCAGCCTGAGGAGCAGTTTGCCGAAGCGGCTGGGCTGGTTGGGGTACTGGCTCCGCACGTATTCCTCCAGGGCGCACTGAGACTTCTCTTGCAGGCTCTCGATGTGCGCCGCGTCCGAGAGGCCACAGGCATCTGCCACGCAGCGCCGGGGGGGGGACAAGGAGAAGGAGAAGAGGAAGAAGAAGGAGAAGGAGAAGGAGAAGAGGAGGAGGAGGAGGAGGAGACACGGTTAGCCAGGGAGGTACCAAGGCCCACAACTCTCCCCACTCTCCCCATCCCCAAAAGCGCAGCAGGAGCAGCAGCAACCCGGCCTCCGCGACCCCGGACGCCCCCTCCGCCCCCCCTCTCTTTGTGCAGCTTCCTCCACCTTGCAAATAAATAATGGAAGACGCGGAAAGGCAGCCGGGAGGGGAGCCGGAGCCATCTTTCCCCAGCCAGCCAGCAACCTGCCCCCCCCCCATCAGCCAGGAAAGGACGGAGGCCTCGGCTGCTGAATCCTATTGTTACATCCCATTGACATATACCATCTCCCAAGACAGACAGACAGACAGACAGACAGACAGACACGCAGATACAGCCAGCCGGGAGGGATTGCGTTTCTCCCAAGTACTTTCTCTCTCTCTCTCTCCTCCCTCCAGCCTCCCCACCCCCACCCCGCCCAAGACAAGCACACGCAGCCTCGTCCTCAGCTAAAGGAAAAGGGCTTCGGGGTGCAAGAAACCGGGCCAGGCGCGCGCGTGCAAGAAAGCCAGGCGAGGATTTGGAGTCGCTCGCACGAAAGGCGGCCGCGCTTCCATTTCCGATCTTGGGGGGGGGGGGAGAGAGAGAGGGAGAAGGGGAGGCCCTGCTTTGTCTGGGGATCTCTCGGATCGAGTAATTGAAAATTGGTCACATCTCTGTAAGCTATATAATCATCGCCGGGAAGACGGCTCGGTCCGGGCTGCCTCTTCCAGCCCCGCCAAGCTGCCCCCCTTCCGCACCCCAATCCTGCGTGCTAAGCAGCCGTCTGTCTGCAGCTGCTCTCGCCCTCGCTCGCACGCACAAAGCTGCTGCGCCGGCTGCCTCGCTGGAGCTGCTGCGGCTGCCGCTAAGGCTCGATCAAGCTCGCCAGAGAGCAAGGCAGGAGGCCCAGCTCTGGCGCTCAGGACCCCGAGATCCCGGGCATCTGGCACAGCCAGCAAAAGGCGCAGTAAGAGGAAGGACATCCAACTCCCTCGCCAGATATTTCTCCCTCTGTCTTAGAAGTCCTAGCAGAAAGTGTTAAGGACTATTCAGACCCCCGCTCCCCTGCCTAAACGCACACACAGACACCACGTAGTATTTTGGGGGAGGGAGAGAGGAAGTCCCCCCCCCCCACACACCGAGGCGGTGGGTTCTTTGAGCTCAAGCATCCGCAGGCCGCCTCTTCCTCCTCCCACCCCCGGCCTGTTTTTCTTATATTAATAATAAATATTTCAAAACACCCGGATCACAAGGCGGCCGTCAGCTAGCAGGACGGTTTAGCGCAGATCAAAGGCGGCCTCTGCTAATATAGAAATCTATATAAGAATTAATCGCAGAGTAATGGCCCCCAAAAGGAATTCACGAAATTGCCCATGTAAAATAAGGATGACCCTGCAAAGGCGCTCCATATTTATTCATCATAGCAATCCATTAAAAAGGGGGAACAGTGGCAAGTGGATTTCGTTGTTGTTGTTGTTGAACTTGCGGGGTGGGGTATCCCTCTCCCTAGTTTTCAAAAGTGGCTTTTAAAAAAAGCATGTCAAACACCTTCATCTCCAGGCCTCTGGCCTCCAGCGAAAACAGAGAGCAACCAAGCTGTAATTCTGGCTCTTCTGAGGAAAAGACCCCCATGACCCCAGCCACGGCCTAAGGAGCGCTTAGATCTGCAATTACCTACGCCTGACTGTTGTGCTAATTTCTACTTTTGCCTTAAATGCAGTGATCATTTGCAACATCTAAAGGGGGGGGCGAGGAGGGAGCCAACTTGCAACCCACACGCACCCAACAGCGGAGGCCTGCCCTTCTTCGTGGTCCATAGCAGAGAGAGTCCCTGGCCTCCTCGGACGGGGATTGCTAGAGATCACCAGCTAACTTCTCCTTTGCTATTTGCCTTGTATTGATACTCGTCCACTCAGGCGAAAGGTTTCTACCCAACTTTTAAACACGGCAGGACTTCAGGGCCTGATTGCCTCTTCCTCACATTTATCTGGGAGGTCCCATTCCTTAGGGAGGGGGTGAAATATTTATCCCGTCTTTCACCTCCGGCGCAAAGACCACCACCGGATCTTTGAGAAAAGGCACAGACCAGATAGAAGGGAGATTCTCCTGTCGTATTTCCAGTGCATCTTCTATCAGATAGCTTCTTCAGCCTGTCTCTCATTTTTTATTATAAAAAAAGAAAGAAAGGTCCTCTCAGGTATATATGAGAGGCACGCTTGGATTTTATTCCGCACCCCCTTACTCGAAACACCAGCCAGCTCAGAGGGACTCATCTCCCCCCCTCTACATTTCAAACAAATACCGCTAGGATCGGGGGATGCTTTCAATCTCCACCGCGAAGCAAGAGGATCTGAAAATTAATTAAACAATCTATGCTATCTGATCGATTAGCTGATTGAGTTAAGATGAAATAGACCAAAGAAGGGAAAGCGATGCATATTCACCTTCTGTGAATTACATCTCAGCAAGGATGAAGGGGGCGGGCTGGGACGGGAGAAGGGTGGATTTGGGTGGAAATTGTGCGTGTCCCACTTTTTAAGATGATCATATTTCTTCCTGCAGTCATTATTTCTCAATATTTCTTCCTCCAGTCTATGGCGAAGAAATGATGTAAATAAATAATCATTACTGTTCAGCACACGCCAACCTGGGCCTTTGTAGTACAGGGAATGTATTTCATGTAACGCATCCAGGAGAGTTTAGTGCTCAGAAAATATAGACGTAATCAGCTCGCATATAACGAGAAATCAAAGTTCTTATGGCGCAGGAGATAGATTTATTGAGCTGATCTTATCTAACCTGGCCCCTCCGTGGGAGATTTTATATATCGAAGTGCGGGGTGGTGTCAGAATTAGAAAGGCAATTCTTTAATGGAGTTTGCATATCTCTCTGTGTGGGAAAACAACAAATCAACCAGCGCTACTTTCAACACAATGCTCCTTCCTGGGACAGGCTCCAAACTTTTGTGGATGGAAAATAATATCCGGAACCCAAATGGACAGGAGGTGGTGGAGGAAGAAGAAGAAGAGGCAAGCAAGAAACTAGAATAACTTCCAAGCCAGTGACCCCTGCTGATCTTAAACACCAGTGATCTGGAAGCATTTTACGTTTGGGATCAGGTTGTTGAGTTAAAGCCCCTGGGACCAGGTGGCTAAAAATGTCTTTTCCATCCATCAAAGTTTCCTTAAAAAGTTGGAGGACTTGGCGAAAGCCGGGCCATCAATTACCTTCTGGCTAGCAATCAAAACAAGATCAGGCCCAAGTGGAAATGGGTGTAGGGGGTAGAAGTGGCGGCGTTTGAGAGAGGAGGAGGAGGAGGAGGAAGACAGGACATAACTAGAGTGGGAATTCTGTGTCTCCGCCATTGGGGCTTCCACCCCATCCGAGTGCTAGAAAATGCTATTATTATTTCAGCTTATATTGGGATGTCGCCAATTTGCACTGCCTCGATTAAAAAAATGTTGCATTGTGTACCATCAAAATATATGGACACACATAAATATAGCAGATACAGCTAGCAGTATTCTAAGCCATCCTGGATTTGAGAAAAGAGGAAGAAAGCGCCTTTCGAGGGGGCGGGGGGGGGTCAAACCTTTTAGGCAAGGGCTTTTGGCGGTGAAGTCAATAAAGCAGGCCGCCCTCTTTCTTTAACGCTGCGGCCTAAAAGCTGCATTTTCCAAATGGCCGGGCTATTCCCGCCCAGTTTAGATCTAACCGACCCCCCCACCCAATGAATAAACGAGTTAACAAAAAAGAACGAGGGGCTGCGGGAAGACCCTCCAGTTAAATCACCCTGAAAAATGCCACCAGGGTCTCTTTTTGTCAGTTCTGAAAAACACGTTTCCGTCAGGCAAGGCTCCTGAAGATAAAACGCACCCCAACGTCTCTGCGGCTGTTCAGTAAATGTCCCCCACTTGTTTTAAGACCTGTACTTGATTCTCTGCGAAAAAAGAGCCCGGCCTTTTTCCACCCTCGCTCTGGCCTGCATTTGCAGCCTGAAGAACATGGGGGGGCAGTCACAGTCCATGTCTACCAGCACCACGCATACCAATGAGATCCCCCTGTCTAAATAAATTATCCGATGTTCAAATCGATATTAATACTACATTTGCTACATTACAATATTGTGCAAATTTAAGAGTCATTTGACTACAATGTAAATACTATTTCTCATGCATGAAAGGCAACAAATATTGATGGGTTTCTCCCCTCCAGCCAGACCTCGGAAACAGCTTTGTTTTCCAAAAAGCTTTGTATATTTTCTCGGGCCACTTTTAAACGGGGTTAGGGGTGGGTGGCGGATTTAATGGTATAAGATCCTGAAGAATATATATATATATATATATATATATATATATATATATATATATATATGAAAAGTTTTGCAAAAAGTGCTCGGTGAACAGACTAGCGCCGCACCCCTCCACCCTCGCAAATACAACGCCCCCGCCCGTCCCAAACGGCTCCGCCAAGTTCCCCCTTGTCTTTGTTCCTTATTCCTTGCAGGTTGATGTGTATATATGTCTCTCCCACAGGTTACAATAATAAAGGATGTCTTGTATTCTTATAGGCTCCAACCGGAGCACTTCAAAGGCGACGTTAATGCACTCTCCTGCAAAGTTAATTTGAACCATCTATCATAAGCAAAATTGCTAACATGCACGTTACCCCCGCCTACCCTTAATTTGATATTTTTGCAGGCAATCTGTTACATTTCCCAGTGTTTGCGTGGTTTTGCATTGTTTAAAAAAAATAAGAAGAAGAAGGGAGGGAGGAAATGCATCTGCAGGCTGGTACTCTAAAGCCTCAGGCTGGGTCTTATTTCCTTTATTTTCAAGGAGGGAAGTAAGTCCTTTTCTGGCGCTCGAATCCATTTTTACGAGCGTCACTAACCACAGCAACTGCAAATATGAATGGCTTCCGATAAGGGTGGGGGTGGGGGGGATCAGGCAGCAATAAAGCAGTATTATTTATGATTTATTTGTGCTCCTGCCTGCCTTATTGGAACAAGTTCTGGCGAGAAGCCCTTTCAGCGAGGCCTAACCACTCTCTCCACCCTTCCACAAACAAATAAACACACAAACGCACGAGGAAAGGGTGTGGGGAATTTATGCTCCTACCGCACCCCCCTCTCCCCCACCTGAGGCCGAATGCCACCTTCTACAATGAACACAACGCTACACCTTCGAGTTACGGTAGTCGATTTCACCCAAGGCCTACCGGAAGCTGCCAAAGCCACCCGCCTGCCTAAGGGGAACAATCCAACGAATGCTTAAGAAGACTGGGAGCGCAGGAGGAAGCTGCAGCCGGGCTGCGGGGAAGGCAGGGATTCGTTTTCCCAACGCAAAGTGAATTTGGATGAGGCTCTGGTGCGTCTACTGCACAAACCTTCTGCAGCAGGCTGGCAGGTTTGGCCTCAGCAGGCCCTGCGCGCCTTTCCTTGCTCCAGACTATCCCGGGGGACTATCCCCAAACCAGGAGGCCGATCTGCTTGGAGAGGAAGGTGCCTGGGCTTGCCTAGCCGTGCTCCCCTGGTGTTGCTGCTCACCCCCCCTAACACGCCCCCCCGTTCCCTCCCGCCACTCCACTGACCTGACGTGAAGAGGACGATGGCTTTGAGGCAGCTGTACTCGGCCGAGTCGACGTGCAGGGCCTTGAGCTTCTCCACTTGCTCCTGGAAGATGCGGATGTGGTCCATGAAGGCCACCACGCGGTCTGCGGACATGGGCGAGGCGTGGAGGCCTGCGGCGGCCAAGAGGGGCGCCACGTGCAGGGGCATGGAGCACTGGGCCGCGTTGAGGACGAAGAGCTCGCTCCAGGTGAGGCGCAGCAGGGCCACCTGGTCGGTGATCTGCAGGTCCGGGAAGAAGGGGATGTTGCGGGCCCACTCGACGGCGCTGAAGAGCAGCCGCGCCGCCAGCTCGCAGATGTTCTCGATGCCCATGATGTTGTTGGGCTGCATGCACTGGCTGCCGTAGCGGGACGTCGGGTAAGGCTCGGCGCGCAGCAGCAGCGAGATGTAGCCCGACAGGTAGCAGTGGCCGTTCAGCGGGTCGCCGTTGGTCAGCGCGTACTGGCCCGGGTTCGGCTGGCTCGGAGGCATCCTTCCTCGCTGAACCGCTGACGAAAAGAGGGAGAGAGAGAGAAAAGGAGAGGAAATGTGCATCCAGCAGCCTTGGCGAAACCCAGCCCGCTAGCCGCCGCCGCCGCCGCGCAACAAAGCGGAGCCTTCTTCCCACAGCAACGCGCGCACACAGCGCGTACACAGGCGCACAGACACACACACAGGCGTCGGTTCTTTCTCTCACACAGACACGCACAAATCCGGCCGGGAGGGTGGCAAACACGCACAATGCAAGGCTGTTCCCCCCACCCACCTCAGCTTGCATTGTTGTGCAAATGGGGACATGTATACTGCCTTACAAGACTGTCATTCTCTTTGTGGTAATAGTAATAATAATAAGAGGAATGATGAAAATAGTGATGATGATGATGATGATGATGCAGTCCCCGAAAGAACTCTCCAAAGTCAGGGCCCACCTCCAAGTTGCTCCCTCCTAGCCTTGCCTGATAGCCAGGTAGCCATCCTTGGTCACCTCTCGGCCGATTTAGCGCTCCGAGGATTGGGAATCCGGAAAGGCCATCCCGCGCAGGCTCCCCGCTTTATTTGCCAGTCCGGAGTCCCACTCAGCAAATAGGCTTGCAAAAGTGCTTGGAGTGGGGGTGGGGTGGGGTGAGGTGAGGTGAGGGGTGGGAGAGCTACCCCCGCGCCTTCTCCCTAAACAGTTCCCAGGTTTAGCTGAGGAAGCTTCTCTCCTGTTTGCAGCAGAGTTCTTTCTCCCTGGTTGGAGGAGGACAGGGAGGGGGGGAAAGGAAAGGTTTGACTGCTGTTATTGTTATTAAAAAGGAGGTCAAAATGAAGATTTCGATTTACGGAAGCCGAACATGAATGTGGGGAGAAGGGCGAATTATTGTCTGCGTGGTTGCAGATGCATGAAAATGAAAATTAAAGGAGGGTGGGAAATATATGCCCGCGATCTGGCCAGTGAAAACACACGTTTGCAACTGTGCAAAAAGAGACGCGCCGGGCACACAAACTCACGGAATTCATTAACTACCCCAGCCCCAAACGCGAGCATGCTTGGAGTTTCCGAAGCTGAGCAAAGTTTGTGTGTGCGCGCGCGTGTGTGTCCAGGTCTGCTTAATCTGGATCAGCAATTCACACTCCTGGCATGTAAACAAAGGTAACTTAGAGCAAAGAGAGGACAACTGAGAGTTATTTCTTAGGCGCAGAAAATTAATATTTTCTGTTTCACAGGAAGAGTTATTTTCTTCAGGGTTTCCTGTTGTTAATCATACTTTTGATGGGGGAAAAAAAAATCTAATATTCCCATCGAGCTGTCAGAATCCCCCTTTCCTCCCTCCTCCCTCTGCAAATTATACTTCCAAACCTGGCAGTTCTGTGTTTCAATTAAATGCAAAGGCTGTGAGAGGGCTGTTAGCTGCTATACATATATATCCCTATGCTCCCCCTCGCTCTCGATATATACATTTTTCCCCGAGACCCCTATCCTGACAACAGCTCTCCGGAACTCCTAAATGAAGTCATCAGTGGCCCGTTTTAAAAGGATTTCCATTCTTTCCTTGTGGCACACGGGAGAGATGTGCTTTATTTTTTATTTTTTCTATTATTTTCAAGCCATTTCCATTGCCGAAAGTGTTTGGCTCATTTGACTCCCAAGGACCTCTTTAAATAGGGTCACGAGGCTGAATTTTCAGCATCAAACAGCTAAATATTGTGTGTGTATATATCTATACAAGTATGTGTGTGGAGACCAAAAACACCGCCGCAGTAAATCGCTCTTGCTATATATACACAAGCACACACATACACCCCCCACACATACAAATACATATAATAACTACTCCTTTCATTCATATAAATATAGATCTCTCTCTCTCTCTCGGAACTAACACACACACACACACACACACACACACACACACACACACACACAGAAAGTACCATTATAACACTGGAGGTATTCCTTTTCAAATAAGCACCACATTCCAAAGGCAGGCTATGCTTAAAAATAATAAGACTAATAAGAACCAGTATCATTGGGATGCAGTATAAAGCGACGATGGCGTCTGATGGAGAAATAAAACAAGCAGCATGCACACGGGGTGGGAAATGACAGAACTGTAAAAGCAGTGATCGTTCACAAACTTCCTTTGAAAGCACGAGGGAGTCCAAACAAGGCCGGATTTGGCGAGGTGGGATCGCCTAGCAGAGAGCGAAGGTGCAAGGAAGCAGCCACACAAACAGAGCGATTTAAACACCACTGGCTCTTCAATTTTTAAAATATATATATATTATTATGATTTTAAAACAAACAAACAAACTTACACACAACACACGTCTCTTTCAGCTTTGAGGCCAGGGTTGTGGTGGGGGAAGGATCTAACGTGAACTGTTGTGCTTTCTCTTTCCTCGCTCCCCCCATCTTTCTAATGGGGCGAAATAACGAAGAGAGGAAAGGGAGCCTGAAAGAAGGGTCTCTCCCTCCCTCTCTCTGCCTGCCCCCACCAGCTCCGAGCCAAGAAAGGAGAGAGCCCCCAACCCAGGAATAGACACCATTCAATCGGTGGTGGAGTAAGAGAAATTGCAACATTAGGCATCTCTAAAGGAAGCAAGTGTAGTGGTTGCGAAAGTGTGTCTGTTTGTCTGGTGGGGAGGGGGATGCTCGGAGGAGAGGGAGGGGGTACCAGCCTTCTCTCCCTCCTCCTCCTCCCAACCTGCCCTGGACACACACACAAACAATCCGGATCCGAATAGGGAAGAAATAATATTCACCTTCCCGCCTCATGCCCACTTTGAGGCACTTCTTGAGGCGGCAGTACTGGCACTGGTTGCGGTGGTGCTGGTCGATGGGACAGTTCCGGTTGGCCCGGCAAGTGTACGTTAAGTTCCTGCGGACGCTTCGCTTGAAGAAACTTTTGCAGCCCTCGCAGGTGAACTGCCCATAGTGCTTGCCGCTGGACTTGTCGCCGCAAACCACGCACTCGATGTGCTGCTGCTGCTGCTGCTGGCTCTGGCCCGATCCCTGCTGCTGCTGCCCCTTGTCGCCCGGCGTGGACGGCGCGCCCGGCTGGCTGGGCGTCTGCGGCGTGTGGGGGGCCGCCGAGGCCCCTTGCTGCGGGTCCCGGCCCGGCTGAGCTGCTCCGGTGGGGCCGCCCCCGGCCACGTCCTCTTGCGCATCTCGCCAGCTGCTAACTACCATTGCCATATCTCGGGCCCACGGAGGAAAAAAAAGAGGGGGGGTGCCTGGTGGTGATGGTGGGCTGCCGGAGAAGAGGCCGGGAGAGGAGGAGGGGTGGGGGGTCGGGGTCGGGGTGGGGAAGGGGGGTGGGGTAGGGTAAGGGGGGAAAGAAGGGCGGCTGCCTGGGTTTGTCGCGGGGGGGGGGGCAGAGGCGAGGGATCGGGGCTCCTCCCGCCTCTCCGCGGCTGTTGCTGCTGTGGCTGCCGCCGCCTCTCCGCTGCTCCCGCTGCCGATCTTTTTCTGCTTCTTTCTGCTGCCCTGCCCCCTCCTTCCTTCCTTCCTTCCCTCCTTCCCTGCTTCCTTCCTTCCTCTCTCTCTCTCTTTCCCTCTCTCTAATGTGGAGTGGCTTCTTTTTCTTTTCTTTTCTTTTGGCAAGGGGGGAGACAATGGAATTCCAGAGGGTTTAACCCCCACCCCCCCGTCTAGCAGGATGGTGTCCCCCGCTCTTCTTCTTCTCTTCCTCCTCCTCCTCCTGCTTCTTCTCTCAGTCCCTTCCCTCCCTCCCCCCCAGAAACGTGTCCCTTTTCAAGTTGCAAAAGCAGCCAGGGCGAAGCGGGCTGTCGGGAGAGGCATTCAGGAGGGTGACCCTGGGGATGAGAGGGAGGAGAGGGCGACGGGGGGAAGAAGCAGGAGGAGGAGGAGGAGGAGGAGGAAAGGGAGGAAGAGGAGGCGACCGGCTCGCCGGACACCCTGCCGGGCCAGCCAGCCCCGCACCGTCCGCGGCGGGCTAGCGGCGCGCCCGGCCGGCCGGCCGACACGAAAGAGGCAGCAGCAGCAAGGAAGGAGCCGGGAGCCGCGCGATGCTGCTGCCGCTGCCGCCGCCGCCGCTGCCGAAGCTGCTCCTGCCGCCGCCGCTGCTGCTGGTGAAGAAGCTGGTCTCTCTGCCGGGGCTGCGGCCGCCTCCGTCGCCGCCACTGCTCGCCGCCGAAGCCGCTGGGGCCCGGCCGGGAGAGCCGCCGCTGGATCGCGCCCGTCGGCGCGCAGGGAGGCCGGCAAAGGCGCACGGGGAGCCGAGGCGCGGCTGCCGCTCAGGGCGCGCGGGTGTCCGGGGGCCAAGTCCGAGGCAGCGCGTCAGCCATGCAGGAAAGGCGCTTCGGGAAGCTCCGCCGACCAGCCCGAGGGCGACGACGCCGAGGAGGACGCGAGAGGAGACTGGACGAGACACTTTGGGGGTCTCTCGCCGCCGACGCCGCCGTTGTTCTGGGCTCCGGCCGCCGCCGCTGCTTTGCCGCCGGGCTCTCTCTCTTTAGCTGTGTCTCTCTTTCTCCGTGCGCGCCGCTTTCTCTCTTTCTCTCTGCCTCTCTCCCTCGTCAATTTCGCTGGGGAAGATACAAAGGAGAAGCCCCAGCAGCGCCCTCGACTTCGCCCAGGCGCGGCAGACCGAGGATCCCCAGCCAAGTGGCGGAGCGAAAGGCGAACACGGAGAGAGCAGAAGCGGAGCGAATGTCAGCCGCGCGCCGAGGGGAGGGGAAAAGCCGAAAGGCGAGAGAGAGATCCAAAGTAGGTCGAATAAATAAAAGCCCCTTCTCCTGCTTCTCCGGCTTGCTCTCCTCCTGGCGCCTTCCTCGCTCGCTCGCGCGGCAGCTCCTTCTCTCCTCGCCTTCTTTCTTCTTCCGTGCTGCTGACAATAATCACTGGAGATCGCCCAAGAGGAAGGGGAAGGAAAGGAGGAAAAAAAAACCACCTTCTTATTTTTCTTCTTCTTTTTTTCTTTTCTTTTTAAAGTAAATTTCGGAGGAGAAAAAGAAAAAGAAAACAAACCTCCGCAGCCAAGAACAAAACCCTCCCCCAAAATAACAATAAAAAAGTGTTTAAAAATTGAAGATATGAAGATGTTCAAAAGGCGCCCCTCTTTCTTTCTTTTTTCTTTCTTTCTTTCTTTTTGCTCTTTTTCTTTTGCGGTCTTTCCCCTTTCTTTTAAGTTTTCCCTCTCTCTGGTCTCATGAAGGAAGGAAGCGAGAGGCACCAGGAAAAGGAGAAAAGGAGTGGAGAGAGAAGGAGATAAAGAGAAAAAAAAACCAGCCTTCAACTAATAGAATATGCAAGAAAGGAGAGAGAGAGAGGGAGAGAGAGAGAGAGAGGAGAGAGAGAGAGAGAGAGAGAGAGAGAGAGAACCAAAAAATGAATGCGTTTAAACGGGAAGACTAGCAGAGCAATGTTTCCGAAAGGGGGATCTGCGCGAATGTCTGTATATAGTGAACTTTGACACTACTATTGAAACTGACACGTTTCTATGGAGATCGCTGCCTTATATGGAGCTCATGTCAAGGAGCCAAGAGAGGGGCTGCTGGCAACTGATAATCAAAGGCGACTGACTGGTCAGAGCCCTGAATTGGGGGGAGAGAAAATGGGAGGCTAAGGTTAGCCAAGCCTCCTTCACTCCATTGGCTGAGATCTCCTCTCTCTCTCGCTCCCCCCCCCTCCGCCTTTATTCTTTGCTACCTACTGACTGAGATGGGAAGGAGGGAGGGGGGAGGAAAGGAGAGGGAAGGGAGGGGGCGAGAGAGAGAGAGAGAGAGAGAGAGAGAGAGAGAGAGAGAGAAAGGGAGGGGGATTCTTCTGACAAGCACAATTTACATTGAGATCGCCCTGCTCTGCTATTTACTTTGAGACCTGATTAGTATGGGTCGTCTATGGTCACACACACAGACACATACGCACGACAAAAGAAAGGGGGGCGGGCGGGGAAGAGATGCATTGCGATAGGGGGAAAGGGGAATTTAAAGGAAATTATTTTGGCTCATTCTGAAAAGTTTTTTTTTTTAATGATCAGATTTCTCTTTGGGATATTTCGCCCCCCCCTCCGGTCTTCCTTCCTTCCAAAAATAACCCTGATTAGGAATTACGATACTTGGACTGGATTCCATTGTTTAATGGCTGCAAGGAGATGGCTAAGGAGAGTCCATAAGGACTGTGAGTATTTAAAAAATACATTTATGGTCCCATATATTCCAGTTCATCAGCAGCCCCCTGTCTCCCCCTCCCACCTCGCTGCCTGTTCCCCCTCACTTTAAATATTCTCCAGGATTTAGTAATTTTTTTTAGAATAGATTTCATTCCCGTCGCAATATGACCGGTCAGAAATCGACAACCCCATTTCACATGGAGGTTCCACTCCAACTCCCATTATTTTTATTTATTGTTTACTATTAATATATAGATACATATATTAAATTAACTTGTCTGTCCTCCTTGTGTTTTGTTTTCGCGAATGTTTTTAAACAGCCTCAGTAATGATTAATGGATAACGTAAGTAAGTGATCGGTTTTGCCGTCTTTATGAAAGGATCAATGCCTGTAAAGGAAAGTTCAAGTGAGAGAGAGAGAGAGAGAGAGAGAGAGAGAGAGAGAGAGAGAATGTGAGTTTGGAGAAGTGTATTCTGGGAACCGGGTAGTGGGGGGGGGGCGCGACGACGACACAAATTCCCCTTCGCCAGTCCTAGAAGAATCGCTGGTTCGTGCTGCCATCTAGCGGACAGGAAGAAAGCGGTGAAACTACAGTTTGTTTAGCTCCCCCCTTCCTTGTGTAGTTAAAAAATAAATAAAAAGCTTGCGCCTCCGATGAAGGAGCAGAAAGGGACGCGAGAATATCTGAATGGCTCTTTCCCTTAATATTTGTCCCCTGCCTGCATGTTTCTATGGGGAGTAATCCTTCCCATTGGAATATTTCTCCATTAGCTTCTAGATCTTCTGCTCCTCCTGACTTCTCCTTATTTTCCTTGTTTTCTCAACTTCCATCAAAGTTTCCACACCGGCAGAGAGCCGGGGTTGGCGGGCGGGCGGGCGGGGGCTATTCCAAAACACCGCAGCGCACTGGAGCCTAGGGCGAGAAAGAGAGAGTTGTGTGCGTCCCTTCTCAGGTTGTAAAAATATTAGGCACCAGTTAGAGAGGAGAGTCCCGCACCCGAAGACACGGTTTGCGATTTGGTGGTGAAATAATGAAGGGTGGTTTTCTCCCTCCCTCCCCCCACCCTCCGCATCAGTTTTTCCTGCCAAGCCGTCCCTATTGTAGATTGCATTGATAAAAAGGATGTTATTGACTATGCAACAGTGGGCTCTCTCTCGCCTGCCTCCTCGCCTCTCTTTTCTTTCCCAATAAACTCTCGGTCCTGTCTTCTGGTGGTCACTGAAAAGGTGAAACGAATAAGATTAAATCACACACACACACACACACACACACACACACACACACACACACCCCAGCTCTGTATGTATATCATCTAAGGTTTTACTCTCCGGACTATGGAGAGACAGGGAGGGAGAGAGGGGGAAAAAAGAGGCAGAGCAAAAGAGAGAGAGAGAGAGAGAAGAGGGAGGGAGAAGGGGAGAGAGAAAGAAAGCCCGGGAGAAGGTGCACAGAGAAGCACCAGCTTCTTGACAAGGTTTCGTCGGAGTCCGGATCGCTTCCACCAGCAACTAGCAGAACCTCCGCTGGCCAAGGCAAGTAGCTTTTGCTTTCTGTAACGTGTGTTTCTGGTGGGTTTTTAGACGCTGTAAAGCAGCATCCGGCAGCAGGGAGTTGGGATCTCTCATCCCCACCCCATCCTCTTCTGATAGAGTTCCACTTGGGCAATGTAACTTTTTTAATAAAAAAAAACAAACCACCCCCCACCTACGCTCCTTCTCCGCTTTCCTCCACCATCTCGCCTGCTTTGTCGGAGACCCTGAAAAGGCTCCCAGTTCAGGCCTGGCTGGGATTTCCCCGCCAGATTTCATCTGAAGGAGAGGCGGCAGGGATGGGGGCGGGGGGGGGGCGGAGAAGAGGGAGAGAGAGAGAGATGTAAGAAGTTAGGAAGCAGAAGCAGAGGTAGCAAAAAATAATAATTTTTGTTTGAACAATGTTGTGGAACCCCCCATCCCCAGTCCTTAAGATCATGGGACCAGCTGCCTCCGGGAACAACCTCAGATGGGAATGAGCAGGGATCGACTTGTCCAGATCCAGAGCTGAATCCCATAGTCCTCCTATTGCCTAGGTAGGCTTAAGGAAGAGGTGAACAGATCCATTCAGTGGGGCTGAGTGTTTATGCCAGGACTTTTCATCCCCTAAAGAGGGATTGCAGACGAGTGTCAGCGTGCTAATGCTGTTGTCTTTCACCTGCTCTGTTTGTTATTTGATCACCTAATGAAAAGATCGATGGCAGCCTGTTTATCTAGGGTGGTGGTGGGGAGTGTCAACAGATTAAAGGGACAACAGGGAGATCCACCGAACGAGAGAGAGGGGGAGACAGAAAGACCTTTATGACAAGGAAAGGCCCATTAAAAATAATTACAAAACCCACCCTTAATTCCGATTATGTTCTGTCTCCCCCACTCCAAGATTGCCTTTGCTGTCCCTAAGGATACCACATTTCTCTTAGAATAGGTATAAAACAGAACCCACTCAATCTCTGCTTTTATTCAGCGAAAATAGAGCGAAGCCTAGCCAATTTTATGAGTCCTTCAGGAAATCCCATCTTTTAGGGATCTGGCTGGGTCTTTGAATGGGAAATGGGTAAGAATTCAGGCCGCGATAAATGAATGGATCCTTCATTGCAAGCGGGGATCCTTAACCTCTCCAAAAGAAGCTGGCTCAAATATAGAAATCCTTTGTCAATTTCTCCCTCCCTCTCAAACGCTCACTTTCCTCTCTCTCCGAGAGCAAAAGGAAATAAAGAAAAGTAATGTGGCCACAATGTAATTAATTGGGAAAATCCGGCTTTCCCCGCCAGCTTCTTGCGGTGCCTAAAGTATGCCCCGAAAAATAGAAGCGAGCTCTAACTTCCTCAAGACTGCCAACCCCAATGTTGCCCTAACCATATTTACATGGAAATCGCATAGGTTTTCCGCGTCTCTTATCTGTGTTTAGAATCCCATCTTGGGCCGCAATGGGCAAATTGGTTAAGCAGAGGGGAGTTGCTAAACCGGTTGAACTTCAAATATCAGGACAGCCGAATGGCATTTTCAGATGCAAACCAGCGAGGGTGTGTGTGAAGAATTTAAAATAAGGCGCATCCATGGTGTTCAATAGGCGTGCGAACTGGGATGGTGGTAGAATAAAGCAGATCAGTTATGTTCAACGAGGTTGTAATATTCTGGAAGTAATGCACGGGCTCCGCTTAAGGGGTTTTGTTTTTTCCTGCGTGGGGCCAACCAGGATTCCTCTTTCGATGTTTCAGCCAAGGCTTTGTAATCTGATAAGGTCATTTTATGGGAGAACAGAGATGCAGACAGGCTGAGCTTAAGACCACGAGCCACAGCACACTTACATAGAAGTAACCTCTGTTCATTTGAAATGGTGGGACTTACAGTCACTTTGTGGGTTCAGAAAAGAAATGCTGTCCTCTCTGGGGTTGTTTTCGGAGACACCCATCTTCACTGGACCAGAGGAAAACGTTGTGTCTGTCAGAACTTTTCCTGGAACCGGGGGGGGGGCATTTAAAAAACGAAACCTCCTCCCTCCGTAAAACACCCAAACCAAATATGGGCTGAAGAGAAGGTAATAGCAAAGCCTAGCTGGGGGATGGAAATGATCTGTACCCAGAAATATTTATCCGCTTGCTGTAACCTTTGCTTTTTTAAATTCAAAGGCCCGATTCCTTTGCAAAAATCAAGTGTATGGCGTATGTGTGGTTTTTCAATGCAGTACTGTATAATATATATTGACTGTGTGTTTGTGCCTGGCTGTGTATTCGAGAACCCTTATAGGGGAAAATAGCACAGGAGGGATCTTCACTCTCTCTCCCAAGTGGAGGGAAAAAAAATCTGTTACATTCTTTTAGCAACTTTGAGCAACTCACTCCCCGTTCTGGTAAGAGATCCAGCTGCATTTCGTTAGGACATGACATTTGGGAAGTGCTTTTTAAAGCACACATATGCCATCCCCGTTCTACATAGATCAACTTAAAACAGACCCAGAAAGCCATACGGAAGGCGTGCTTTGAATGCTGTTCTCTCACTTTCACACGCTACCAGCATGCTGGGCCGCTTGCCCCACAAATCAGCGAGCTCGCGCTTTCGACGAACTCTTGACAAGCTCTGCCTTCCAGCTTTTGGATGCCTGATCCATCAGAGAAGCCAGCTTGTCGAGGGGCATCCCTCCCCTCGAGGACTATTTCCAGTCCTCGTCAAATATTAATTGCAGTGTAAACATTGCTGACCCACCTCTTTCCCTCCCCCCCACCTCCCCCCAAAAGCCCCCTCCTCAAGCAAAGTGCGTAGTGGCGGCGGCCTTGCTGGTTCCTCCCTCTGCCTTCCGTTGGCGAGGGCTTGGTGTCCAGCAGGGCAAGACTGTCAGCGAGCCAGGCCTTGGCAGGGAAGCCTGCCCAGCAACGCCGCTGCCACGACTAGCGGAAGTAGGCCGCATTCACCGTCTGCACTAGTGCCGGGTCACAGGCTTCCAGCGCAATGGAACTCCTGCCCGGGTGGAAAAACGAGGCGCGCCTGCCCCTTCCTCGACCGTCGTTTGTTATCTGCACAAATCTGCAGATTTCAACACCCCCTCCAACCCAATCTTATACACAATTGGCCATTCCCAGAATCCCAGCCAAAGTAGACCCAGTGGATTACAGCGCCCGTTTGTAAATAAATAGCCACTGGCCACCTAATATTTCGGGGGGCCCCTTCTCTCTAGACAAAGCCTGATGCACTCACACGGATGCTCAGATTCGTGTGCATGGGAGGGAGAGAGGATTTCACCAGTGCCTGCAAGGATCCCTGAGAGTTCTCAACTGATCTGTACTCGCTTTCCTTTATGTCCTTACTCACTTCAGGGGACCAAGTGCGAGATTATTCCCATTTTAAAGCCTGTTTGGAAACAAACAAACACGCACACACGCGCACGAGATATTCCAGCAAATCCTTCCTCCATAATAATAATAATAATGTATAATCATAATTTATTATTTATACCCTGCCCATCTGGAAGGGTTTCCCCAACCACTCTGGGAGGCTTCCAGCAAAATATTAAAATTACATAAATGTAAATGAAGCTGGCTTGTGTTGTGCACATGTGATATAAGTTCTAGTTAACTTACTTCCAACATCTTAATCAGACCTACTTTTTAAAGCAGTCCTTTCTTGGAATCCCATGTCTGCACAACCCATTAGGACTTGAAAGTAAATTCTACTGAATTCCATGAAACTTACTTCCAAGAAAATATGTGGATACCATTCCTTCTAGGCTTTCTTACAAAAGAGAAAACGCTGCGTGTTTACTATATGGGCAGCTGAGCCAAGGGAGGAGAGCGTCTGGAGGAAACAGGGGCTCTAACCTGGGCAAAGGTTCCCGGTTAGGCACCCGCCAGTGGTCGAAGGCTAAAATGAAAGCTGTAAAATAGGCTGCCGAGAGTCTGGCTTTATGCTTTTGTTGTGGAGTTGTAAGAGAAGCAAGGCAAAGGAGCAAAATACCTTTCCCAAAGGCCTCCCGCCCACCCCCGCGGGCCTCACTAGGAGCCATCAGGCCGTATTCTGGGCTCGACTTGGCCATTTGGCATCTAGCGAAATGTCGCGCTGAGTTACCAGGTGCTTTCAGAGCGCGGCGGTCTCCTCTCAACCAGACGGCGGCAGCTGGCCACTGAAATCGTGGATTTGCCGACACATCAGCCAGGAAACCCAAACAAGTTGAAAACTGTGCAGAGGTCAGGGGCAGCGCAATCCCACACTAGCTGTTTCTTTGGAACGAAGTCCCACGGAGCTGAGTGGGGGACTTGTTCCCAAGAAAGGGGGGGGGCAGGATTGCAGGTTTACAGTACAGCCCTTACTCAGGAGTAAATCCCTCTAATGTTCCCTGGAGAATATTTCCAGGAAAGGGTCCTTTGGGCCTCTTAAACCAGGCGCCGTAGTCGAGTGGCCTCGAGGGGCGCAGGAATCTCCCAGCCAACAGAGGGACCCATATTGGCCAGCTTTTATAGTGTGCCTTGTTTCACGGCCGAGATGGATCCGGAAGATCCTAGCAGGACACAGGAAACTGGCGGTCAGCAGGCTCTGCAGCCTTCCTGCGTCAGAGCTGTCTTCTCCCATGCGCTCCCCACCCCGTTCCCTGCGCAAAATGGCGAATTCTCACAACCAGATATTGACTTTCCGCACAAATAAAGCTGCGGGGATCTTAATGCGGGAAACGAAGCGACATAAGTGTGTGCGGATGCCATGAAGGGAGCGGGGTGGGGAGTGAGGACTTTCAATGAGTGTAGATGGCAGCGCTGGAGAGTCTCCCTTCGGCTTCTCTGAGGGTCTACCCTTCGCTTGGAGACCAGTCTTGTCATGCGCGCATCACGTAAGGCCCAGGCAAGCTGATGCCCAGATCTAGTAGGTGTGGGTGTGGGTGCGCGCGCGCGCGCGCGCGTGTAGACATTAATATCTGGCTATGCTGGGGATGAAAAGGGAGCACACTTGCGAGAGAAGTTTTCCCCCCGTGTCTTGACAATACGATCTCCTGGCTTGTAGAATCATTTCCCATAATAGTCACCTGTCACAGCTCCCATTTCTTTTATCATAGGCATTAGCCCATCAGGAGATGAGTTCAGTTGGACTTCTCTTTTCCAGGCTAAAAATTAAAAGAACTCTCTCTCTGTGTGTAAGAAAATAAAAGATTTGCCCCACCGATTGTTCAGTTATCGCTTCGAGGCGCCGAGAGGGTGTCAAAGGGTGGGGGAGGGAATCCAGGCTTGGCTGCTGGTGTGAGCATCACCCTGAGCTCCTCCTAAACTTGATATAACTAATAAATCTGACTTTTCCCTTAAACTGTCAGGGTCGAGATGTGTTTATTACAGGCCTGTTCAGGCAGCTAAGGAGATGGGGCGGGAGGACTTTTAAGTTGGGCTTAAAAAAAAAGTCAATGAAACAGCTCAAGCAGACCATAAAGAATCGCGCCACACTGAAGCTGGCTATGGGGAGCATGGGGGGGGGGTGCGCGCGCGCGCGAGAGAGAGCAGCGATTGTGGGGGGGGCTCATAAAAAGTATCCTGGAAGACATGGGGCTGGCAAAGCTGTGGGGGTGGTGTGTGTGTGGTGGGGGAAGAGAAATCTGCTTTATTGTTAACCCCTTGCACGGAGGCTTCTGAAGCTGAAAGGGCAAAGGAGGGGACGCTCTTTTGTCCCAGCTGATCCTCGGCTATTCTGGGGACTCAGGTTGGTGTGAAAAGGACGAAGAGGTCACTTGAAATCGCCTTTTATCTACTCCTCTTTTCTCTCTGGATCAGCAGCTTTGAATAGGCGCCATCTAATCGCTCTTCATAGAAAGAAAGTGGGGCAAGGCTCGAAAATGCCTTCACTCTAGGAAGGAGGGGACTGGCTTGCATGATTGCGCCTAGGCCTCAAGCCAGGCGGCGGCGAGCGGAGGAATGCCTCGCTCCCCACCGCGTGCGCCTCGGTGGGAGACGCGGAAGGTGGCGAGAGGGCCGCGCTGCCTGCTCCTCTTGCCTGCATCTCGCCCGGGCAGCAAGCAGGGTTGGGATGGAAGGAGTCCCTCGGCCTCATTGATGGACTCATCCCTTAAATAAAATAAAATGTCCCCTCCAACCACCACTCCCCATTGGCAAACAGATACAAAGGAAACCAGAGCAGGGAACAAACCTCGAAGAGGCTTCCCGCCTCTCCCATTTTTGCAAAGTCCCTGGAAGCCGAAACAATTTTCTCAAGGCTAGGACGGAACTGTTGGTCTGGCGAGTAAAAAAAAAAGAGAGCGTCCATCCGCACTCTAGATCCCGGACTGGTTTTGTAGGCTTCGCACGAGGCCCTGCTTCGTCCACTGCTGCTGAGGACACCCAGTGAATCCGAAATATACTGATAAGGGGGCGGGCGGAGAGAGAGCGATCTCTTCCTTCCCAATAGCTGTCATGCTAAGCTAAAGTTGAACCCACAAGACACGAAAGCCAAGTCCCTGTTTGTTCAGAAACGATTTTTTTTATCCCTCCCCCCCCCAAACCCTTGTGTGGGAGATGAGTATGTGTCTTTTTTGGCAAAAAAGAAAAGAAAAAAGAACCTGGTTAGACAGAATTATTTGTTCCTTTGCATCAAAAGACAAGGCCTTCCTATTAATAGCCTAATGGCTTTGGCGGCAAGGAACCAAGAGCATTTCAGAGGCAGCTTCCAAATCCCTTTGCCAGGGAGTGGGCGGGAAATACCTCTCTACCACTGCTGCTGCCCCCCCGCCTAGAAAGAGCCACCTTTGCTGTCTGAAGAGTCCAGGGATGCTTGGAAGCTGGAAATACTTCCGAATGGTGGCATGGTTGCTAGGGACTGCCCGTTCCCACCCATGAATCTCTCCTACCTCCCAGGGCCAACCGGGCTTCCCTGAAGGCCACCTCCTGGCCCCCACGCTCTCTGGAGCGCCTTCGCGTTGAAACGCCTCCGAAAGGCTGCAGGTCAGAGCAAGAGCTCCCCATTTGACTTCGACCCTAGGGCTTCGGAGAGGCGGGGGCGGGAAGCCCCAAGTCATCTCCCGGCCCAGTGCCACGAAGATTAAATTAAGTGGCGGAGAAACCTGGCGGATCTTCCGTGTGAAGCTCCGCTGGCGCGGCCAGGCGTCACTTTTAACGCCTTGCTTCCCCCCACTGTGCACAAGTCTTCATCAGGAAAACCCTCTTAATTCCCCCCTCCCCATCTTCAGCAGAATGGAGCGGGGAGGTCGGCTTTTCGCCTGTTCCCTCACCTACCCCCGGCCTCATTTTCTTCACTCAAAAGTAAACATAAACGTTGCTAACTGATCCGGAATTCCTGGCTGAATGCATGCGTGTGTGTGTGTGTGAGAGAGAGAGCTGGGGTTCCAATCATCCCATTTGTCACAAAGAAAATGACCGGCGGTGTATTAAGCAGAACATCTGATTTATTTGATTTAGTGCTCTGGGGCCACAGCGAAGACCCCCTAAGCAATCCCCCAATGCAGAGTTAAAATTGAAAAGGAGAAGGGCGAAGAAGGAAAAAAAAATCAAACAAAACTTAGAAGCAGCATTTAAGCCTCCTCCATTTGGCAACACTGATCACCATTCCGGAGTGGCTGGGGAAATATTGTTTTTACAAACCGCCGCAGCAGAAGGAACAAATGTTTGGGAACCACTGAACCTTTCGGTATCGATGGGAAGGGGCAGAAATGGCAGAGAGAGAGAGAAAATCAAGGCAGTCGAAGAGAATCTGCAAAGCTGATCTAAGCTCTGGAAAAGTTTGAGCCTGGTGCGATGACCGCTTGCAAGTGCAAATGCAAATGAATAAATAAACCTCAAACCGGCTAGTTTGGGGTGCAGTAGTTTAGCAAGACTAATTGCAGACAATGGAGCTGAAATGACTTTTCCAATTAGCTGCTGGTTGGAGTTTAGTTGGAGGAACTGTCAGCTCCACCGATGGGTAATTGCTTTATTGCTCACAAAACTATCATCTATTTAGAACATATGTGCTAATTACTGTGGATGGGCGTTGGGGAAAAAAAAAGGGAGACCATAAATCTATTAGCACTTGAAAAAAAGTCCATGGGGCTTGTAAGCAGCACGAACTCCTTTTCCACATTATGATTTGAGGGGAAGAATGGTGTGAGTGATAAGCGACTCTCTTCCCCAATGCAACATCTGAATTAAACCCATCCGGGAAGACAATGCAAACAAGCGGCCCGACCCACAAGCCGGAGTAGGGGATTTATACCGGGTTTGTGCCACTGGAGTGAGGACGGGTACAAATCAATCTTCAAAGCATACTGCTTTGGGTTAATTGAATTTTGGGAGGGAGGGTTGTCTGACATTGGTCAATTTCAGATGCGAGCGCTTAGTTTTAAGAGAGCCGCAGAAGGAGCCGTCCGGTCTTCTCAATCAGCCACGGCCATAAATCACTTTCCCTCCTTTCCCCCACCCCAGCCTGTTTCCCCACCCCAAAAGATTAGTTTAGAAATCTTTTAATTGGATTATTCTAGAAAATTAATCTCCTTTCGGCTAAATTTTGTGTACCAAATATTGAAAATTAAATCCGCCTCATTTAAGGGTGGGGGTAGGCGGGAAGAGTGAGGGCTCCTGTTGCCTTTGGATGGGTTAGTTGTTGGGGTTTTTTTTAGAACGAGGACACGAGTAAGAGAAATTGCCATAGGGGGCAAAAAAGAGCAACATAAGGTGTTCAGAGCTCCCAAAAAAGCAATATCACCCACCCAACAGCAGAAAGTTGGTTTTCTAGTTTATATAAGGGTGCTATTATAAGGCGATAGCACAGATCTGGTAAGTATCCGGGATAGAAGCAGAAGACTCAGACGAGGGTTGTTGTTGTTACTATTTTAAAAGGAAAAAAAGCTTGCCAGCATCGGGGTGGGGGGGGGGAGTTTTTTTAACCTGGAACCTCATGGGTTACTCAGAAGAGGAAACAGAGGCAAAGTGGCAGGGAATAGACCCTCTGCCTTCGATCACGCTGCTGACCGGCAAGATTCTGTTCCGGGCATTTCCCCACACTTTCTCTTTCCTTTGGGTGTGTGTGTGTGTGTGTGTGTGTGCGCGCGCGCGCGCGCGCGCGCGTGTGTGTGTGTACGTGAGCGAGCTAGGAGAGAGATAAAGAGAAAGAGATTTCCCCCGTCTCTTTCAAGACAAATCCTGGGTAGAGTTGCTGGAGAAGCGCAAGTAGGGTTTCTGCTTTCTTCCTCAAGCTCTCCGAGTTCCCCCATCACGTCTTCTGTTACTCCCCGCCAACCCACCTGTGACACCTGGAAGTCACACCCACACCGAAAATCAATGGGGTTTCGTTCCTGTTTTGTGTGATGAGAAAGAGAGCGAGATAAGAAATCGGATGTCACAAAACCAATTTAGGAGGATTGGATAGTTATCAGAGTCACAAACGTGTGCACGTGCATTTATTTGCCTTTTAATCAGCGCTTGCTGCTAATTTACAATTCAGTTGTAGTTGCTTTTTTTTTTTAAGACAAACGATCTCCTCCCAATCTGCAATTTCACCTGAAATTCTTTCTCCTTTATTTCAAGCTGTTCCGCAAGTTCTTCCAGGACCCTTCCCGCTCCAACGTTCTACCTCTGAACTTTCTAGCCTTCAGATTTTCCCCTAGTATATTTAATTCTCCCCTTATCGGGGCTGCGTGGAGTGGTGTTTTTTATTTTATTTTAAAGACCTGTTAAGGCAGAGATCAGGAGTCAGAGCTCCATTTTTGGCTGCCTGCTGGGATTTCCTGAGCGAGATCACGACATCTCTCTGAAATGGGATACCTCACTTTTAAGCTCAATGTAGCTGTTAATAGCAGCCCTCTGAGGTGTGGTTAATTGGTGGGGATAAAGGCGTAATGACTTCACAGGGAGACTGCAATGATCCTTTAATGTACCTTAAAGAAGCACACGCACACGGGTGACATGGCATCGCTTTGCAGAGGAGCATTTAAAAAGTGGAGTCTTCGTAGGAAACAAATTTGTCCCTGGAACGTGATGATCTGCGCAAACAAGGGGAGAGGGAGGGAGCGAGCGAGTTTGTGTTTGTGTGTTTAAAGGCAATGAATTTAAGATTGAGTAAATAAACTTATTGGGGAAGTGCGAACCGAGAAAGTAAATGGTAGGAGAATGATAGGGTGGGGATAAAGGCCCGAGAAGCTCTTTGGTCTTGGGAAATGACGGTCTTTCAAGCCGGCCTACCTCTCAGGGTAGTCCTACTATACTGAGCTCCACCGGAGGAAGGCGAGATACAAAGAAGCAACGTTAAGCAGGGGTCCCTCATCCTTCTTTCCCAAACTCAAAGGTGGTGAGTGATTCTCTCTCCCCTACCCTCGGCCTCTCACCCCAGCAGCCGACCTTTAGGCCATGCTAGCTGGGCGTGAAGTCAAGGTTGCGACTGCAGAGCCGGATCAGATCCCACTCCTTTCAAGTGGTGGCGTGGAGTTTTCACTGCCAGCCGACTGTCCTTCGGTTGGGGAAAAGACAAAGTGAATTGGGATGTTGTTCCACGGGAGGGAGTCTCCCTATGGCTTGGATACCGAGCCAGCATGCAATAGGATCCTCCGGCGCTTCGTCCTATCCTGAACGTCTTACGGTCCTATGCAAGAGTAAAGAGTGCAGCGTAGGTAAGGAGAAACTGATACAGATTTGGCAGAGCGGAAGACTGCGATGTGCTCGCAGTCCAAATCCAACCTTCGCCTGTTAGTATACGATCAGTGACAATGAAAGCTCTATATACACACACGTGTGTGCCTGCAGTTCTTGGCATCTGAGAAACGCACCACTCACAGAAACGAACAGAACGCGTGTTTGTGAAACCGAAATTCTCTCTTCGCTCTGGTTGCAATTCTCCTCAGGGCTCCACTTAGATCAATGGAACTTTCTCCCAACCAAGGGAGCAGAAGATTGCAGCTGTCTCTAGTGTGTTATGTCCAATACTTTTATAGGGCGTTTACTCGCTTGTGTTGTGTACTTATTTATCTCTCTATGTACATACCACAGGAGCCAGGTACTAGGGGCCGAGGTCCCGTCGTCACCCCATTAAAGACTTGAGGGGGCCGGGCCACCCCAAAGTTGATGGGCATTGCCATTCAAATGGTGTTTGTGCGCCGCATCTTGTGATCGATTCTGTGATGCGGGGATTGCCTGACCCCCCCCCGCAATATTTTAACCCCTTTGACACCGCTGCGACGTACATTCCTACCGGAGCCCCTATATACTGTGCACACGGGTCTGCTTTGACATGCACAGGAGGTAACTTTGCACAGATACACATATTGCTCTATAGACACACCGCATGCAGTACCTCTGGCCAATTTTAGCGAACGCATTGCTCTCTCTCTCTCACACACATAGGTAAAAGTGTACACGTATGTGAAAAGTGTGCATGTGTGTTCATGCAGATCATGCAAATGTCGCCCTAGGAGTTACAGCGGTAGAATAAAGGAAGGTAAACACTCCGGCGCGAGGTCATCGCTCTTCGCCGTGTCTCTGTTACTTTCCCACATCTCGCAAGGAAAATGAAGTGAAACTTAACACCTTCCCTTTCCTGTATGCTTTGTTAAACTCTTCCTTTTGCCCCAGTCCAGTTTCTTCTCTCCCCGCGCTCCCGCGAATGAAATGTTGACGTCCTGACTCTTTAGTAACCAGATCTTCAAGACTTACTAGGAAACCAGAGCTATTGGAATTTGGAATCGATGTTATTGCTTCCAAGTGAATTTGTCCAGCCCTATATCGTTAGACGCACCAAAACTCACCGAATATCAATGGATGCTTAACTCTGTATAGGATCGGGCTGAAAGTGTTTTGTCTGGGGATGTTAAGAATCACCGTCTAATATATGTTAAAGGCGCCCAACGTGTCCTGGGATCAGGGCCTCCAGGAAAGTCACGCACAAACTCGACTTTTTCCCCTGTTGACTGTTTGCTTTTGCTTCGGGAGCTGCGGAAGCGATTTATGCTTCCAATGGATCCGAACCTTCATCTCCCAGGTTCGAGTTCTTTCTGAAAGCTGAGAGAGGGAGTTAAAGTCGATCGCAGGTGTTTTAGCTCCAACTGTCGCACTTTCATCTGCATCTCTCAGATCCCCGAAGCAGAAAGACGCCGTATCACACGTTCCGGCACCCGGGGCAGAGATCTAGTTCAGCTTCCCACAACCTGGAGCTTCCCCAATCAGCTTTAGACTACAACTCCCATCCGCTCAGCCTATGGGGTTTAATGGGGAAACCAGTTTAGTGGTGCACAATCCACGTTGAGCCAGTTTAGATCCCTACCTAGGGACGTGTCAGCTCTGCCCACATAAAGCCAGGCGTTTAAGGTCGAGTTCTGGCTCGCTTCTCACATTATGCGGAGGTGGGAGGAAGGGAGACGGACAAAAATCCCCCAAACCAAACCTCTTTAAATTATAGCAAGGTAGCATTTCTCTGTTTTTCGACATAAGAAATGCAGACCTTGGCTCTCTCCCTCCCTTGCCCCATTTCGTTGCTTTTGGCCTTACAGTTGCTTGGATTTGTTTCAGACTGACCAGACCTCTGTCCTGAGAGAGTCACGTTAACTGGACAGCTTCCGTGCCCGCTTACATGGAAGGAAGCCTCCTAACATAAAAGGGAGCTGACTTCGGAGTAAGATTAAAGGAAGGCCGTAAGGTTGGATTTTAGAGAAATTGTCCGCACACTCTGTTCATTCTCGCCCCTTTCGCCAGCACTCTAAGCGTGCGATCCCACACTCCAAATGTCGGAATCCATTTCCCATTCATGAGCTCTGTCCATCCCTGGATTCTAGAGTGTTTGAGTGCATGTGTCAGAAAGGAAGGATCCCCGTCTCCCTTTCATGTACATTAAAATATCCCCTGTGTGGATCTTCTCTCTGCTGCAGAACCAAGTTTGCTATGATTTCAGCAACAACATATTTGTATATGTCCCGCGTGCACAACTAGAATCGTATCGATTTAATTCATTTCAGTTTCTCATTAGTGTCGTGATCCTCCGTATCTGGAATCGTCTCGACTTTGGGTGCAGAAAGCAATCCTGGCAATAAAGTTGTGCAACCCTTGTAAACCAGCGAAGTCCTGGTTTAATTTCGACCCCGTAAAGACTCAGGCCTGGTCAGAACCCCTTCTCTGAAGCAGTGAAACCAGAAAGGTCGACTTCGAAGTCCTCCTTTTGATTCAAGTTCTCCGACATAACGGCTTCGTGGACCCGGCTGAGCGGGGACGTGAGTGGCAGCTTTCGTCCCGATCCTATGCACTGTCTACTCAGAAGCAAGGTTCATCGAGGGCAAGCGCGGGTAATGCTAGACTTAATGGTATTAAGGAGCTCCCCCCGCCCCATTAGATGGCAACGTGTATTATTTCAGGTCAAAATGTGGGATGTCTTTGGGGTTCCTCCTGCTCATTCTCCGGCCTGCGGGTGGGATTTCCTGCGGCGATCGTTGTAGCTTTGAGAACTTCTCTCTGGGCTCTTCCTCGGGAGTAAGGCCCATTCAGTTCCGTGGAACTTGCTTCTGAGCCGGCCCGCTGTTAAGTCTCTGGCCTTTGGGGCAAGAGAAGAAGAACGGCGCCCAACTTGGAACAGAAGCGAATCTCCCGCACCTGCCTCCCTGCGCGTCGGAGCAGAGAAGCGCAGCTTCGCATTAAACGCGATGCACCCGTAACCGGCGCGCCTGGGTGACGGATCTGCGCCTGTCCAGGTGTATATTGGGACATAGATCTGGAGAACACCGGCTGGTAAGGAGAGGCGAAGAGCGCTCTCTGTTATGATTAGGCTTTCTGGGCTGTTTTGCAGCTCATAAGGCACAATTAGATTGGAACCTGTAAAACAGACTGCGGGAGCAGGGGAAGAAAGGGGAAAAAGACGGAGAGCCGGCGAACGGAGACCTTTATGAAACTAATAAAGCATATTCTCCACCTGGGGGAAAGGACAGCTCTTTAGGCACAGCGTGCTAGCAACTAGAGGGGGGGGGGGAAGGCTGGGATCCATAAACCACGAAGCAAGAGAGCAGGCAGGGCAAGGCCGCCTTCCGGCAGCCTGTCTGAGGACGTTCCTTGGCCTTCTGCCCTACTAACCACACGCACCATTCCTCGGGAGTAAATCCCCTGGAACTCACTGGCACTTGATTCCGAGGAGACGCGCGTGGGGAATCGGGTCGCGTGGCTGCGACCTCTCAAGCCGGCTTCCTGCTAGAAAAAGAAGGGACTTCCAAGCAAACTTCCGCAGCCTCTTTTGGACGAGCGTTACAGAGACTGGCAGGCAGCAGGCACATCATGCCGCTGCGGAGTCTCCAGGCCTTGGCCGAGAGGTCAACGGGGCCGGGGGCAGAGCAGCTTTAGGGGCGGTGAGAGCAGAGCGGGGCCCAAGCTTTTGTTCCTTGCAGCAGGAGAAAGCCTCTAGAGTCCCCGCCAAAGGGGAAGGGACGCGTGCTGGGAACCCGACCTCGGAGGTTTGCGCAGCCCCAAGGAGGAGCATCACCCGGGAAATGCCCATCAACGCCTTGTCGGCTTCTCCTTGCATTCAATGGGAGCTTTCTTTCTGGATTGCGCCTTGGCGGCCCCCGCTCCCCTTGACGCTGAACTTCGAAATCGGCCCCTTGAGCTCCATGAGATTGTCTCTAAGGAGTGGAGGAGGCTCAGCTGTGTAGGAAAGCGCGCTTCAGACCCGGGATAGGGAGCAGGGAGCGGCGAATGCCTGGAGGCGCGTGCAGAGCGTGCTACCCCCTCCTCACAAAGTAAACTCAAAGGACAGGGCTTAATGCTGGGGATACCACTTCTCTTTTCGAAAACCAACAACTGGCTGTGTCTAACCCTGCCAGCCTAATAAAGAACCACACTCCGTTCTTCCCCTTCCCCATCCTCTTTCCTTCTCCCTCGCCTTTTCTTCTTATTTCTCTAGCCTGCGGGGATAGACTGTGCGACGTTCCAATTTTTGAGGCATTTAATTCTCACCCGCCCCCACTTTTTTCCTGGGAGGCCCCCTTTGTGTTAAGGAAGGTAGGAGAGGATATATTGTTTTGATATTATCCCTCCTCACTCGCGCTAGTAAATAAACAGCAGAGCACATTCCCTTTGCAACTTATTGGAAGCAAATTGATGATTCGTTAGAATCCTTTAATTAAGCAATCCAGTCTGGCTTGTTCCTGGTAAGTTTCCCTTTTTATTTCCCTCTTAAAATAATAACACAACATAGTCTTCTTTAAAAGTAAGAATAAAGTTTGACTCATATTCAGTTCACAGCAGTAATCTGAAGGCAGGCTTTATCTTGTGGTTCCAGTGAGAAGAAGCCTGAGCTACATCTCAGACTTTCTGCTTGTGGACTCCATCCTATGTGAAGGTTGAGCCATGCTTCTTGCCCTGGAGAGCCAGGAGAGTGAGAGTCGAAGAGTCCAAGAGTCCATGAGAGAGATGGTTGCATGGCCAGCCCTTTTATCTGGTCAGCTAGGGTCACACCCATCTACCCTGGTCACATACAAGGGGAGTAAGCTTCAGAGCAGGTATGGCAGGAAGTCCTCCCTGTCTGTAGCCGCATTCCCCTGTATGTCCATTCTAGGCAACAGGAAAATGTTGTACTTGACTGCTCTAGTAATAATATATCCCACACCCTTTGCCTTCAACAATTACCTAAGTGGCAGAAATTCAGCAGGTGGAGCTTTTCCAGACACAGAGATGGAGTGATAGAAACAGTTCCACCTGTTTATTTTCTGCCTCTGGGTCATTACGAAAGAGCTATGCCAGAAAAAAAAAAAGTTGGCAGCCCTACTTGGATTCCTTAGCAGACACTTTGTGTCCTTCCTCTCTGGGATGGCCACTCTTATCTGCCAGCTCCCAGGCCTGAAGCATAGAGATTTTTCAGGTGTGTGTGTGTGTACAGATTATAAATGTGTGTGTTACACACACTCCCGTTGCTGGCTTTAACCTCTATTATGTTGCACCTGGTGGATTGTAAGACTCTTGAGATCTGAAAGTTGGTCGGTTTGAGGCCTCCTTGAAGATTATTGAGAAAGGCAGGGGGCTTTCTGTGAAATCCCAGGAACATCTAATTGGAAGTAATTCCCACTGGATTCAGTGGGACTTACTGCTGGGCAAGGATTGCAACCTGAAAACATCTTCTTTGCAATTAACAGACAATAAGTATGCAAGACATATATATATGTATATAACTGAGCACAACATTAAATAGTTCTGCAAAAAGTGTTTTAATTTGCTGACCGAGTATGTTGATTGAGTTTATCTGGAGAAGGGATTGAAAACTATATTTTTTTGGTATTGTCATATTATAAATGTTTACTGTTGTAAGCTACCTTGGCTGGGCACTGTCCAGAAAGGTAGATTAGATTTTTTAAAAAATGAAAACCACCACAAAAAATGCTGGTACTTTTTTATGGACAACTTGCAATACTGTACATAGTCTTAATTTTTAAATGCACAATCTCTTCATCCCTACCTTGAACAGCTAGTGTCTACACAGGAGAATCTGCCATAAATCTTGCTTAGAAAGGTTATAATCCATAATTTGGCCTACCAAGCATTTTGAGCTACCTGTCACCAGACTTTCATACACACAGCAAAGTAGGAAATATTTTGAGTCATTCAACTTATCATGCTTTTAACCGATTAACTAGGTAGGTCACTCTACAAGAGATGTCATTTTATCTCTCTACGCAATATGCAGCAATATTGAAAGAGCATTTTTAATGTAGAGTAGATAGGCTACCAAACTCCAAAAAGAAATCATGGCTATTATTTTATTCACTAGGAGGACCCCCTCCCCACAACAGAAAGGATTGTCCAGAGCAGGAAATGGTTTATAACAGTGTCCTGTTTGGCAGGTTTTTATTCTCTATTATTTTGCTTTATAGATTAAGATCCCATTTAAATAGCTATGGGTGCAATCCACTCCATACTGATTTGAAAAATCTTGGACTGCTCAGAGTATTTTCAACCTGTTCTTATTAAGCCTTTTGGGTCATCATACCGATTAACTGACCGCTTCTAACCTCTGCAATCTGTTTGACATTAGCTTAGGTTGACATAATAATATTGTTGACATAATATATTCTGTGCTATTTATAGATGCCAGCCAATACAGCAGAGTAATATCTCCTTAAGCTTGCATCCCAGTGTTTAAACAGACTACTCAGGAAAGTAGATCAAGGATTCTAGGACTGAAATACTGTGCACCTTTGCTTTGGAGTTAGTCCAATTGAAATGAGGAAGGCTTACTTTTAAGTAAACATGAATAGGACTGGGCTGCCCCAATGAAGGGCTTCAGTCTTGTGGATATGGCATAAAGATGTATAGGTAAGAATAGGTCTAAAAGATGCAAAAGCATGTTTACTCAGAATAGGCTCCAGGACGTTTCAGTGGGCCTTACTCCTTAGTAGGGCTGTATGGGATTTCAGCCTCAGTCTGAATTGACTGCTCCTTAAACCAGCCTTTAAAGGCAGTCCGGGAACCAGTGGTCCTCCAGAAACTGCTGGACTGCAACTCCCATCATCCCTGATCATTGACCATGCTGGCTGGGGCTGATGGGAGTTGAAGTTCAACAACACCTGGAGGCTGCAGGTTGCCCATCACTGCCCTTATTATTTTGATAACTCAAGTGTGGCATCCCCCCCCCCGCCACCATTCCCAGTACATGATTATAGGTGAAACCATTCTTCTTTCTTTTCCAAGCTATGCTAGTGATTGTGAACATAGGCTGAAGAGTTAAATGTTGCTTCAAAACACTTAATTCAGAGTTAAGCTGTGCAGCTTCTGTTCGTGTTGCACCACTCAAAAGACAGTGGCTGTGTTACCAGCAAGCCTAGGGTTCTTTCTGGTAACGCTGCCAAGAGATTTTGAAACCTGCTTCTATCAAAAACGATCGGAATATCTCCTTCCTTGTAATAAAAGCAAAGTGCTGAGCCAGATGTTGTAATAAGTCCGGTTGATGTGTGAGCAGGTAATATAGGCAGGAGTGACACTGTTAACAAAAAACATCTAATTAACAGTGACTTCATTTGATTGGGAGGATGAAAAAGCCTTTTTAAATCAATCCAGATTTACTGGCCTCGGCACAGCCAATTTATGACTCTGGAGGATGAACAGAGTCTGCTTTCCCTCAAGATGTCATCTGAGGGGGGAATAAGGGGCTAGGTGAAGTCATTTGGTTCGCCTGTGGAAACTCCAGGAGTCCTCCTGCTTTTGGGATTGAAGTCCGTGCTGCTTCTTCATTTTATTAGGAACAGGCCAAGCCCATCAATGAGGCTCTCCGGAATATCTTGAAGCAATTAGGCCCTCCCAATTAGCATACTTCTCCCGACCCCAAGAGCTTCTCCAGGTCCTTGCATTAGGCAGCTCTTTAAAGATGAAAAACTTGAACACAGCATGGACTTGAAGGGGTGAGACCACATTCTTCAACAAGCCTATCCCCAGTGGGAAGAAAACAGTTGTTGTGGATCATGGCTAAAACACCATTATCTCATCTGCCCCACCAATAGGATTTCCTCTAGGCCTTGAAAGTGGTCCCAAAACTATTGTTTATATGTCTTTAAGGTCCTGGGGCGCCTTAAAGATTTATTGATTTATTTGGCTATTGGATTGTGATAAGCAAGGGAGGAATAGTTTGCTGAACACAGTTAGCTTCTCTTATTGTGGTGTCATGATATGCAGTTTTTAAAGGCATCCAGGAAACTTACTCAGGCTCAGTGACTAGCTGATCTTGTGAATGGCAAGTCCTGTATTTTAAGGCTAGGGGCGGGGGGGGGGGGGGGCGGGCAGCTGACAACAGTGAGTTTAGATACTCAATGATGAGGGAAATGCACTTTGCACATACTTAGAAGCATTCTTGTTTGTGACTGGTTTGGAGCCTTAGGGTGGATAGGTTCTGGAGATCGACCTCTATGAACACTGGTTGAGTTAAGCCCCGCCTTGCAATTAAGACAGGGATTTGAACCCAAAGCTAAGTTCTCAGCTTTGCACAGAGTCATAGGTAAGCCAGGTAAGGATTGTAAGGCCAACATTCAAGGGCAGCTATATCAATGATGCTACTGCTAGGCCAAGGGGACAAATATGCTCGGTTTTATGCACTAATCAAATCGCCTGCAACATATCTTACAAACAGCATAGGGGTGTATGGGGGAGGAAGAGTAGATTTTAGGGACTCATTTGTGTGTTTCTGTTTTTCTCCTATGGAGCCCCTTGTCAGCAGACAGCATTTGCCTTCCCCCTCTTGCTCCCTGCAGTACTTAAAGCTATTGCTGAAGAAATTAAGAGGAAGCTCTATTTCCCCTTTGCTTTTCAAGGCAAGATCCATAATTATGCCACTGCTGAGGTAAGAGGAAAGGGAAAGGGGTAGGTTGGGAGAGTAAGGGAGGAAGGCTGAGGGGCTCAGAGAGCTTGCATTGCTTTCAAGTAAAAAAAAGGTAAGGACCCCGGACGGTTAAGTCCAGTCAAAGGCGACTATGGGGTTGCGGCGCTCTTCTCACTTTCAGGCTGAGGGAGCCGGCATTTGTCCACAGACAGCTTTCCAGGTCAAGTGGCCTGCATGACTAAGCCGCTTCTGGCGAACCAGAGCAGTGCACGGAAACGCCATTTACCTTCCCGCCACAGCGGTACCTATTTATTTACTTGCACTGGCATGCTTTCGAACTGCTAGGTTGGCAGGAGCTGGGACAGAGCAACAGGAGCTCACCCTGTTGCGGGGATTCGAACTGCCAACCTTCCAATCGGTAAGCCCAAGAGACTCAGTGGCTTAGACCACAGTGCGACCCGCATATCTACATTATGCATTTCATAATGCATAATGCATTATGCTTTCAGCCATAATGGAAGACACTCTTGGTTGATATTAGATGGGGTGGCTGTATGCTGGAATCAGATCATTTAAGGCTTTCATGCTAAAAACCATTATTGGCATGGTATAAACTTTATGCTTGGAAGGGTTAGAGAGCTTTAGGATCATGAGGAGCATTTGCTTTCCTCATGACCTTGTGGTGTGACCTAGGTCAAAGTTCTTTGGTAGCAGAGAGACTATTACTGGTCCCAAGTAAGCTTGGGCAGGGATTTGATTCCAGGTTCAGAATCTTACTTGTCCGTGCCTATGGAACCTTTTAGGTCACATTGCATAAAAGGTCTCAGCTTGTGTAGAACTGTTCTGGAAACTTGTCTCTCTCCCAACAGGGTTAGGTTGGTGGGTCACCGGCAGCATAATGATAATGTTGCTGTTTCGGTATCATAGGCTTCCTCAAACTTGGCCCTCCAGATGTTTTTGGCCTACAACTCCCATGCTCCCTAGCTAGCAGGACCAGTGGTCAGGGATGATGGGAATTGTAGTCTCAAAACATCTGGAGGGCCGAGTTTGAGAAAGCCTCCAGTATTAGCTCTGCATTCCTACTGTGTCCAAGGCAGAATTCAAGGTCAATGTTTTTAAGTTAACCCTAAGTGACTTGGGCCCCACTATGCCACTGCACAGTGGAGGCTGCTACTATTAAGTTGTATGAAGCACTGCCCAACCAGCCTCAATCTGTCTTCCTGTTGACCTGTCTTCTAATTTACAATCAATCCAGGGGATAGTATGGCCTATCAGTTTCCTCCTCCTTGGTCTCAGTGTTGTAAGAGAAGCCAACACTCAACAGAGAGGAGGATGAGGACTAGAGTAGAACTTGTTTGCTCTGGCTCTGATTCCTCATACCGTTTGATCTCCCCGCCCCCCTTCTGCACTACCAGTCTGAATGAGCACCAGCCTCCACAATATGTTCTGTCAACCAAGCAGAGGCGGATTTAGGGCAATGCAACAGGTTTTACTGCACTGGGCGCTGAGTCTAGGGGGTGCCGCAGGGTGTCCCAACTATAAAAGTTGAGCAAAATGGAAGGCAAGGGGCAGGAGCTGCCAAATGTTGGCCTCACACAGGGAGCCACTGAAATTTGAAAGGCCAAAGACCATCCCTGAAGTAAGGATGCAATCTAGGCCCCATTAAACTCAATGGGACTTACCTCTAAGTAGACCTGAGATAGTATTAACTAAGAGTGTCTCAGACTAGACCTATTGAAATTAATGGATCATAGCTTCTGTTTACAAATTTCATTAGGTCTACTCTGAGTAACACTTAGTTGAATACCACTCATAAAAAACAGGATTTACACTGTAAGAGCTCCATCTTACTGACAGTCTCCATGCCCAGTTAGAACATCACATGCACACAGACAGAAGGCTTATGCAATACCTTTGCTATTTAGATCTACCAAAGCTGAGGCATTTTTTGTTTGTCTGGCTTTTGGTGATATATATTATGCTGGCTGGGATCGGGTTTTAATCTGATTTTTAAAGTGTTTGTTTGATGTGTAAGGAAAATATTTTTTCAAAAATGATTATTTCTGCCACAGTGCGATATTGCTGCTTAGAGTGCACTGAAGGGTAAAAAGGTGGAGGAGGTTACTAATAAGAGCAAGAATGAGGTGGTAGCAGCTTTATGCTACATTTAACATTAAGCTTTGTCAGAAAGTGGCATTATTTTCCATTGTGTTATACATGAGAGCTTAATCATTAGTGGGAAATGTTTGGCTCAGACTGAGTTATGAGCTCACGGAGGTATGCTACTAGGAAGTATGTGCCACTGAACTTAATGGGACTTACATCAGAGTAAATATGTATAGAATTGTGCTGTCAGCGCTCACTTTCTCCCCCCCCCCCGCCCCTCTCTCAAATATAAATATAGATGGCTTTATGAGCTATAATAAATGAGAGGAAACTTTGGGAATTTAGGAACAGGATAGAAATTTGAACTAAGGGACTAGCCTTGAAGCTGATTTTGAATCCTAGGAATGGTTCTGCTCCAGATCATGTGAAATGATAGGTTAAAAAAAGAGAATGTCCTTGGACAGAATATGGAGTACACTTTGCTCACTAGAAAGCTGCTGTAAACAACCCCCTACACACACATTTGGGAGAAACTTCCAGATGGGTGTGAACTGATGGGAGTTCTGAGCCCTATCAGGTGAGGTCTTCTTTCTTTTTCTTATATAAGGAAAGAAAGAAAAGAAAATAAGACCTGACCATGAAGCGCTTTGGTTCACAGGCTGGATATGTGATAAGAGCTCTAACTGACAGAGGAAGTTAAGAGACAGGCTTTGCTTCTATTTGCTATTCCAGTAGTGAATTATTCACTGTCTTTTGACCCTTGCAGTTTCCTTCTCTGTGTGACCTCCCCTCCTTTCCCAAGCAGTGTCTGCTAGAAGAGATCTGCCTCCTGGATGTTTTGACAGATACTGGATCAGATACTGAAGGGGCCTTTTCTATGCTTAGCACAGCGTGAAGTCCATCACACTCCCCTCCTCACACTGGGATATATTTTCCCCTACTTTGCCCTCCCTAGGGAAGCGGACATTCACACCAGCTTTGCACCCAAACCAGCCAAGCCTCTTGAGACAAAGTGTTTGTTTGAACACTAATGGATTTTAGTTTGCTTCAGACTTTCAATCTCAAGAGAAGTTATAGCGCAGTGCATTGTTTTGGCGTAGACCACGGAAAGAGCATTGTTTGTCCTACTTAAATATATAAATATATATAACAGGACGCAGGGGAGAGGCCGTTCAAGTTCTGTCTGAAAAATAATAGGCATACTTACAAGGACTGAACTGATTCTAGGTGGGGCTTTTGAGCAGACAGACAAAGGTCAAGGAGGAGTCTAGCTAACACATCACTACAGGGCATAGCTGTCAAGTGTCCCTTATTTGAAGGGACAGTCCCTTATTCCAGTGCCATGTCCCGCTGCTGTCCCTTATTGATGGATGTCCCTTAAATGATGTCCCTTAAATTTCAAAGGAAGCAGCTCCTCTCCCTCCCTCCCTGCCGGCCAGGGAGGAGGGAGGCTCCAACTGTGTTGCTTGGCTGTGTTGCTCACCCAATAAGAAGTCTAAGAATGACTGGGGGATGGAGCTTGCTTGCGTTGTGTGTGGCTAGTTAATGCAAGCTGAGGGGTTTTTTGAATGCTGGACGCCATTTTGTTGCACGTGCTGCTGCAAACTTTGCAGTGCAGAGCCAGGCCGGGGAGCCATCTTAAGTTGAGGCTGCATAGGCCTTATGGTGGATGTGATTCAGATTCTATTCAGTTGAACCTCTGGTTACAAAGTTGGTTGGACAGTGTTCTCGAAGCTACCAGCATGAGTTTGACCAGACTGCAGGAGGACAGGAAGACTGGAGTGCCTGGAACAGGTGAGGCTTCAGGTCCCTTATTTTGGTTGCTGGTCCCTTATTTTCAAGGCTGCTGGTCCCTTATTTTCAAGGCTGCTGGTCCCTTATTTTCAAATCTGTAAGTTGACAGCTATGCTACAGGGAGGGCGAAGTGGATTATGGTTCCTAATTACATTACCACTACAGCTGGCTGTTGTCAAACAAAAGCTTCTGACCACAACCAATTATTTACCTAATCTGGAGAAGCCCCACTGACTTCGGTAGGAAAGTGTGAGTTTTGAGGGCCTGCCTTTCTCTGTCAGAACTTTCCAGTAATACCAGAAGTCTCGAGAAGAGAAGAGAAGAGAAGAGAAGAGAAGAGAAGAGAAGAGAAGAGAAGAGAAGAGAAGAGAAGAGAAGAGAAGGGCCTTGGAGCCACCATCGTTGTATAGGTGAAGGAGCATGTTCCAGGGACAATTTGCTTCATTCTTGCAGTACTTTGTCACCAAGTGGAGATACTTACGCCATTCCCCCTTGGATGCAGCCATTAAAGGTCTGGGGCCTCAGCTGCTACTACATTTGAGCATTACCTCCCTTTATTGCAAAGATAGCAAATTATTAAGTAGCATTAATGCAGTTATTACCCCTCTTTTATTTATTTTACAAGATTCATATTCCAACTTAATTAACAAGAATCTCTAAGTGGTTCACATAAAAATATCCATAAAAATATCAATAAACTCAAATGTTAAAAACATATTGAAATTAAAATTCATCAGAATATAATAAAGTCATTAGTTTTCAAACAAACACACACTAAAATCACATGTTGAAATTATGTGTCTGGGTAGGCTTGCTAAAACAAAAATGTTCTTAGCAGGCACAGGAAACAGTGAAGGCGGCTGCCTAATTTTAGTGGGCAGGTGTTACACAGGCAAAAACAATCAGGTCCCTGCCTCCCAGGAGCTTACATTAACAAATAAGCAATGGAGGAAACAACAGAGGGAGGGAAGCAAGAGACAAAATTAGGAAGAATGTGGGCAAATGGTGCTAAGCTTGGTTAAGATGCAAGTAAATCCTAGGTGAACTAACTTGGGAAGAAAGCCTTATAGCACATCCTTACTTCTGAGTTAACATGCACAGTATCAGACTGCAAAACGCAAACAATGGCATTTGACAGGATTACAGGCAGCCTAGTGATTGCAGCTAGGGAATCTGAAGAGATGTGGTAAATGGAACAATTCTCCCATGCATTCTCATAATGTATCTGGCCACATGCCTCTCTCTTTTTCATGTTTAATAGTTTGAAACTGTATGTATACTAGAGGCAAAGTCATTCTGTATGTAAAAAAGGCAGAGTCTTTTTTGACACAGAGTCAAACAAAGGGGCAGATTCCACCATAGAATCACTATGGTTGGCAATATGACCCCACAAAAATCAGCTTCTTGGAGATGTAAGATTGCCTGCCTGAACAAAATACTCAAGGTGATCTTGAGATGGAGGATCAGTTCAGGAAGGTATCCAAAGAAGAAAGTGTTGCATTAACAAGTGACCGATTATACATACATTAGGTAAATGCATGTTCTAGTTCACAACAAAGAGGTAATCACCCAGAGCACTTGGTGTCGGTCATGGAACCAACTAGAGAGGTGGTGACTTTTAAGTGGCATCCAGGACCTGGTGTGAGGCATGTTATTGAACGAACTGGAAATAATGGTCAAATTCAGTTAATATGTAAGTGGAGAAATGCCAAGAAAGTCCAACATAGCTTGGACATCAAAAGAGGAAATTTCTGAAAAAGGAGGAGGTGACTGGTGGAAAAGTTGAACAAGGAAGCCAAATCATTCATTCAAATTTCTTCAGAACACTTGAGAGAAACATTCAAAACTGCAGTAAATGGATGCTCAGTTAAAACATATACTGCAGATCAGGAAGGGTACCATCAAGTCCAACAGAACACCTGTGTGGTTAATGAGCAGAAGCTCACTAGAGACCCTGCAGTGCCCCCTAGGCTTGGCGCACATTGCAGCAGATTCACAGCCCAATTTACAGATGACAACAAATTATTTGAGGTTGTAAAAGCAAAAAGCATTTGTGAAGATTTCAAAAAGGAGATTGCCAAACTGGGTGAGTGGGTGATAGAATGGCAAATGTGATTAAATTTATGTATAAAGTGATACACATTAGGCTAATAATTAATAATGATTATAATAAGACTGATAACTCTTAACTTCACATATACATGGATGAGGGCTGAGCTGGCAGTGATTGACCAGGAAAGGGATCTTGAGGTCATGGTGAAGTATGAAGCAGCAGCTGTCAAAAAGGCAAATTCCATGTTGGTGATCATTAGGAAAGCGATCAAAAATAAAAGTACCAGTATGCATTTATTATACAAAGTTATGGTGTGACCCATGCATGGAATACTGCATAGAGTTCTGGATGCTGCACCTCAAAAATGGCATGGGAAAAGGAACAGCAAAGAAGCAAAGTTATCAGTGCAGAGTGACTTCTCTATGAGGCAAGGGCTTTATTTTACAGGAAAAAGACAACTAATATGGGCAGGGAGAATAGAAAGTAGACAGAGATGTTTTTCTTCTTTCTCATAAATATGAGAACTCGGGGCCATGCAATTAACCTGAATGGTGGGACATACAGAACTTTTCCCTCACACAGGGCGTAATTAAAGTATGGAGCTTGCTACCACAAAATATGAAAGCAACCACTAATTTAGGTAGCTGTAAAGGGGGATTAAGGGACGTGGGTGGCGTGGGTTAAACCACAGAGCCTAGAACTTACCGATCAGAAGGTCGGCAGTTCAGATCCCCATGACGGGGTGAGCTCCTGTTGCTCGGTCCCTGCTCCTGCCAACCTAGCAGTTCGAAAGCACGTCAAAGTGCAAGTAGATAAATAGATACCGCTCCGGCGGGAAGGTAAACAGCGTTTCCGTGCGCTGCTCTGGTTTGCCAGAAGCGGCTTAGTCATGCTGGCCACATGACCCGGAAGCTGTACGCCGGCTCCCTCGGCCAATGAAGCGAGATGAGCGCCGCAACCCCAGAGTCGGTCACGACTGGATCTAATGGTCAGGGGTCCCTTTACCTTTAAAGGGGGATTGAACAAATCCATTGATTTCAAGCTTCTCAGTGGCTCCTATTCATGATGTTATCTCCAAGATTAGAAGCAGTATACCCCTGAGTTACCAGTTACCAGGGAACAACACTGGGAGAGGGCTATTACTCTCATGTCTTGCTTCCCACAGGCCTTCAGTTGACCACTGTGAAAACAAGATGTTGGACTTGGCAAGTTCCTGGTCTGATCCAGTAGGGCTCTTGTAATGTAGATAATATAATTTCAGGATTTGTCACTTCCCCCTGAACAGAAATGTGGATTTCACTGGAAGATATGTCTAGCTTTGGATTACAGATGAAACTTGTGGCTTCTGGAGCTAGACACTGGGTCCTGTGAAGAAAGCTAGTGTTGTATAAAAAGAAAGGCGCATTCAGTGGCGTAGCGTGGGGGGTGCAAGGGGGGCGGGCCGCACCGGGCGCAACATCTGGGGTTAGGGCAAATCCATGGGTTAGGGGGCGCAAATCCACGGGTTAGGGGGCGCAAATCCACGGGTTAGGGGGCGCAAATCCACGGGTTAGGGGGCGCAAATTACTTGCCTTGCCCCGGGTGCTGACAACCCACGCTACGCCACTGGGCGCATTTGCTTGGCTTATGCTTTCCTGGAAAATAACATTCAGCTCTGTGAACTGTTCCTGGCTAATTCTTCTTGGAAGTGCAACTCAGCTTGTACTGAAGACTAAGTGGGTTTGTGCAGGAGAAAGTAAAGAGAGAGAGGAACCTCTAAACCTCCCAGACTATCCTTTAACCTGTGATGAGCTTTCCTCAGGTGCTAGACGGATGCTCTTAGGGCTGTTTTCTTAATTCTCTTACTTCTTCTTCCTCTTCACCTTAGAGGAGGAGACATATTTGTATGTTACTCTTGCTGAGATTGAAGAGCTGGCATGAGTCTTTGTATCTCTACCATAGTTAGGCAGATCAAGGAACTTTCTTATCAAGTATGTCTTTCCTTTGCTTTCCTAAACTCAGAGTCACAGTTTATAACAAAGGGTAAAGAAGAAATTCAAGCACTCAGCTCGGCTTCCAAGCTGTGCATTAAATCTGCACACATATTTCAAGAATTCCAGAGGGGCGATGTCTCCTGCTGCTCAAGTGGTGAGCAAGATCAGACATCATCTTCATCATCACGACCTGAAGGTTCCTTGGCTGAGCCCAGCATTGAAAACAGGTTCCTCAGCACAAATTCGGTCCTCGCATGAGATGTGGGGTGAACCCTCAAATTAAACTATCACATGGGGGGGGAATGACATATGTCCCGCTGAGAAGTCAGTGTTAAAATATGAAAGGTTCTGATCTATGCATGCATAGTGTTGGACACCCAACACTAACTTCAGCGGATTTCAGGTCTGGGGAAGTACTAAAGAACTCAGCAGCTGACTGTTCCAAATCTGAGACCCTACCTGCCTTCTCCAGAACCAGCAGAATTGGACCCTTACTAGAAAAAGCCCGCAGCCTACTGTGTTTTTGTTCTGCTCCATGAAGGACCCAATCCTGCCTATTAGGCGATACAGCAGGGATCACTTTGTCAATCCTGTCAGCGTGAGGCCCCGCCTGTAGGGATTGCTTTCCCACTCTTGGAGATCAGTTCTCCTATCCCCCTCAGCAACGCATCAATCCCTCTTTGCTTGTTATGCGAGGAGTGTGAAATAACAAGCCACGGAGGGCTTAGAGAGGCACTTTCAGAGGGGGTGGGCCCTGGTTTCCCCAAGCTCGGAGTAACGTCTGGTTCCTACAAGGGGTCGCTTGCAAATTCACCAGCAAAGCGCTAAGAAGAAGAAAAGGTGGGTCTGTAAAATGGAAGAACCAGGCGTCCCAGCGGCACCTTGAAGGCTAATGTGTTTATCTGCAGCCTCGGACGTCGCCTGCATTTTGGAAGAAGCCGCAGGACTCTGGGATGCTTCTGCCCCTGTCCCTCCGCAGCTCAGAAGCGGAGCTGGCCGATTGAAACGGGGCTAGCTGTAGGGGGGTCGCTTTGGTGACTAGGCCGCTTGTTTGTGCTCTTGCGAAGCGGGAGGGCTGCAGAAGAAGCAGCAGCTCCATCGGTTCAGGCGGGCGAGTGGGTGGGTAGCCCCGACGTGGCCTCCTACTGCAAGAGCCACCCACTTTGAATCCTGCCGCTCCGATTGTGGGTTTAGAACACCAGCAGATGCTCCTCTCTCTTTCAGCCCCTTGAACAGGCCTTAGCCGACTCCTCCAGCCTCTGTGACAGCAAAACTCTTCGGCTGCTTTTAATGCCTGCTGCCCCATGAAAGCTGGGTGGATTCTGGCCTCTTGCTCGCTGTTGATGGTGGAGACAGCACACAAAGAAAGGCCCCGATTCTGAGTCAGCCCAGTGGAGTTTTTATGGGGCGCTCACCAGTACATATCTGGAGAAGGACTGGACGCAGTGTAAAGATCGCTTACAGAGCAATCCTATGCACGTATATTCCGAAGAAAGTCCCATTGAATTAGGTGGGAACTTACTGCATATAGGACTGCAGTCAAAGGCTTACCCGAGAGTAAAGCCCGATTGAGTTCAACGGGGCTTTCCTTTTGAGTAGACGTGCAGAGGATCCTGCTTGTTAATACGGATTAGTTATCTTTTAGCCATCCTGAGCACTCTCCGATAGCTGGCTGTGACTGAAAGGCGATAGCCTTTCCCCCGCTTCCTCTTTTCGGTGCACACTTATTTGTGGAGCTGGGATTCTAATCTAAAACCAGCGGCAGTGAGTGCAGATGGTGGCGGGGCAGTTAACTCCGGATTGATTAATGTGATGCAGAGCAGAAGGGTGTGATCTTGTGGATGTGGCGTTGAAACAGCAACTGCTCCAGGCCTCAGGTGGCGAAGAGTCTGTTCAGATGCTGAGGATGCAGACCGGGTGGGTTGGGTTGGGAACACTTGGGAAATATAGTCATTCGCCCATTGGTTTCTCAGCAGTCGGGGAAGGGGTAAAAAAAATAAAAAATCGTTATAGGGTGAAACAGGCAATCAAGTGAAATCTATCCTCTTTAAATAAACGGATTCCTCTGTATTTTCCCAGTGTTGGTGAAAGTTGTTGTCTCTGACATTCCCCTGGGCTTTTCCCTCTGCACTCTGATTTGGTGTATAAAAGCAGTCCTGAATGATGGATTACTGTGTCATTGCAGCCTGCGAAGGATTAATTTGTTTCATTGATTTCTCTTTAGGCAGATTGCCAGAATCCGCCGCTTCCCACCTTTCCCCGAGACTTCCAGCAGTAATAGACAGTAATAGCCTAAGACAAATCAGCCAGTTTTGTGTAAAAATAGAAAACGCAGAACCCCTTTACGCTGAGCTCTCTCCGGGAGAAGTTGGTCGCCTGCGCTTCTGTGCTCAGAAAGTAAACGGGTCTGTGAATATCTTAAAAGAGGATCTTTAACAACAAGGGGGGCGGGAAGGGAATATTGAATTGGGATGACTGACAGTTCTGTGCTCCGGCTCCACCCCGGAGTCTCCTGCTAGTGCGGGTCTCATTGCCAATGAGGGCAGTATACCCCCAGTCGGATCATAGAATTGCAGAGTTGAAAGGTACCATAAGGGTCATCTAGTCCAACCCCCTGTAATGCAGGAATAAAGACGAGTAACTCGGAGTATGTGCAGAATGCCTTTTTCTTTCGTAGCACTTGGGGCTTGCAGGTCAGCTTCTGTGTGGGAAAGACCCCATTTAAGAAATACGGGTGTGGAACGCAACCATTTCCATCCATGAGTTTAGCCACTGATGTCAATGAGTGGCGTCTGCTTTGGAGGCAACAGTTCTTAAAAAGAGCGAGTAGCAACAGCGCCGACGCAGCCGCCCCAGCCCTTACTGGCCCATAATGAGAAGCCATTGGAAAACCATTAAAGGGCATTTCGTGGCTGCTCAACCCCGGTTCAGTCCAATAGAAGAAAACAAGGCAAAGCAAGAGTTCATTCTTTTTATATTAGGCGTCGGCCTATAGCTAATCTGTTATCGATCTGTCTCTCCGTATGTCCGTCTGCGATATTGCCAAGACACGTCAGGCTTCAGAGTCCCCTCCCGAGTGCAATGTAGGGAGGAAACCGTCTGATCAATTTGTCTGGAAGCGTTAAGAGGGTCATTTGATTGGAAAAACGAAAGACTCTCGAGCTAGACGGGCAGATGGGGAATCATGCGACGTTCAGACATAGAGAAAAGTCACGCCCATTGTTACATAAGGAGATCGCCAGAGTATGTGCGCTTGCAGACCGGAGTCAAGTTGCGATCCTATGCGTGCGCTTACATAGGAGTAAGCCCCATCGAACTCACTGGGGCTTACTTCTAAGTAGACTAGCACAGGATTGCACCTCATAAGACTAAATACTTCGGCTTAAGTGAGCTATTAATATGACTAATAATTTTACTCTTGGATGGAGTGAGCCTGGGTTCCAAATCCGCATCTGCACCTTTGATCTATTCGGAAACAATGTACTTTTTTCCCTTTCCAAAAAAAGAGCACTTGCTGAGCAAATAATACTCAACTACAACAACCAATTTACAGCGTTTGGGAGAGGCAGAAGTGATTTGTTTCCGGAGCTGGAAACTTCTGATTTAGTGATATCAACTTTTATTTACGGGTAATGAGTAAACTGTCAATCAGTTAAAGGCTTATTTTTTTAAAAGGTTGATGAGCTGTCTGGCTTTTAACTTATACGTCGATGAATTGACCAGCTGCCTAGATTTGGAAGTCGGTTAAGAGAGGCAACCGAGGAGGTTAGATTTACGATTGAGAAAGAACCGCGTGTTGCCAGGATGGAGAAGCTGCCCCGCCCCTCCCCGCCCCGCAAGGTGTTGCTGGACTATAGCTGGTATCATCCCTAACCATTGGTCATGCTGGCTAGGGCTGATGGGGATTGGAACCTATTATCATCTGGAGGGCCACAGGTTCCCCATTCCTGAAACATTCGGTTGTTGCCAATAGACCTACCTATCGGCTCTGAGCAATTTTCTTCCTTTTCTAATCTAAATCAAACTCGGGAAACCAGATTCCCCCGATGCCGACGTAGTTTTAAAAAAGCTATGGTTAAAACCAGTTAAAACCCTGGTTAAAGCCAGTGCCCAGCCCAGGCCTACAAGTTCCTGAAGTTCAGTCTCCGCGTGACTTCGACGTGGACTGTGAGTCAGCTTGTTAAGTTTACCAGCCGGGGGAAGAAACCAGCATCGCTTGAAGTCGCGTCGGAGGAGAAGCCTTTAGATCTCTCCGGGATATGCCTCTGAATGTGAGCTGGCCAATCGCTGCTTTCCTCTGGCGGAACTCTGATCCTACCCCAGGAGCGTCTTCCAGATTCACATGGCACGCCGGAGCAGCCCAGAGCCATCGTGGGAGGTTTGTGCTCAGTTCCAAAGAAACATTAGTTTTGTTAAGTCGGCTGAAAGAAAGCCCTTTGACAAGATCCAGTCGCCTTGAAGAAGATCCTGATAACGCTTGTGTGAAAACCATCCCTTGATGTCCAACTCTGAGAGCGCTGTCTTTAATTAATTACTTGATCATTGAAAATGTGCTCAGTGCGGCAGAATTTATTATTGTGGCTCTTGCAACAATTCTGGTATTATTTCCATTTTATACACAGGAAAAACACAGACAGTCTTATGGAAGAGGTGGGGCTTGAAACAGGGAGGGGAGCCTATGGCCCCTTTCAGTGTTACTAGACAACTCCCATGGTAGCATGTTGACCATGCTTCCAGGAGCTGATGGAAGTTGTGGTCCAGAAACATCTGGTTGGAGCCACCAGCTTCCCTATCTAGGGAGTAAGCTTAATTCCCCATCTAGGGAGTAAGTTGGACATACTTCTGAGTAAACATGCTTAGGATCACTCTGGAACTGTGCAATCCTATGCACATTTACTTCGGAGTAAGTCAGTGTGTTCAGTGAGCCTTAGTTCCTAGTAAGTGTGTTTTGGATTGCAACCTGAGTCTTCCAGATCTAAAGGAAGATGGACCAAAATAGCAAGCGATTGAGTTCTGCAGAACTCTTCATCAGGCTGGCTGCTGAGCAAAAGTGTGTGTGGTAGGGATGAACAGAAAGCTGGTATAAAGATAAAGCCATAAAGTCTGTAGCTGCAACAGTCTAAGATGGAGTCCTGGAGGGATTTTTTCATAGTGAATTTGATTAGCATATGCTAGGTGCTAATAGATTTCAGGTGTGATTCTGGGACAATGAAACACTTATATGTCTCAACAGGGCTCCCTATGATTTTTGTATGTTCCAGATCTGGAACTGCCACCATTTTTGTCCCTTGGCAATGACCATATGCTCTTAACAGCAGTGCCACAGGCAGAAATTCAACAGATGTAGAATGGAAGATATGCTGGTGGAAAAGCCATATCTGTTTATTTTCTGCCTATTCAGCTAATTTTTGTGCACCCAGCTAATTTTCTTTCAACTGAAGCACATTGGTGAGCCATACAAAGTAGCCCTTCACCCTGTTATGATTATCTGCAGGTTCTCTTGCATAAGTCCTATTGAAAGGCCTGGGGTTAGGGAACTGTGCAAAATCTAATACACAGTGGAAATTGCTTCTTCTGAGTAAACATGCATTGGATCAGGCTACACATATAAAGTACATTTGTTGAATATGTGGCTTGAGAAATCCTGTTATGAAACTGTTCTGTAAGATTTGCCACAACATGCTTAGCTGTCCAGTTATCTATGCAACAGAAAATATAAAAGTGGGACAAAGGAGTCCCAGTGAACTCTACAACTAGCTCAGTGGGAGAAAGTGCTTTGTGGACTGCAATTCTGTACATTTTCATCTGGAGGTGAGCCCTACTGAATTCTATAGGGTTTACTTCTGAGTAAATATGCATGGTAAATCATGTATTTCATGCACAAATTCAGAAAGATACACTGGCAGTTGACGCATGTCGTATTTGTCATGGTAAACAAAACTGTGTACAGGAACAAAAATAACACTCTTTGAACATGCATGAAACTTAGCATTGTGATATTAATTGCATTGACTCAGCCTTCCAGAACCAAATTCAACACTGTGCAAGGCCATTAGCACACAAAAGATGAGCAAAACAAACCACACACACACACACACACACACACACACACGGGGGGGGGGGGGGACTGGAGGTGCAAATCTGATGCATACGTTTATAGGAAGCAGACCTATTAAATTTTGTGGGACTTCCAAGTAAACATGCATAGCTTGAATTTGCACAGGAAATATGTGCAAGCAAGGAAGATACCTATTTGTTACTGCTTAACGGGCTTCTTGAAACCACTTCCCTGTTACTTAGAAGCCTGCAGTATTCTTCAACCAACAGAAGGCTTTCTAAGGCAAGACTTCAACTTGTCTTGTCGGTCTTCAGTAATTAGTAGCCAAGACTCAATATAATAATGCAGAACACTGATGAAATAAACCACTTCTAAAATGGCTGCCACTTGGGACCACTTTATGGTCACGTTTGCTAATTCCTCAAATGTTTTATTATCCCTCTTCCACTCGGCATGGCAAATCAGAGCCCAAACAGTCAATGTATCCTCCTGGCCCTTTCTTGTTCTTTTGCCACCTACTAAAAGCAGTAAGATGAATTTCAGTGAAATCCAAATCTGAAACTCTAAAACAAGGCTGCAGCCTTTCATCCCCACAGAACCGGAGAGAAACAAGAGCCAGCTAGATTAGCAAACATTAACCCCTCGAACAGGAGTGCACGCCTATTGAAGTGACAGATGTACGCTCCTCACAGATTTACTTACTGTACCTTTTAACACTCATCAGTTCTAAGAGCTGCGTATAATAGCAACTTTATCCTTGTCAGGAAAAGGCTTAATGTTACATTACAATGTGTTTTCTCAAATTTATATTGTTTGAAAACTTAATTCTCAGTTATTGTATTCAAAGTGCACATGAGATTAACACTTAGCACCAGATCTAATATAGCATTGGGCAAGACCACCCACAGTATTTCCAGCTGTGACCTTAGGATCAGTTTGTCTTTGGGCAAAATTGAGCCCCCCCCCCCGCTCATGCCAGTGCTGGATTTACACATAGTTAAAGCTTAGTTGCTGCCCACATGGTGTCCTATAGGTTTCTTAGTACTTGTACATTATTAACATCTTTATTCTCATGATCTATGGGAAATTTGCCTTTTATCTGAATAAGCCTTTCTTAAGGAGCCGGACCCCTAGAAATGGCATTTTTTTTGAAGTTGCATATATGAAACTCTTAGTGACTAAAATAAAGCAAAGTATTTTTTAAATAAAAAAGATTTTTTTTGGGGGCAGGGGGGATCTGATAAAAGATATTTCAGCTTTCAAAACAAATTCATATCTCTTTTGCATCAGCTGAAGCCCTGTGTAGCCCTACTGGGAACATTTAAAAAAGAAAGGCAATTCTATTTTCAGATGAAGTTGTATTTAAGTAAATGAATTAAGGCATTGCTTTACTTTTTATGTGAACATAAAGAGTCTCTTGAAAGGCCTGTTGATCCCTTGACCACTAATAAAGACAGATCCATGATGTGCAGTGAAAATACTGGCTCTATTGAACCAAACTGAGCAAGCTAACCCCAGGCATGGATGAGCTTGTAGAACAGACACAGACCAGTGACCAGCATGTACTGGAATCAGGCATGACTGTGGGAAATACATTGTACTCAAAGCCAACTGGGGAGACTGATGATAAAGCTACTTCAATAGTTTTGCTGACTATGATAGGCCCACAGGGGGCATCCTTGGTAAGTTATAGATGGCAAAGCTTTCCCTTGTGAGCTTTGGTACACTCTGGTATTGTTCTCAAAGGGCATTTGGAAACTTTTCCTGTGCAAATTCCATTGAAATGAAAGGGACTGTCATGTGAGCAGAAATGTTAAATTTCAGTTTGCTGAGGAGATGGTTCTCAGGGTGCCTGTACCCTTGGCCAGACATGGTCCATGGTTTCCATTTTTATGTTAAAAGGGCTGTAAAAGAAACTTGTGAAACCAACTTTTATGAATATATTACTCCACGGCATTTCCAGTTACATTAGGACTCCAAATCTAGAAGAAAGTTTTCCCCCAATTCACTTCTAGGCTTGAATATATTCCAAGAGCATAACCAGAACGAAGTTAAAAAGGTTGTGGTTGCCACAGAAACTCCACTCACAATTGCATAAGTTCCTCAGATTATGGCAGCAACCTGCTCCAGTGTAGATAAGATGATTCTTGAGGAGAGGGACTAATATCAGTACCCCTCCTGTTCTTGGAAATCTAGCACTTGACACTCACAAGAACTGTAGGCGAACCTTTCAGAACAACCATAACCCTAGTTCCCCAAAGGGTGTGAGTTCACCAGAGAGACAGGCATTCCTAAGTACAGAGAAAAATAATTTAGTTGGTATCTTGCCTTTGCCAACTGTCAGAAGTAGGCATTCTAGGCAGATCTGTACAAAGTTGCTTCCTAAGTTTGTGGAATCATTAATTCCTTCTCTGCAAATTATTCTGATTTCAGATTTCCCTGCAATGATTTATAACAACAAGACGAACAACAGCATATTAGTTTTAATGTGTTGTGAAAAGCCAATAGCCTGATGGGTCTTAATTATTATTATTTTTTTTGCAGTACAGTATGTTTTATTATTCACCTAGAAGTTTAATGGGCTTGATTTACAAGAGGAAGGGGTGTTCAACTGGCTAATACACAAACACTTCTGAAGGATATTTAGAGAGGGTACAGAGTCTCTTGCCCAACCATTAACCTCTGCTGTTGCAGGGCTTTTATACTAATGACAGTAAAATCCATTTCCCTGTTCTTTGTGTTGTTATACCAAAGATTAAAGTGATGTTATTTGCCAAAGCAAGCAAAGTCCACCAGTTTAGTTAAAAACTAGAATTCTTAATGAACAATAATTTTCTACTAATCCAAAGTCAGATGTGCCCCATGAGGGGGAGAAAAAGAGGAAATGTTTAGTATTGTAATAGGCATCTGTTTTATTAAAAATGCATTTGACAGGGTGCTAAAAAGTTACTCTGTGAATGCTTTGTTCTGTACAGTCCCTTTTGTTCCATGTGGTGGGATCTTGCAAATGTATATTCTTATGTTTGACCAAGCTATCAGAATTAGTTATATCCAATTGTCTCTGTAACTCTACACTGCATTAAACATCTTAGCAGCTTTTTAGTTTTACTACATTTCAGGGTATTGAGAAAATTGCTACCATTAACAAAAGTGGCTCTGAGGAGTCTGGAGGACTTCAGGAATGTTAATGTGTTGTAGAGACTTAAACATGTTAGTTCCAATTTGTTCCAGATAGATAGGAAAGCAACCCATCTGATTGCAGTTTGGTAACCTTTGCATTACATTTCCTAGCTGTATTTTCATGGGGTTTCTTGCATAAAGGAGGGGAACAGATTTTGATAGTTTGGGATTCAGCTAGCAACCTGAATTTAAGCTGTCTCCCTCGCGATGTGCATAAATGTTAAATATGAGGTTGCAATCCTATACTCAAGTACCTGGGAGTAAGTCTCATTTCACTCAATGGGACTTATTTCTGAGTAATCATGTGTAGGCGTGCACTGATAATATGCTTATATGTCAGTTCTAAAGACATTTATGTGAAAGGAACATTTCAATAGAACTTACTTCAAAGTGCTTAGAATCGTAGCAGCTACGATCACGACTAACACTTTATGTTAAACACATTTACTTGGGAGTACATCTCATTGATTTTGATGGTATATACTTGTAAGTAAATGGAGTCAATAAGGCACATAAATAAATTATTATTTTTATTCCTTTTTGGAAAAATGAATCACAGACCTCAATGGGAGCTATGAGCCTGTTCAAAGCATGCATCAAAGAATGCAATGACTTAAATCCATGATAAATCAATTTTCAGACTTGTGCAATATTGTATGTATAGTCCTTGCCAATATACTGTGACATAGGGCTACAGATTTTTTATGTTCTGTGTTCTTTTATTTTCCCTGTATTTACACACTAATCTTATGTTAACTGTAAAACGTCTAGGTTATGATCTAGGCACATTGTAAATATGAAAAATACTGTTTTTACTTACAGCCAACAGAAGTTTTAAAAGAATAAATAGTTCAGGGTGTTCTATGACTATTTATAGTAAACTAAATATCAATTAAAATCCACCAAAATATAATTATTAATTCAGAGCTCAATGAAAGATTATTATATATTTTTTTGCTTTGTTTTATTCTTTGTCTGATGAATGCACAATTTGTCAATTTAATTCTTCATTAATATATCCATTGTGCTTCCTCAGCACAATGCTCACATTGGGCACATGCAGATTCCTATTATTATTATTGCTTGAAAAAAACTACTGTATCAAAATGTGCTTTTTAGGTTTCCTTTTAACATGCAGCTGTAAATCACATACTTTTAAAAGTGATTCCGGTTTATAGAAGATGTGCAAAAACACTGACAATAATTAAGTATATTTTGTAAACGAATATGAAGAAGTCTAAATATATTTTAAATTAAATTAACTGTACATTCTAAATATCCCCCTCATTATATCTCTCTGGAGAGAGAATTCTTGTTCTGCGCTGAAATGTGATCTCACATTGGTGCATTGTTAGCGCCACATTTCACATATACCGTAAGTTCTGGAGCTGGTAACACTTCATTGCAGGAGGAAGTTAACCATCATATTTTGGATCAATTTTATGGGAATTTACAATTAGTTTTAATAGGAAGTTTGTTTCACACACAAGGATTGCTGAAAGAAGGCTGATAAAGCAACTGCAGACTTTACGGTCCTCCTGTCTAAAAGAACAGCAATGCCACTGTAAAAATATATCATTGAATATGTCAGTCGTGTCCTTTTAAAAGCTTTTTTTTAAAAAAGGCAAGGCAAGGAGAAAAAGACTTCAGACTCGCAACATCCATTGCAGGGAGTGTAAAAATGTTATAGGGGGCCAATCTACCTTAACCATATCTGATTATATTTGGATCAGTTATGTTTGGTTCAAACACCAGCATACCTAAGTCATTATGAAAGTATTGTACAGTAAATGTAAAACAGGGGGGGGGAAAGTCTGGATGCTACTGAGCATGGCAAACAGCATGTCTAAAAATTTATTACGTAATAAATAAATTTCTGTGAAGGTCTTCCTGTGTAGTGGCAGGAGTCTGTTTTATTTTATTCTTATATGAAAAGAAATCAAACGAATGCAAAATGTATTTAGGGAGACATGTGTCAAATGTAGCTTAGTTTTTCTGTTTCCGTATCTTTAGCTGAATCGCAGTTTTTACAGAAATCTACATTTGGCGATCACATGTTATTTAGTGCTAACATGTTAATAGGTTGATAATCTGTAAAGATTAAGAGGCAGGGGAAGGGATGCTGCTGTTAAACAGATGGCATGCTATATGAATTATGTCATTTCTATAGTTATAAAATAACTTGAGAAAATGTACTGTAACAGTATGCTAAGATTCATTACCCCCAAAATGGTTTCAGGAGGAAATGGGGATGGGAGCATAGACTCTTTCTCCACAAGCTTTACATCATAAAAAGGTTCAGCTTTCATGAAGAAAAGAAATCTAGCTTTGTCTGTTACTCCAGTGGTCACTCTCTCTTTGTATGCGCATTAAATAGCCGAATAGATTCATGCAAATAACTGTGGGATGTTTAATTTGTTCTACTGAAGTAGAGACAACTACCAGCAAGAGCAATAAAAGTCGCATAATGAAATAAGAATACTACGAAATCCAAGGATTTTAGTGTGGCCCGTTATTCATTCAATTCCTGGCAGCCTTTATGATTACAAATCACTTGATTGACTAACTAGACATTCTCAGAGTGAATTATGAATCAGATTCATTTTTCCTGGTTGATAGTTGGTACATGTTGTAACTCTTCCTCTCTGTGATATATCAAGTTCTTGTAACAGTAATAAGAGATATAATCAACTCTTTATTTCAGGACAAATAAATTGCCTTTTCAAAAAATGAAATGTGGTTGCTAACATTTTAACAGGGCAGCAATGTAATTCCTGCCTGCTATTCCAAGGCGGAAGCTGATGTGATGAAATAGCTTTTAAGTATTTGACTTTGCTGAAATTATTTGAAGAGTAATATACCTTCTGTCCATACATGGAACTCCCATAGACTTCAGTGGAAATTATCAGCACTGATATGGGGAAATAGTAGCCCATTTCTTGTTTTGGAAACAAAAAAATCCTGAAACAATGGAATCAAAAAATAACCAGTGATTTTTGTAGGAATATGTGAAGAATATCCCTGAATGACAACGCTGACACTGGAAAAACCCACAAGATTTAAGAACAGATTACTAATTGGCCATTGTCAGTCTGTCTATTTATTGTACAGTTTCATCAGACTATTTAATATGAACCATATGGTGAAAGAGAAAAAGCGTATGAATGAATGCACAAGGCACATTTCAAATATGATTTTAAAATACTGCAAATCTGAATTACTGGTGTAATTTCACATAGTCTGAATCAGCCCAAATTGGGCCAACATGGGGTAGCTGATAGAAACCCTTCCTAAGGACACTTCATCACATGGTCAATAGGAAGTCACTTCAAAGGAGGGAATGAATTTGGTAGAAGTCTAGTAGTTTGAGGGAAATTTCTCTTTGAATTTCAATGTACCATGGGCACTCCTTATTTTCAGGTCAGTGTAAATTTCATGACAACCAGAAAATGTGATGGATATACACCATCTAGATGAGTCACAACACCATTCAGATAAGTGAGAGCACAACATCAGGCAATATTGTTTTGGCTCTCCGGCTACTGAGATGGAGAGACGTGTGAGCAAGTGAGCCATTGCAGAGCAAAGAAGGAAAAGTGGCACAATGTTTAGAAATGAAACCTAACAAGAGGTGCTTTTTGCAATTAAGCACCCTTGGTGAATGATGCTATTGCAAAGTTTTTGTAACTCTGCCCTTGGAATGCTTTAACCATTGCAATCTTAATGGAGGGGCTGGATTTAGCTGGAGACAATCATTTTTATAGAAACTGAAAGTGACAAGTGCACCTGCAACAAAATGCTACAGTGTGTATTCCTACTAAGTACCAGCCAGCCAGATCTCCAGCCAGACACTCCATTCCATTCCTCTTCCCCTATCCTACTTCCTCTGCACCCCACAACACTTAGCTACTGAGCAAGTTCAGTCCTCTTTGGGTTGTTTTTAGACCCCCCCAAAAGTTTTTTTTTTTTTTGGACTTAAGCAAGACTTTGGGTTCCCTCAAGCCTGCTAACACCTCTCTCTCGTGTACAGATGGTGGTGCTGTTTTGGCTACAAAATAAGAACCAAGATCACCCAGTGAGCTGGGTGGAAATTTGAACCCAGATTTGCCTCCCATTTTTGTCAAACTTTCTAAGGACTACACCTTAACCCTAACCCACACACACTCTAATCACTAACCATTCCATTATGGTGACTGTGTGAGAAGACAGCATGGTGGCCTGCAATCACATTTTTGCTTTGCTTTATGAAATATGGAAAAGAACGATTGGGAATACTAACTGACTGAATCTGAACATGGCTGTAGAAGGGGCTGTCACAATGGGTATCAGTGATACAAGTGGATGGTTAACAGAATGGGACACACGCATGCCTGCACATTGTAGCAAAGCTTGTACACACACACACACACACACACACACACACACACACACAGAGCAGTTCAGTTTGGTGAGACTTGTGTCTGCTTGCCTCTGTCCTTGCTCTATAATGACAGGTTAGACCAGGGGTCAGCAACCTTTTTCAGCTGTGGGCTGGTCCACCATTCCTCAGACCATGTAGGGGGCTGGACTATATTTTTTGGGGGGAAATGAACGAATTCCTATGCCCCACAAATAACCCAGAGATGCATTTTAAATAAAAGGACACATTCTACTCATGTAAAAACACGCTGATTCCCAGACTGTCTGCAGGCCGGATTGAGAAGGCTATTGGGCCACATCTGGCCCCCGGGCCTTAGGTTGCCTCCACCTGGATTAGACTGACATGAGTCAGATGTTTGGATTTTGGATGAAGAGAACAAAGTAGAAAGGTATAATGCTTTGGTCAAGTCCTCGTAAGAGTTTGGGGATCAGGCCACAGATAAAGGGGTAAGGAGAAAGTGATACCCACCTAGCATCTATACGCATTTTAATATCAGGCATACTTTGAAAGGATAGCATTAAGCATAAGCCACCACAGCATATTATATTCCACGTCTTATCCTCTCTGCATCTCTTTAACTCTTATGAAAGGTTTTAATTTCTAAATTAAAACAGCCTATATAATCAGCCTCAGAAGCTCAGATTTGTAAGACATCCTGTTATAAAATAATGTGTACCGTGATCCAGTCTTAAGACAGGCACTTTTAAAGTATCACTGATTCCAATAGGAGAGAGTTATGTCATGCTTTCCCACTGATAATCAAGAGGACTAAAATACTCTTACTTTTGCCTGGATCATGATCTGGATCCAATAATTATCTAACCTGCTCTCCATAGCCTCTGAAGAATCTCAAAATCTCCACACACTACAGAAGGGTACAATTCAATGTTATTGGGCTGAACTAAAGTTGTTATAAATGATCTTATAAACCCCTGCACAGCACAGTATTTGTCAGTGTCCTCTCCCTTTGTCAGCTGATGAGGGTGCTGAGCTCACTGTATGTGAGTGTGAATGTTTTCTCATTGTTCCATTGCTGGCTGTTGCATGCTGGGTCATCTTTGCATTGGCACCTTGGCTATGGAATTGTCTCCTTCTGGAGGTTTGGAATGCCCCAGCCTTGATGGTATTCTGCTGTCTGATTAAAATACATCTGTTCTTAGCAATTGGCAAATCAAATTAAGGCTATTCAAGGTTTTAAGAGGTGTTGAACAGCTGCTATTATATGTGATTGTTTTACCACTGAGTGATAAGTTTAGTTGCTTTGTGAGTTTTCTTTTTGTATACTATGTTGTTTTATGGCATTTTGTAATGAAGAGTGGCCTAAAAGTTTAATAGATACATAAATAAATTGGAAGCATTAAATTTATGAATGATATGTTTCGTGCAATATTGTTTAGATCCCATCCCACAAGTTTTAAGACCAGTTTTAGAAAGTATTGATAGGAATGCATTAATCATTAATATGAATGGAACAAAAACTTACGGATCAGATGGAATTCATACCAAGAATGTACAAAAGCAGATTCTTAATTCCATTATGCTTGCCCATTCAGAGATTTTTAATGCTGTTAAAAGAAAAATCCCACACTTCTAGGCCTGTCATTTATCAGACATGTGAACTTTGCCAAGTGTGGCAAATCTCAGAGACCAGAATACCTTTCAGAGATGTAAATCATAGTTTCTGATCTGTTTCTAAACAATTATACTCCTAGTAAACAGCTCAGCCTTGAATATAATCATAAGACAATCATTTGGTTAATATTCAGTAAAAATGTATGCACCTCCATAACAAGATTCCTCAATCTAATGGGGTTTACTTATTTATTTCTCCAGATGGGGAAAAAAGTATCAGAGTGGTGTGAAGATATGATTTATGCTGATTCCCCCCCCCATAGTTCTAGGTGGTATTGCATTTAAAAATGTTCAGCAGTTTATCATGCCCAGTACTGAGCTGGTGTAGCATTGTAGCTAACAGTACAATCCTATACATTTCTGTACAGGGACACGGGTGGCGCTGTGGTCTAAACCACTGAGCCTCTTGGGCTTGCTGATTGGAAGGTCAGCAGTTCAAATCCTCATGATGGGTCAGCTCCCATTGTTCTGTCCCAGCTTCTGCCAACCTAGCAGTTCAAAATCACACCAGTGCAAGTAGATAAATAGGTACAGCTGCGCAGGGAAGGGAAACGGTGTTTCCATGCACTCTGGTTTCCATCACGGTGTTCTGTTGCACCAGAAGCGATTTACAGATAGGTAGCCGTGTTGGTCTGCCATAGTCAAAACAAAAAAAATTTTTTTTCCTTCCAGTAGCACCTTAAAGACCAACTAAGTTAGTTCTTGGTATGAGCTTTCGTGTGCATGCACACGAAAGCTCATACCAAGAACTAACTTAGTTGGTCTTTAAGGTGCTACTGGAAGGAAAAATTTTTTTTTTTGTTCAGAAGCGATTTAGTCATGCTAGCCACATGACCTGGAAAGCTGTCTGTAGACAAACTCTTGCTCCCTCAGCCTGAAGCAAGATGAATGCCGCACCCCATGGTTGCCTTTGACTGGACTTAACTGTCCAGGGGTCCTTTACCTTTACACATTTTTGTATACATACCTATAATCTGAGCTATGTATTATGAAGAGCAGTATAATTGCCCTAAATCAGGGGCAGCAATCTGTAGCTCTAGGCTATGTGTAGCATCTGGATGGATGTCAAAGGACTTCTGCAAGCTGTCATTTCAGACCTTTAGTTTGCAGGGAGAAAGGAAGCCCCTCTCGTCTCTGCCATGTGACTCGCAACAGATTATCTCTGAGCGAATTTGGCCCTCAACTGATAAAATCTTGTTCACTCTGTCCCAAATGAATAAGCCTAGAACTGGCTATCAAGTGAAGGTGCACAGCTTGTATGAATGAAGTAGGAATTCGATGCTCTGTGTTGTGGACCAGTGAAAGCGTAAATGTCGATTGGCGCTCAGGGTGAGAAACTTGAATCTCTCATGGTCTGAATCTCCCAAGAGAGGCAAGTCTAGTGCTTTGAGAACCTTTGTGTTCTATTATTCAATATGTCTATATTAAAAAATAAATAAAGATGAGGGGTCGCTTAAGGAAGTTTGATCATTGTTTAACACACAAGATGATCTGTATTCATTTTCATCATTTCATGGCTCCCACGTGGCATCTTCCTCATGACACTCGTCTTTTACTGATGCTTTGAAGTGTCTCTTGCTTTACTTTGAGTTCCTTGAACTCACCTGCAGTAGGCAGTTCATTTTCAAGTTAACTTTCCTATCCTCCTGATGTCAGGTTTTTCTTTTCTTTTTCAACATTACTTTTTTTCTGAATAAATCTCACAGAGTTCAGTATCCTATATATAGCGAGTCTCCTATTTTAAGGAAGGGAGGACTGATAAGTATTTCAAATTGACCAACTTCATTTCACAGGTAACGATTGATCTTGGAAAGCAGGCATTGTGTGAAGTCATTTGCATGTGCTTCCCCTGTAGAATTGCCTTTGTCATGTGGGATAGCGGGATGTATACATTCTGATGTGAATAATATCTCTCTGTCTTTTTGTAGCGTTTTCAGCATACCTCGTATTGCTGGACATGATGTTTTAAGTTCAAGACTGTAGATCCACAGAGCAATGGGCAATGTTTGCCGCAATCGTGAAGAAGAGTCTTGCAGTACCTTAAAGATCAGCAGGTATTGACTCATACTTTTTTTTTACCACTTTGCTTTTAAACACTATGGCTCACAATTATTATTGTCATTCAGGCACATAAGGATTCAAGCCTATCTTAGAGGCAGTGATGGCCACAGACCTGGATGGCTTTTAAAGACAAAGTCACGCAGGAGAAGGCAATAAGTGGCTATGGACCCTGATGATTATGTTCTACCTCCACCATCAGAGGCAGAGAACACTTCTCAATGCTGGTTGATGGAAACCGAAGAAGAGGAGAGTGTTGTGGAGCTCCAGTTTTCCTTGAGATCAATTTGTGGCATAGGAGGTGGTTGTGGATTAGGGGGCTATATGTATGTCGTTGATTGGGTAGTTTGAGGTGGGCCAACTGAATCCAGCTAACCACGTTCCATTCCTTTAAGCAGATAATAGGCATTGTCAAGGCTGACAGTGCTGACTAGCTGATAAGGCAGAGTCATGAATGCTGAAGGATGTAGGAGGAATCGGTTTTGCATACTTTTATTTATTTATTTGTTTAATTCATGAACTGCTTCTCGAGAAACATCCCCAAATAGTTAACAACAACAATGCACATAAGCACTGGAACAGTAATCACCACTTAATTGCCACTTAAAAGGCTTGTTGGAAGAGAAAGGTGTGGAAAAGACAATAAAGATGGCATGTATCTGATATATAATGGGAGGGAGTTCCAAACAGCAGATGCCACCATGCTAACTTCAGGATGAGATGATATCTGCAGGAGGCCCTTTCCTGTAGAGCCCAGTGATCTGCTGGGTATATAAAAAGTGAAGCGATCTTTCAGGTATCCTAGTTGCAAGCTTTGTACACAAGCACCTTAGAATTATATATGGAATCCAGTGGTTCTGACCCAGTTAGCTTTGTACTACTTCCTGTATTGAGTCCCCACTTATCTCTGAGCCACTTATGTATTATCAGGTTTTTTAAAAAACAAACCTAATTCCATGCAAATTTATATGCAAAAATTACATATATTATGCAGGCAGAGGGCCTTCTCGGTAGTGGCACCCACCCTGTGGAATGCCCTCCCATCAGATGTCAAGGAAATAAACAACTATCTGACTTTTAGAAGGGAAGTTTTTTAAGTTTGATGTTTTATCACTTTTTTTATTCTGTTGGGAGCTGCCCAGAGTGGCTGGGGAAACCCAGCCACATGGGCAGGGAATAAATAATAAATTATATTATTATTATTATTATTATTATTATTATTATTATTATTATATAATAAGAGCCAAGTCCTATGCAGTATTATATTTATGTAGTATAATTGTATAAGTATATGCATTTCTATACAATTATATTTGTTGGTTACTTTGGAAACCTGGAGTGTATAGGTGTATAATAATGCATACAATAATGCATATAATATGCAAATATTGTTTGTATTACAAACAGAACTGGGGTAAGGGGGACAAACACTCTCTTTTCACTGAGATTACAGAGCAAGACAGGAATTAGAAAAAATCTATGTGAATAAGCTTGACATCAAGATCTTCAGAAAAACCCATCCCTATGCCTATGCACACTGTTCACTACTGTGTACACAACTTTGTATTGTGGACAGAGTGAGAAAATTGTGCCTGTGAAATAGCTATTAAACAGGCACAATCTGAAGGCATGGAATTCTGCATTCAAGTTATTCATTGATTTTCACCTTATACAACCCTAGTGAAGTCAGAGATGTGTCAAGAATGTAGGTCAGTACTGGAAATAGCTCACTAGAATATATCAATGAATTTTAAAAGAGATTGTGGGAGTTCAGTGTTGACCTGAAACTGAACTGAGGGGTCCAATCTGATCAAACTACCAGCTGCATCAGCTTATTGTTCCCAATTGTGAATTTATTTCTATTTCCTGCCCCCAAACCACAACCTACATGACAAAAACATGATGAAATTTCCTCTTGGCAACCACACCTTTTGACTACCGAATAAAATGAACTAAAACACAATGCTCATTTCAATTACAGTAATTTGTTTTGGTCTTGAGAGCAGGATTAATAAGACAAAGAATGCTTATAAAGGTGTGGGTAAAATCATTCACCACAGAAAAATAAGAAAGTGGAACTACTGCCATGTGTGAAACTGGGGTAAACAGAAACCCCTTTCTCTTTACAAGATGAGGCTGGATTCATGTCTCCTGACACTTGTGGTTTTCATGTAGGACCTCCAGGCTGCAGTCCTCTATCAACTTACCTAGAAGTAAGGCCATTGAATATAATGGAACTTATTTCTGCTGGAGTAAACATGCATGGGAATGTACTGTTAAAGCATTACCTCATGACTTAGGTAAAAGAATGGCTTCTTCAGGCCACAGTGGCCAACCAGATCTTGAAGTAGCATATAGTCATCATTATTAGTAGCCAGTGATGATTGAAGACACAGGCTGCACATAGAATGTAGAATGTAGAAATGTGGAGGACTAACCCTAAGACTGGAAATATCAAAAACGTTAGAGAAATTGAAATGGACATATTCCCCCATCCCTAGCCACAACACACACACACAGCATGCACCACACAACATTCTCACATGTCTACATGCATGCACACCTCCATTAGGGCTACATTCTCCTCTAAGCTGATCTTCCAGGAGGTTGCAACTAGGGAGGGCTGGGCTAACTCTTCCCCTCCCTTCCCATTGCTTTCTCCAAGATGATTACCTAGCCCTCCACAGCAATTAAGTTTGAAAAAAAGTGTTCCAATGGAACCATGGGTTGCTGTCCTCCCCAGCCCAAGCTTAAGTGTGGCATGTGTGGTGTTTTCGGTTTCAGAGCATGTCACAGTGTATGGGAAGGGGTTGGGCCACTGAAATACATTTAGCTGTTTGAACTTCCAGTGGGAGACACGGTGAGCTGAGTCATCTTTTACTAGTGGGCTCGCTAGTAGGATGATTAAAACAAGACATTTTGCTGTCTGAAGTGAAGGACAGGATGGACTCTTAGGGGCCAAGTCCCTCTGCCCCTCCTCAATAAAATATTTGAGGAATCTGACTCACCCCCCAAACTGATGGGCACTGCCATTCAAATGGTGTGTGTGCACAGCCTCTTGTGGGGCAGGGTTTACCTGCCCCCCCTATTTTATTCAAGTTGGCACCTTTGATTTCTGCCCTTTTTAGATACAGAAGCTGGTCTGGCAATTGAATCTTAGTTCAGCGTCCTTTGCTGCCTTTGAGTATAGCAGGCTATGCTAGCTAAGGGGCACAGGATATGCTGCATAGCAGTGTACACACAGCTCTGTCCCACAGCACCTGTCTATGGCTTTCTGCCCTCCTGTACTGGCTGCCTCTGTCAGCCACCTCACTCTGCCCTTGGGTGGGGCGCCAGCTCCATGCAGGGTATATCTTTGCCACCCAGCTACTAGTACAAGCAGTGACATGTGGCTCTTTGACTTAATTAGGGGACTGTTTTGTAGCTTGTGACCTAGATACGTCCTTCCAGGCTGTTTCTGAAGAAGGCAAAGGCTGTTTATAAACAGGGCAGCCAAGTATTCCTTCAGAGGTTCACTAAGCATGAGGTAACAGGAGGATGAAGTGTCAGAAGTCAAAGGTGCGGAACCATCTTGGGCTTGCTCTTCTGAAGAGCCTGTAACTGCTGTTCAGGCTGAGGACTTGGAAACAGTCCACTGAGAGGTTTCCTGCCAGGGGATTTGTTAGCTGCAAGAGCTTGACTGAGACAGGATTGCATTACAAAAATGGTCTTTATTCCTCTGCTGCCTTGCAAACTCCTCTATATCAAATATATAACTTCTTGGCAAAACTTACAAATTGCTATGTCAAAGAAATAATGCATACATTATGTTTTGCCTCTTAGGGATGGAGGCTAAACGTGAGCATTTATTAAGCCAATTATTTATTGCAGATGACACCAGCAAATAGCAAGCTAGATAAAATGATACTCAGATAACAGAAGGATTCTAGAAGACTGAAAACTACCTGGTAACAATTGCAAATACTTGAGCTAGATGCACATTATAAGAGCAAGGCCATTAACAAAATATATTACCTACTAAGCCGTTTGCTTTTGACCTATGGCCTGGTCGGTACACACAGCAGAATGGATTGTACCACTTTTGACTGCAGATGGAATAATTACATTTTAAAATATTTGTGGGAAGAAGAAAAGTCCCTGAAGTCTGACTGCAAAGAGCTTGTTATATGAGTAAACATGTCACCTGTAGTCTGAAGTGGTACAGTCCAGTGACACCTGCTGAAATTCCTTTTTCTATGCAATGAGAAAAGGCAGAAATGTTTGGTCCTCCTTTATATCTGGTTACTTACCGTTCTGGGGAGTAGGGTGCATGGGGAAAAGGGTATTTGATCTACAGATATGCTGGAGAAAGCTAGTAGATGGAAAGGAACATTACCCACCTCTTCTCCCCCTTCTCCTAAGGATTGGGGAAAACTTCTGAATGAGGGGGGCTGTAGCATGGGGGTGGGAGGGAAAGGAAGAAAGCCTGAAAATCATGCAGAAACATTTTCTGGGAATGGGAGCTCCATCTGGCTGCCTTTTGTTTTTAGGTCCTTGCAGATTTTATTCATGCTCTTGTACTCTGGAATCTGATGAAGGACAGCTAAGAAATATTTCAAACAAACAAAACACCCAAGTTTGACTCCTGCCAGTGGCTGTTTCTTTACATTTCTTTCTCTGGCAAGGGACACTGAACATAAAGGAAATGTAATCTTTGTGTGTGGTACAAAATTCATTCTTCCACTTAATTCATTTTTGTGTTCCCTCATGTGTTGGGGCCTGATGGTTGGAGCTCCACAGCTTTTTTGTGTTTGATCAAAGGATAATGAAGTAGCACCACACTTGCCTCACACCACAGCAAGAAAAGAGGTTTATTCACCCACCTTCTGGCACTTAGCATCATTCCAGAGTTGGGTACAAAGCCCTAAGGCCTTAGTTTAGGGTTGTAAATTGTGGTGGGCTTTCAGTGTGCCCAGCTCAATGTCAGAGCTCCTTGGCTTCCTTCTTCCTCTGGTGCTGCTGCATTCTTCTTTCTATGGGCACCTGGTTTATTTGGCCACCCCTGCATCCAGAAGGTTGCACCTCTTGGCAGACTGATGCCATGAGAACCAGTCTTTCCTTAGCCCTCTGCTGGATTTTGCTCGCTCTTCTTCTCTCAATTATCTGACATCATCCGTCTCTCCTCTTTCCTTCTTCCCTCCCCCTGTATTGAGCCTAACTCTTTTTCTTATTTCTCAGAGTCAAGGGCTCCACCCTTCTATCGGCCCCCTACCTCCTTTGACCTTTTGTCCTCTCCATCTGTTTCCTGGGGCCATGCCAACCAGGCTCCTTCATCCCTTTCTCTTCTGGGGTAACTTCTCTTGGATTTCTGTGTGCCCTGTATTAAACAATCACGTGAAAAGTATCTAAGTATGTTGTGAATGGAGAAGACAGTTGGAACATGGGAGACAGAGGTTGAGATTTTCCAGCACTTGTGAACCTTGACAGGTCCATCATACCTCTCAAAGTAGTTGTGAGGATAAATACATGAGGTTGAAATATTCTTGAGAAAAAGACATTCATAAAAATGTTACACTGTGATGTAGAGGCAGATCATTTGAAAGGTAAGAAGAAGCTTAGCTCGGCTATGTGCACTATCAATGCTGAAAGCCTTTTTCTGTTCTTTACTGATGGAGCTTCATTTTTATTTTCAGACTGTGCTTTGCCAATTTCCTGCTCACACTGACTATCTGCAGGGAACCCGAGCAAATGGCTAGCAGGAAGGTCACTTGCATCCTTTTCTTTGTTTTCGTGGAACCATTGCCTAATGTAAATACAGGTAAAACTATGAATTTATTCTCTCACTGTGATTCATTGAACAATGGCAAGCTCTTCTGATGCTGTTGTGTAAGTCACACTTTTTACAACTTACTCAGGGGAAAAAATATTATTTGTATTATTCTTCCTCCCACCAACTACAACTGAATAAACAGAACTGTCCTTTTAAGTAATAGCTGTCTTCTATCAAGCAACCCCCAGTGTTTCTACATATGGTTCTGCTAAACTGGGTATACAAAAACCTGTTGCATGCATGGACATCCATTCATCTTATTTGTTTCCCCATGAGGCAAGCATGAGACAATGTAGAAATAGGCATGGCTTTTCATGTCATTGGTCTCTATTTTGCAAATGGTACTTTAAAAAAGAGCAATTACAAATACATGTTTATTTGGAAGTACCACTGAGGTCAATGGGGCTTTCTCCCAGGTAAGTGTGCATAGGTGTGTCTTTAACATAGTGGTGCACCAAGTATTATTTTGCCAAATTGAATTTTGTTGAATAGTGTATTAATGTTATACTCATGTTAGTTTGCACTGCCTGCAGCCAGGAGAATGAAACTGATTGATAATGTTCAAATTTTCCTTAAAAAACCCAATCAGTTTCTGTAAAGGCTGACCCAAGTGAAAATGTTGCAAGTAAAAGCTTAATGGGTATTAAATAAACCATTTAGCATTGTTAATAGGTGTAAACTAACATGACAATAATGGATTTGCTAATTTATAGTCATAATACCCAACAATGCTCAACTAGGCTCCATTTGTCTATAACTGGAGTGGCAAAATTCCCTATTTGCTTTGAACAAGGTAATACCTAGAGTCTTATGATAATATTTTATTTTCCATATTTTCCCCAAGTTCAAGTTTGGAAAGATACACATTATTTCAGCCCCCACTATTTTATGTTAGTTTTATTTTAAAAGAAGTAAAATGGGAACAATTTGAGGCCCACCTACCACTTCACCATACGAAAAGTATGACCAAGGCTAGATTTGTTGTGATAAAATATGTCAGGTTACAAGTGAAAACTCTAGGTGAGCTATTTATTAGGACACAATAGCTTCTTAATCTGTAAAAAACACACATATAACTAATAGACATCAAATCATTTCCTTGGATTTAGTACCTCCAAATCTGTAGAAGCCTCTAAGGACATATCATAATAATGGGAGTCATATTTTTTGCTTTAATAACTAAAAAGTGTGCTTTGAAGTAATGTGGTCTCACTGTAATCTACCATCAAGCACCTAAACTAACAGAAAAGGTAGAACCATCACAATGGAGTTTGTGGAGACGGAAGTGTGTAATCAGATAAATGAAAATAAAGTTTGGAAAAGGATTGCAGAGGAGTAACAAGAGATATTACTGGTGTGTTTCTTAGTTCATTGTTGTTTTTCTTTCAGTAAAAGTTCTATCAGCTGGGGAGACTTGTTCCCTTCTTTGAAGCTGGCTCTTGTTTCTCTGAAGTCAGATTCCTTATTCCCAGGGCTCCACTCTGCAATGCCAGCACAAACATACATCAGCAGCTGCACAGCACTTTCCAGAGTTAGCAAGAAGCTATCAAGCAATTACTTATTCCACTTTAGATCCATGACCGTGATTTTACACCACAGGTCTGAGAAAATCAAAGACAATGAGTAAAGTCAACAGTCGCAGAAAGCAAGGTCATGTGGACAAAGAAATGGACTACACCTGACTGTATTTAATTCGAACGATAATATTTGATAAGATGCCACACTATAACCCCAGTGAAAATGTTGTGTTGAATAGTTTGGGTAAGGCATTCTCTTAATTTTTCAACCTTGGCTACTATTGTGGTCTCCAGTTTAGGGGGGGGAAGCATCTATAGTGGTGTGGCGGCCTTTGTATGTGCCTACCACATAGATGAGTGATGTAATATGAAAGTAACATGTGCTTACATTGGTATGTCCATGCATGCATCCACGTTTTGTAATCCGCCCCTCTAAAAAGCGAATTGGTGGGCTTTGGGAAGGGGAAATGCATGCATAGGAATGTGCATACAGTACTGCAATAAATATGTTATATTGTGCATGTAGTGATGATGTCAAGCACATGCACAGATCTTAGCCACCTTCAAAGAGGAGCCAGAGAGGAGATATGATAGCCATCTTCAAATATCTAAAGGGCTGTCATATAGAGGATGGAACAAACTTGTTTTCACCTGTTCCAGAGGCTAGGACCCAAACCAATGAATTCTAGTTACAAGAAAGGAGATTCTGACTAAACATCAGGAAGAACTTTCTAACAATAACAGTTGTTTGGCAGTGGAACAGACTCCCATGGGAGGTGGTGAACTCTCCTTCCTTGGAGGTTTTTAAGCAGAGGTTGGATGGCCATCTGTCATGGATGCTTTAGCTGAGATTCCTGCATTGCAGGAGGTTGGACTAGATGGCCCTTGGGGTTATCCATCTCCAACTCTGCAGGTCTATGATTCTATGAACATTACAGTGGTACCTCGGGTTACATACGCTTCAGGTTGCATACGCTTCAGGTTACAGACTCCGCTAACCCAGAAATAGTACCTTGGGTTAAGAACTTTGCTTCAGGATGAGAACCGAAATCGTGCCCCGGCGGTGTGGCGGCAGCGGGAGGCCCCATTAGCTAAAGTGGTGCTTCACGTTAAGAACAGTTTCAGGTTAAGAACAGACCTCCGGAACAAATTAAGTACTTAACCTGAGGTACCACTGTATTATTACATCGGAAATTGTGTGAGCTACCCTTAGGTTTCAACAGCATCACACTCCTCTTATATCAAATGCACATATTACGGATTTCTGCTCATGTTGGAAAAACATTGTAGATTACTAGGGCATTTTCACACATGTCATAAAGAGCACTTTTGAGTCCCTTTCACGTTGCTTATTTGTACCATGTGTGAATGTTGTTAATGTGTGAAAGAAAGCAGAAAATAGCCATTTTAAAATCAAATGTACATTCTGGTCACTGTAAGCTTTACATTTGCATTACAGATCAATTGAAACAAAAATCGATTTAAGCCTCATGTGTGAAAACATCCTTAAATAGCAATATGGCATTGTAAATACAAGCTGAATATTCGACAGCGACACATGAACTCAAGAGAAGAGAAAAGGAGCTTTATTAGCTATTCAGTTCTTAATTGTATATGACCCTTGTGACACGGAGAAGTGTGTCAGCTGTCATTTTCTGGCTGTGCCACTATGTGGATTTTAGCAGGGAAATGTGACCCCAAGAGTGTCCATAACAGGTTTGAAAGATGTTAATGTTGGTTACTGTATGTGGACCGTTAAGCTGGTAATGGTAATATACCAAAAATGGCACAAGGTGGTGTCCAGCATTCTCTGCTCACTAGCACAAAGGCTCTTACAGTAGTGGGTAGGTGAGTTTTAATGTTGCTGAACAGAGGACCAGGTAACAATTGTGCTAGCGGATTTTTGGGGGCAACAGATTGCCCAATTTTGTTGTACAGTAAAGTGCAACCTTAAGTTCAGTTCATAAGAGATTTGGAACAAAAATTGGTCTGGTTCTTTGACATTCTGCTTCCAGCAACTGGTATCTTCCAGCTTCATTCCCCAGTCACTCTCTTAAGATGACACTTCTAGTTTTTTCAGTTTCTCAACATCTGGTGATTTTTAAAAATATATATAATAAAAAGTCTTGATGAAAATCCATCAGCATTTTGGTGCACATTTCTTCTAATTTATGGGTGGGACTTTCCCCCAATTTTGCCTAATAGACACATTTTTGCAAGCATTTTTTAAAACCAATATATTGAATTTTTGTATGTTATTCTTACTAAACTATATATTTTTGTGTGTGTGCACATCTTCCCCCAATATTTGCATTTTTTTTTACACATCCTTTGGGTAGGAGAAATGAATTGCAAAATTCAAGTTCAGTTCGTGTATGTGTGGAAGGCCAAATTAGGCAGGTTTGCCTTAAAATGTGAATCGAACAAAATTTCTCTCCATCCCTAATATGAATGCAATACGGATTACTTCCCCGAGCTATTTTGATGTCTGAAATCAGACCCAAATTGTTCTCCCTCGCTGTTGAGGACCACCACTTTTCAAAGGACTTGACCCATTCAGACACCATTCTCTGCTTTCCTCTATTCTTTCCTCAGCTCCACCCTGGGCAGAATCACCTGAAGCATATTGCCTCCTCTGCTTCACGGCAAAGCCAGCTCCGGCAAAAAATGAATCTTCAAAAGAGTAAGAACATATTTTGCATAATGTACCCCTGTCCACCGGTCTATGAATTCCTTTTGGACGGAGATTTGATTGCCACCCCAAACAATGACATTTAGATGGCAGCCTAAAAATGTTTTTATTTCACTAGGCTTTTGGTGGTTTGCCATATCTTGCAAAAGAAATGGCCTACGGTTGACTGTATCGTTGTTGATTCATTGATGACTCCTAATTACTGTTTTAAATACATTTCTTTCATTTTAAACATTGTTCTTAGACTCCCTGAGCTCCATTAGTGGGAAGAGCAGGGTGATAAGTACAGTAAATAAATAAGTATATAATGAACAAACTTTAAAAATTCCACAGTAATTGGAGATCCTTGTAGAGCCTGAAGACACATGTGGCAAAGACCATGGAAAGAGCAAAGGTTTTCCCCCTTTGGAGGAACGTTTTATCCCCAACTTCCTTCCAAACCTGCACACTTGCTAAGTAAAAGGTTGTCAGCTAGCTGAAAATAAAGAACACCTTCCCCTTTATTGTGGGCAGGCAATGTTTTAATTGCATTTGCATTGATGAAAGTGCTGAGAGGATTCCCTGTCACACACAAACTTAAACAGAATGATGCTTCATTCCCAGCAATTTGTGGCTTCAGTGTTCCTGTTATCCTCATAGCACACTCTTGTGTACTAAAGCATAGCCGGTCTTGAAACATTTGTGTCATTTTACACCATTAAACCTTCAAAACACACTCATTCGGAGTTGCACAGTGACACTCCTCATCAAAGAAAAGACTTTTTCAACCCAGTGAATTGTAACTATTCTACTGAATATATTTACACGGAAAAAATAAAATAAAAGCCTATATGAATTTTTAAATGTCCACTTGTTCAATTATTGCCATATATCAAGGGCAGGCTCCTACATTTCAGAAAGCACAATGTACAATGTATTTTTTTTTCCTCTTAGAGATTTATTCTCCGAAAATCAGCCTCATTTATTGCAAATTCTCTCACATGCCTGGCTGGAAAAGCATATCTGCAGTGTGATGCATCTATATGTCTTTCTATACAGTCATTAGGCTGAAAAACATTTTAGACGGTATGTGAAAATCCTGCATAAATGGTATCTATTTTCTGCCTATCAGATGCTTCTCAGTAAAATTACACTGCAATTCAAAACTCAAATTTATATTAGACATCAAAACTCAACCTGTGAAGCCTTTGCTTCTACTTGTGAGCAATTACTTACCAGTACACCATTATACCAGGCTTCCTCAACCTCGGCCTTCCAGATGTTTTGAGACTACAATTCCCATCATCCCTGACAACTGGTCCTGCTAGCTAGGGATCATGGGAGTTGTAGGCCAAAAACTTCTGGAGGGCCGAGGTTGAGGAAGCCTACATTATACCAACTCCATCAAAGTGAGCTGATGCTTCACCATGTTTTTGCCCTTTGCTAAGAGCTGCCGTGTATGACCAGTGAATGACCAAGTTGCATGATGATGTCACACTGAAGCTCTTTCTTTCATTGACAGCTAGAGCCTCCACATCACAAAAGGCCAAAAATGTAGAGCTGATATTCACACATCCTTGTGTGATGTCTCAGCTGATATCTCAGCCTACAGAAGCTTGTAGCTCCATTAAGTACTGTGTTTGAGGTTCCCTTTACCTTTGAGGTGATAAAGCCTTATCTGTGGTAATTGATCTGTGATGTATCCCGATTTGTATACACTAATTATGCAGGGCATTATACAACACCACTTGTTTAGTGAGCTTTTATTCTGATTTGTTTGCCAGGAGGTTATACAACCGCCTTAAGCAGTTGTTACTACCCCACATTTTCTGGTGCCTATTGCCCATCACTTTCTTTACAGCAAAAAATCCATTGTGAGCTGTGCAAGAGTTCCAAATCCATTTTCACTGTGCACTTTCCATTTGCTGGTTTGCCGCTGAATCCCATCTGCAAAATAACAACAGTCTGGAAATAGCCTGGGTCTTATTTTTTACACATACTTTGGAAAACTTCAGAAGGTTCTAGAAAATTAAGAAACAGGAGCTTGGAACTTTAATAAAAAATAAAGCTGGTAAGAACACATGGTAAAAGCAGTCAGTCTGATACAGCCATTGATACTAAAAGGAGTTTTCCTTTCTTTTCCCAGGCAACGAAGAGAGCAGCTTGAATGGCGTTTCATGTTCATCATAACAACCACAATAATTAAAAATTGATGCTGCAACACACATTGGAATGTGGAAAACAAACAGGGGCCAGAATCAGCTGACCTAAGGTATGAAATATTCAATTAAAAAACCAAACAAAGGGGGTGGGGAGGGGAAGGGGAAGCACAGTGCCTGGTGTGTAAAGAAAGGCTGCCGGAGGCCAAGATCTTGGGATAGCAAAGCCCATAAGATATTAAAACCACCCCATATTACTTTGTTTTCTATCTGCTGAACAAATAAATATTGAAAATATGTTTATCTGTTCTGTTTTAGCAGTGAAAACAGTTTCCAGAATGTATATATTAAGAGAGGATGTATAGTTATTTCACAGAACTCAAGGGCAGGCAAATGTGACTGGTGTGGGGGGAGGGAGGAGGAGAGATGGGGGACAGATACTTGAGCAGAAACAGGCTTTAGTAACAGGGGGTCTTGCCTGGGCCATGGCATACCATGTCCCACATGCTGATTACTTGAACAGACCCACTGCCAAGAAAAATTTTCCTTGGACTGGAGCGTTTTTTAGGATGTGCTTGCCTCGCCTTGCCAACACAGCAGTTTCTTCCTCACACAAACAATTCTGCTTTTGCTAGTTGGGATATAAACAGAAAGGATGCCGGGTTAATTATTTGTATAAAGGCAAAGATAGCTGGAATCTGGAAATTGTATAAGGACTGAGATGGCTCTCCTCTGGTGCATCTGTGCGAGCGATCATGGTTGCATCAGCGACGTCCAAAGCCTACAAGCCACAAAACATTCCCATCTGCCATCTGCCAACAATGAGATTAAAACCAGAACAAGCCAAGAACTGGAGAGCCAAGCCTTGCACACGTGTATGAAAGCTGAAGGGGAAATCCCAACCTTTGCACCATTTTGAGATCACCAGAAAGTCAGAAAGCCTTTATTCCAAATAGCTTTAAAGCACCAGACCCTTCACGAATAGCCTTGCACCATCCATCTGTATATGGAATTTCAAGATGTTTAGCTGAAATGACTTTAATTTAAAGAAAGGTGTACTGCCTAAGGTGACCATGATCTCAACCTGCATGCCTGTTTTGTTTGCTTATTTATTTTATACACCACAAATCAAGAAAAACCAATCAGAATGGTGTATGTAATAAAACCAGTGTGTCATCATGAAATTGGATTTTTATGTATTTATTTATTTCTGCTTCTTACCTCCCTGCACAACAGGGTCCTAGTGTGGGTTGCAACGCTAACATATTACAATCTTAAAATATAAAAATATAAAAAAGAGTTATAGCCATAAAAGAAGTCTAAAAACAATTAAAAACAATTCCATATTTAAAATAATACAAACATTTAAAAACAATTTCACTTACAAAGGCAGTTAAAAATAGTTCCAGTTTAAAACTCTTTCTGATTTAAAGCCATGAAAATCAGAGAAACGTAAGAACTGGGTCATAATAATAAATCATCACACTTCCTCTGTTTATATAGCAGCAGTAATGTATTGTCTAGTCAGAAAGAGGAAAGTGGCATGCATGTACTTCCTAGTCTAAGGGTGTGCTGTCTCTCCAGGGACCTGTTCTCCAGAGGTTTGGATGAGGGGTTTTGGGACTGGGAAGCAGCCTAAAAAACATGCCAATTGTACCTTTTTTAAAAAAGTGCTTATTTGATTTCATTTTTACAGCTTTAAAAAAAATATTAATTTTCTGTACGCCACCTTGAGCGTTACATAATGGAAAGGCAGGACAGAATGTCTGTATTCTTGTCTGCACTCTCCCACTTTAGTCTTGTAGAAGGGTTATGATAATCAGTAGCCATAGAAAGAGGAGCAAAATGGTGCAGATGAATTATTGCCAATGCGCAAATTGTTCTTTTAAGGCAGCCTTTCCCAACCCTGGGACCCCAGGTAATGCTGGACTACGTCTCCCATCAGCCTCAGCCAGCGTGGGCCGATTTGTCAAGGATGATGGGAATTGAAGTCTAATGAACTGGGAAATAAAAACAAACATAAGTCATTGCTAAACAAATCTGAGGGGGCAATCCTCCGGGTATAGGGCAGTATATAAATTCAATAAATAATAATAATAGTCCAATGAGTACTGGACAAACTCAGTAGCTACACAATGTAGAGCAATGGTTGGAAGATGAAAAATGGAATTGTGAGGTGGTGGCGGGAAAACAAGTATTGCTTGGAGGTAGGATTCCCATATTTCAAAAAGTGAAAATTCAGGCAAGTTGTTGAACTTTTATTTTTAATTTTTTTTTGGCGGCGGGGGTGGGGGGTGGGACTTGTTTTTTTTTTGCAAAATCTCCAAAGAAAATGAAGTTTTTAACCTATTTTTAAATGCAAATTGCCAAAAAACAACATTTCCAATATGGGCTGCCAAAGACCCCGGGTTTCCCCGGACATTTCAGATGCTTTTAGGAACGAGGATGCACTGCAATATTTTGTTGCAGTTCTCACTTGCCCTGTTCTCACCATAAAAATCCTGGTAACCTAGTGACTTAATCAAAACACATATTTACTGTAGTACAGTTAGGAAAAAAATCCATGTCAAATGAAGCTGAAATATGTACAAATCCTTTGCCTGTGCAAAGGCCCCTCTTGCCTCTCCCCACAGTGTGAAACAATTAAATCGGAAGTCTTTAATTAACTACAATTGCCCATTTTAGTTGAACCAAGGTTACCTGCTCCTGCCAACCTAGCAGTTCAAAGCACATCAAAGTGCAAGTAGAGAAATAGGTACCGCTCCGGCGGGAAGGTAAATGGCTTTTCCGTGCGCTGCTCTGGTTTGCCAGAAGCGGCTTAGTCATGCTGGCCACATGACCCGGAAGCTGTACACCGGCTCCCTCGGCCAATAAAGCGAGTTGAGCGCCGCAACCCCAGAGTTGGCCACGACTGGACCTAATGGTCAGGGGTCCCTTTACCTTTACCTTACCAGGTTCAAAGCAAGCCAGGCTTTTAAACCATGGTTTGAAGTAGATTTAAGATCTTGGTTTGTTAGGGTTGCCATATTTCAAAAAGTAAAAACCAGGACACCCCAAAATTGTTGAGCTTTTTAAAGGAAAAACCAGAAGTTGTTGAGACAAAGCGTTACCTTTCAGAACTTCCCCCAGGACACCAATTCTGCCTTTGACATTCCGGTAATATGGCAGCCCTAGGTTTTTTCTTATTAAGACATGATTGTTTGAACCAGGCCTATATATGAGGCCTTTAGATTTATGCATTTACCTTCATAAATGTGCTTGCTATGATCTTCAAGTTGTTTGCTTACATGGTCCTGAGGCTGTAATCCAGATTTGTTAGCTTGAATCAACAATTTCATTTGGAGGTGGTTTATATAAGCAGGGGATACACGAATGATTTTGCCCCTGTTCCTACTTGCTTCTGTTCTGGAGTTTGCTTCTTGCGAATTGTGAGTAAGAATGTAGTGCAGAAGTTATTTTTAGGGAAAACGTTGGATCTGCTGGAAATAAAGAGGGGTTATCAGTAACAGCCTGGAAGCTCTCCCCCGTATACATCCAAAGGGCTGAGCTATAAGCATAGGACACCATCTTGATGCATTGGTCCACTTGAGATGTAATGCTGAACCATGGCTTAGGGCTACATGAGCAAAAAATGGTCTCAAGCAATGGGCAGACGGAGTAGTAAATTTGTGGTCTCTCTGCTGGACCACTCCTCAAGCTCCTGTTGCTGCCCATATGATGCTACTGCAGGGTTCTCCTCCTCCACCCTGCATTATTCTTAGAGCAGGATGAGGGAGGGCCAAGAATTCTAGTCACTGTGGCAAAGTAGTGGTGGTACAGGCAGTCTCCTAGCCACCTTGCCCAGGATGTCTCACTCTGATGGAGGACCACTGATGCCTGAAGCAATGTACACCTGATGTTAGAAGACCAAAGTTACATTTCCCAGAACTGTTTACAAATTCGCAGGGAACTTTGGGAACTGTAAGGGGACTAGAGAGAGGTCTTCCAACAACTCTCAGAACCTTTAATAAACTACAGCTTCCTGAATACTTTGGGCAAAGCTTTGACTGTTCTAAGTGGTATCACAGTGCTTCAAATTTATGGTATGAATGTGGCCATGGATTCTCTTCATGTCTTTTAGGATGAGAACTTACAGCAAAGTTCTTATTTTAAAAAAGGGAGAGAGTGGCAGAACATGTGTTTTCCATGCAGAAGGCCTCAAGTTCAACCCTTGGCATTGCCAGCTATGTTTGGGGCAGATGGGGGGGGGACATATTTCCCTCCCTTCCCTTGGCCTGGCCCTCACATCCTCTCCAGCAGTGATGTGGGGCGGTGGAGGAGGAATTGGTTGGCACAATTCACCTCCCCCCCCCAATGCCCCATCTAGAAATGTGGTTGCCCATCTCCACAAGGACAGCTGGCTACATGGCTGGTTAGGGAGAATCCCTTTCTGAAACCCCAGATAAATGCTGCCAGTCAGTGCAGATAATACAGTGGTACCTCAGATTAAGTACTTAATTCGTTCCGGAGGTCCATTCTTAACCTGAAACTGTTCTTAACCTAAAGCACCACTTTAGCTAATGGGGCCTCCTGCTGCTGCTGCGCCGCCGGAGCACAATTTCTGTTCTCATCCTGAAGCAAAGTTCTTAACCTGAAGCACTATTTCTGAGTCTGTAACCTGAAGTGTATGTAACCCGAGGTACCACTGTACTGAGCTAGATAGATTAGTAGTTTGACTCAATATAAGGCAGTTTTCCACGTTCAATTAAACTGTATGCTGTTTACAAGGGAAGAGTGACTCCAAAATTAACATAATTAATTATGCTCGTTGTAAACAATTGAAACAGACAGAAACCAAAGTTAGACCATATATTTTATGTAAGGAAATCATTTGAATTTTAATAGTCTACCATATATTGCAGCTGCTTAAATGTATCAGTGCTGGTATTGAAGAAAGGGCAAAGGAATATTATCAATCAGCACAGCTGTTAGCATTAAAGTATTGATAATATATATTTGATTTAATATTGGGGTTGATAATCATTGCATATAGTCAAGGGGCAGCTTCCAGCACATTGGGCTGAATCCAGACATATGGGGTGGTATTCAACAAAGTTTTACTCACTGGTTGAAAGTAATAGACCTAACTTAGTCATGCTCATTAATTTCAATGGGTATACTCTGAGTAAAATTTACCACCTATAGACATCAGGATGTTGCCTTCTTCTCCTTCACTCTGCAGCCCTCAAAATCTGTTCTGGAGAGTTGGGTGACCCACTAGAGCAGATTTTTGGGGTACACAGGGGCTATAAGAGGGAGGGAATGTGAAATCCTGCTGCATGAATGGCGCTGCACTTGCTCAATGTTGGATTCTTCCTTTACCTACCAGGCAATCATATTTTTCATTTTTATATAAATCAAAAAGTATTTATTGAGAGCATCTCCTTTCAAGCTGATAAAAAGAATATAATGGGGGAAAGTCAGTTTTCTTGGGCACATGTCTCATATGAATTTATTTTATACTTCGGTCAAATCCTGAAAATGGGCCAGCCTTCTGATTAGTAGTAGGAGCAATGTCAGAAGGTTTTCCTAGAATAACTTTTGTTACCAAAGTTTGCAGCGTAATAAGAATACTTCCTTACCTTAACTGTCAAGAAACATGGGTTTACCTTCAATCATCCTTGCACTTAGGGTCTGCAAAAATGAGAGCAAAATCCAGCTTTCTCCTTGCGGAAGGGGATTCATATATGGTTGGTGTTCTTTTGGAGTAATAAGACTTTGCAACCAAAACAGTGGAAGATATATGTCAGATGGCTCTCCAATAACATTAAGGCTGCTGATATATGGGATATTGAAGGCAGATTAAGTTGTTAATGTATATTAGTATATTCTTAATTTCCTTTTAATTGAAAAAGACATATTGACTTTAATTAGAACCATTTCACAGGAACTGTCAATTAGCACATGTCAAACTAGTTAATTCAGAACAGAATTCTTTTAATTAGGGTCTGCTTTCCTTTAACTGTGGGGCCAATGAAATCAGCCTTTCCCTATCAAGATTTTAAATGTCTCTAAGACATACAATACAAGTGTAGTGTCTTATCTATTATTAGAAGCCCATATGGACAACATTAAAATGATGATGCTGGCATTGTTCATAAAGCATAAATTGAAGCTTCCATTATAACTGGGCTTCCCCCCTCCTTTTTTTTCCTTTTTGGAGCAGGGGAGAAAGAATAAAATAAAGTCAGAAGGCTTTAAACAAAGACTATTCCAAATATAAGGCTCTATCTTACTATAGAAATGCATGACTGTGTGAGATAGAAGATATTTATACTGACTATGTCTGCTCATATAAATGAGTTCAAACAGCCTAAGGCATGTGAAATTGTCCAAGCAGCGAAGCAGTAAATTGAACCCCAATCAAGTAGAGAAACACACCCAGCACCTTCTTTTGGGAAGATGCACACATATCCGCAATAACTGCATTATATTCATTTATTTCCAGGATATATATGCTGCCTCTCAGGTCATGTTCTCCAAGGGTGACTCTCCTACATGATTTAAAACATTATATAAAGGTAAAGGGACCCCTGACCATTAGGTCCAGTCGTGACCAACTCTGGGGTTGCGTGCTCATATCGCTCTATAGGCCGAGGGAGCTGGCGTTTGTCCACAGACAGCTTCCGGGTCATGTGACCAGCATGACTAAGCTGCTTCTGGTGAACAAGAGCAGCGCACGGAAACGGTGTTTACCTTCCCATCCGGAGCGGTTCCTATTTATCTACTTGCACTTTGATGTGCTTTCGAACTGCTAGGTTGGCAGGAGCAAGGACCGAGCAACAGGAGCTCACCGTGTCGCAGGGATTTGAACCGCCGACCTTCTGATCGGCAAGCCCAAGAGGCTCAGTGGTTTAACCCACAGCGCCACCCACTAATACAGCTGTCTGAAATAGTTTCTAGCAGGGGTAGCCAATGTGCTGCCCTTCAGATGTTGGTGACTACAGCTTCCACCATTTGTGACCTTTGGCCATGCTGGCGGGAGCTGATGGGAGCTATAGTCCAAAAGAGTGTTATTTTTCTAGAAAAAGAGGCGCCCACCTGAACTCACCATGAATGCCTCCCTCTTTCTCTTATAATAGCAATGGCGCCCACGTGACAGGTTCTGGAACTGAGTTCCAGCTGAAACAAAACCCTGGTCCAAAACATCTGGAGGGCACTGTGGGCCAGATTCAGGTAACAGGTGTCACTAGCAGAAGCCCACACAATGTCTTCCAGTAGCGCAATGAGGTTTTCCCCATCTCATCCCCCTGCACTCTTGCCCGTATGAGAGAGAGAGAGAGAGAGAGAGAAAGAAAGAAAGAAAGAAAGAAAGAGAGAGAGAGAGAGAGAGAGAGAGAGAGAGAGAGAGAGAGAGAGACAACCCCCAACATCCCCAAATGGCAGCACTTTGTCCCTGGATCGAAGGCAAGTCAATCAACTTTGGGTTTTACTTTTTGAAATATGGCAACCCTCCCAGAACCGTACATGTAGGGAGGAGAGGGAAGATTGTTCTAATGGACAAACAGAAATGCTTGCACTGGTGGAGCGCTACATGGAATTCCTCCCAAATTTGGGAGGGACTTCCACAAGCAGAGGGACACCACCAAAAAAAGGACTTGTGCCCATCTATCTAATTTATCTTGCTGGCAGGCCTGTGAACAGAGCCTAAGGCCTGGGCAGGTTCCTGTAGTTGCAGGTAGTCCTTCAAATAACCTGTCCCAAAACAGATTGCATGCAGAAGTTTAACAACTATTGCTGTTATGCAGATGGAAAATCCTTATAAAATGATGCCGTGTTCCTTTGAAACCTGGGGGTTTATGCATATGTAACTGAAGATGGTGTTGCAGGGAAGTAGGTGTTGGATTACAGCTTCAGTCTTTCCCATTGAAATGAACGGAAGTTAAAAATCCCAAACTTTGACATTGTTCTCAAAATAAAATAACAAAAAATGCAGAAAGAATTAACAAGAAATCCACACTTAGTTTTATCAAATGAAGCTTAGTTTTAATGTTTTCCTGACCTATATCAAGTAAGGATTAGAGAGATTAGAGAGAGGAATACTTATTAGCTGAACTGTGGATTCCAAAGAGGATTACCTTGTAAGATATTGTATGTATCTTGGTACATTGTTTAACATATTATGGGACCGATTAACTGAACAATAACACCAGTATCATTTACCAAGAAAGAGTCTATGATAATATCCAAGTCTTTTGTACGCATGTTTGAGTGCTTAACATTTATGGACTATGAATCATTCTTTACTAAGTCAGTAACTAGGGTATTCACAATGTAAAAAGTCTAAATGAACTATTGATCAGGTTGCTAAGCATGTTGCATTTTTCCAAGTGACCAAGCATTTTGACTTTTATGTAATAGTTTCTGTGAAGTACAATTACTGATTTCCTCAAAATATGAGTTTACATGATGTGATTAAACTTTTGCATAGTAGCCTCTTAAAGTGCATAAAATGAATTCTACTCAAGCAAGAAATTTCAAGAGATCACTTCTACTGAATATTGCTATGTGTTGCTTTCTGTTCTGTATGAGGGATGGCACAACACACATTCCCACCCTAAGTATGTTTACATCGCATCCATCTAAATGCAATGAGACATTTTCAGGTAAATATGCTTAGGACTGCTGCCATAACTGCATTAACAGCCACAATCCTATACATGTCTACTCAGAAGTAAGCCTTACTGAGTTAAATGGGGCTTATTTCTAGGTAAGGGAAGTGAACAGAAGGGAGTACGCCCCATGGAATTTAGAAGGATTTATTCCTAACATGTTTAGGATTTTAGTGCATTGTTTTCCATATCACTTTTACATTTTATAATGAAGCGTCATAAACCTTTACTTAGAATCTTAAATGCTTTAAGATAGATCTGCTTATAGAAACATTTTAATTTAACATGCTGAATTGCATGATTCAATATCTCTTATGCCTTAGCTGTAATCCTTAAATATGCAGCGTTTCTTTAACCATATTAGTGATTTTGAAAAGTAACTAACAAATCTCCATGATTGTTTTGTGAAATGTGGAGAAGAACCATTCCCACCCCCCACAGACACTTATTCCAGGGTGTTGCAAGAGTAAACTCCACTTTGAATTAAGTACCAGGTGCCTGAGATCAATTTCAATCTAGCACTCAGAACACAGAGGCAGCAGTTGTTGGGTAAACTTTGGTCCACTAAAACTTTGTGCAGATGTACCCAGCCCAACATTTTAATAATTAAGTTTTCATACAGCACTGTCCTGAAGTGTTTGGAGTTTCACAAACATTAATTTAGCTATCCTTCCAACAACTTAGACATGTACCTTTTATTCTTATGTTAGATCTGTACTGGGAATTGACAAATATGGCTTCTCTTAATAAAGGTGTACCTAGGCTCCCTTGCGTCCCTCGCAAGCAGCTGTATCAGCACTCCCCATCCACTGTACCCTTGAAAAGGAGATGTATTTCCTTCCCTGTCCCTTCGCCTGGCTGCCCAGAACAGCGGAGCAGCAGCTCAGGGAGTGCACAGATGGACGAGTGGGTTCCTAGCCGCTCCGAGCCAAAGTGGAGAGGTGTGATTTTTTGTGCCCCCACAGGCCTGCACCCTTGGCAGGGGGCCAACCCAATCAACCCCTAGGTGTGCCCTTGCTTGCCTGTGACCAGCCAGAAAGCTTATTGAAGAGTTGAGATTTGAATCAGGACCACCACAGCTCATTCTCTTAACCAGTTTAGCTCCCAGTTGTCTTGTGTTCCCTGAATCCCTAAGGTCAATGCAAGCTAATTCCACACCTTTGCACATATTTGCAAATACGTACTTTTATGTAATTGATATGAGTACATGGTCAGTCTAGCAACTCCTATTTATCATATTGATTAAGCGAACACATGCTGTCTCAATAGCAGGGCTAGAATGCATTTGTCTCATTGAACGTTTCCATGTATTCATAACTAAGTAGCCGCTGCCATTTACATGTGTACACACCTCTAATGACTGTGCAATGAGCTCTGATTAAAATAAAATTTGAGATGCACTGATAGCTCAATGTCTTTACAAAGCTTCAATTGCACTTGAACTGGAGCGCAATTTTCACAATAATCTGCGCCACATCTTCCCTCTCCTTTGGGCTTCTTGATCTTCTCTACCAATTCTAACTTTTCTGCCAACTTTGGTTCATGAAAAGTTGACCCTTGAGGCATAACCATTTGAAAAATTGTGTTGAAATGCTACAAGATGCAATGGATTTCACCCCCATATGATATCAGTTTCCTGAAGAGGCTCTTAATAAAAATTGCATTTTTGCTAAGTGATTGGTCACATGAATCATGTACTGGCCGTGTATTGTTCATGAATCAAATTGAGAGCCATTTAAAAATGACTAGGCATTAGGGAAACCTAATAGCTTTTTAACAGATTATTTAAATGACTGGAGTGATGATTTCCAATCATTTTTATCCAAACAGCAGAGCTGCAGAAAGCTGGGGTGGAATTCTCTTCAGAAAGAAAGTAACTTCCCCATTAAATTCCTTTGTTGCTGGATTTAAAGTTTTGCAGAGAAAAAAGAAGGAATTTCTCAGATATATATTCATATTTTGGCACCTGGAGCTTAGAAGTGTAATAGTTTGACCAAACCCAGATGAAAGAAATGGTGGCTTGAGGGATTCATTCCACTCTGAATCATAGCCAATAAAGCAGGAAAGTACTTTCTGAACCAGGACTTCATGCAGATTGTCCAGTTCAGAGACAGGTTTTTAAGACATCTCTGGCCTAACAATCTGGTATGTTGCCATGCATTTTGAGAGTGGTTTGACAGCATTCCAGCAACATATGTAGCTTTAATGGGAATTCTTTCATGCTGATCAGTAACTCTTCTAACACTTTGATTTATGGTATGTCAGTACTGCAAATACAGATGTTTGCATTGCACAATGATGGTTACACTCATGGACAACTCCTTGAATTTTTGCTCATATTAATTCCAATCCAATTTTGTTAATGATTACCTGATCTTTAATTACTCCCTTAATGTTCAGTGTGTTTTAGAATTAATATTGGTAACTTGCAGCCCAGTCCTATGCATGATTATTGGAAATAGGTTTCCTAAGCTCAGTGGGAATACTGCCATGAAAGTTTATATGGTAGTGCAACTGACATTTAACAATTTCCAAGAGTAGCTGTAGGAAGCATGACATTATGTGACCAAATAGACAATAAACCGCAAGACTTGACTACCTTATCCAAATCGTACTTTGTAAAGCTGGATCTTCCTTTCATTCCCGGATCAAGAAATCCACTGGACAGTGCTCTTGGAGCAGGCTGATCATGTAAATATGATTTGGATATATGTGTGCAAATATGCCTGGCAAATATGGCAGTGTGGCCATTGCACCATACACTCTATGGCATTTGCTAGAAAGAAAGCATTAAATTCAAGACTGCACTGGACTTAGTGTCATCATGGTAGCCAAATGTCTGTGAGAATGTTGTACAGAAATGCTGTTGGTGAGTCTTGACACGTCTCCACTTGCATCCGCATTGTACCCTTAATTATTCTCGTGCAACACTGCTGGGTTTGGTTGGGAATTCTACGACAGAACAATTTGTAACAATAGCAGTATTAATCATTGTTGCTGGCTAGTGCTAGTCCTGGAGTTGCATCTAGCAGCAGAATGCCAAAAAGCTGTGTCACCAACACAGCATGATATAGGACTGTAGCCCAATTTCAGATGATCTGGTAAGTGTGTGCTAGAATCATAGATTCATAGATTCGTAGAAGGCCTTAATTCAAATTCAGATATCAGTTTTGCATTCCTGTTACCTTTGTTATGAGGAACATGTCTGAAAGCGTTAACGGATCCCATTTATCACTCTTTTTGCATGGAAAACTCAAAGGAAAGCACCAGTTTTAGCTAAATAATTTCCAGCAGGTATAACTAATCTCTAGAGCTAGATTTTCCTAATGTTAATAGCAAGTGTCATGCTGCTGTTTGGGGGCACCTTTCAAGAGTCATTGATAAGCGATTTCCTTTTTTGCATCACCAGCAACAATAGTTCTGTTAGGAAAACAATTGAGACACTTTGATTTGGCACACTGGAAGCATGTGATGTGCAATCTGTAGATGCTAAATCTAAAATTTGCCAATAACTTCCTTGCTCTCCTGGTCATCAGTGGCACACCTTGGGGTCTCAAATTTCAGTAGTGCCCTGTGCAATGCCAAAATTTAGTGCCCCCACCTCTCATGTTCCATTCTAAAGCACAGTTGTGACACCCTCAAGGCTCCATCCCAGTGCAGCCGAACTGGTTGTGCTCCCCTAATTCCACCTCTGTGGTCATTTTGCCCCCTGCTACAGGAATGTTGGGGCACACAGAAGTAATACAAACTTTAGGTATGAGCAGGTGATGCCTAGTACCTCACCCCATTGCACCGTTTCAAACATGCTATTGATGTCAGTTCATGGTGCTTGCCCAGCATGTCGAAGGACTGTAGAACTGATGGCATATATCCTTTGTACAGTGATTTGAATAAAAAGGAGGGCTATTTGCGTACATTGGCCACAGTCCAGTTAAATGGTCTTCTGCCCATTGGGAGCAAGCATACTTGAATCTGTATCTGATTGCAGCTGTTGCTATCTATGTCAGCCTATATTGGACCAATAGTTCTCACATCTACACATGTATACTTAATATATTTGTGGCTCTTATTGCACTTTTGAAATTGCAGCTGGGATCTGAGAAGAGCTGGTGTAACACATATAGGACTTTTGGTTCACATGATGGTCTTGGTATAATTAATCCTCAGGATTCTTACTACTCATTGTAAAACAATGAAACAACCCCCCCAAACACAGTTTAAAGATTTCAAAACATATATTTTAAGGAGGTTACAAATCAGCACATTGTATTTTGCGGCAACGTCATAAAAATAAGCTAACATGATAACATCTAATGAGGTAAATGTTGCATGCAGATGTCTGCTTGCCTATTATCCTATAAAATGATTGTATATTTTATTTTTATGAGAAATTTCGCTGTAAACATTTAAGTAAAAACATTCATTTTGTTAAAAGTATAAACACAATAAGAGTGTAGTATATGAAAACCCTCTTTTAAAACCTGGTTTTTAATGCTTGAATAGTGGTTTTAAAATAACTAGCAGTGAAGATTTTAGCTGTTCTCACTTCTCATAAGTGATATTCTGTGATCAGAATTGCATCTCCTTGCATGATACAAAACAGCGGGGTTTTATTTGCCTTTCTTTCTTGGCACTTTGACCACCAGTTTTACTTTTATTGTGGTGTGCTAGAGCCAACCCTCATATTCTCAAGTAAATACAAAGAGCAAAGGAAAGGAAAGGAAAGGAAAGAGGACATATAATTTTTGTTGTCGCTGTTGTCATTGAGATTTTCATGGTGTCTATGCACATTGGGCACCATTTCATTTTTATTGCGCTGCACTGATAGGAGTGTCACATACCATTAAGTTAATACCAAGTAAGTGAAAAAGAAGTAGAAAAGCAAAACTGATTTCGCTCCCTTCTACTATTACGGTTGTTGGACATTTGTGCATTTAATGTATACAACCTTTATGGGGAGGAAGGCTCAGCACCTCATAAAGAGTCTATGTTGGTTTATTTTGGTTGTGTTTCTCCATAAGCAAGCACAAGTACTTGCTATCCATGGGATGAAATTACTGGAGAGTTTATGAACAATTTGCAGATCTGAGGCGTATTTTATCCAGCTCTGTTCAGACAAAAATATCCCAGTCTATTTGAAATAGTATAGTTAGTCTGCACATCTGTCATAGGAGCCAGTTCTGACGATTGTTTTCATACCTGGGGAAAGTGAGAGCTTCCCAACCTCTTTCCAGATATATGTATAGTCAGATGGACAGTAATAATTGGCCGTAGTCAGTGCTTTATTTCTAAAAAAATGTTTAGGGGTACCCTCATTTTCCTACTCATATTGAAATACTGCCCCTCTCAATGAGGCCAAACTTAGATTCACAAAATGTTTAGGGGTATACATCCCCCTCCATTCCCCCAGAAAAAAGCACTAGCCATAATGTATATTAGAAGTCCAGTTTCTCTTGAAGCATCCTCCTTCTTTAACATGTTTAAATTATTCACAAATCCATAGCCCAGTTCAAACATTGTTTAGTGGGGCAGAACTGAATTGTGCTTATGGGGGCTGCCCCTTAGTGCATTTACCATCACTTTTGAACAGAGTCAACATGCATACAACTTGTACATGGACAGACTTTTACACAACTCAAGTTGTGCTGAGTATGCATGGGGAAGAGAGCACGTGCAATTCTGCTCTCCCTGTCAAATGTTGGGTCAACAGGGATATGTTGTCTAAGCAGGGATCATGCTTCTGTGACTTTACCAGAAGCCTTTGTTGCTAGCTTTGAATACCCAGAACACTGAACATCCCCTGAACTGACAGTGTGGAATATCCATGCTATGCAAAACATGCAGATGTGGACTACATAATCTCTTGATTTTTATCTCCAGGTTAATATCCGAAAATGTTCACCAGAATTTTCAGAGGGAGAAACCTAAGTGTATGGCACACATACAAAAATGGAAATCATGCAATATATTACAGCTTTTGGGGTGAGGTCAGAACTGGGGATTAAACAGCCTCCTCCAATACTCTGTCAGGCTCTTGCTGTCAGGGTGGAAGTGAGGGTGGACAAGTAATTGTGTGCTTTTCCATCCTTTTCTCATTGCTATTCCTCCTCCCCCATTGGAAAAAAACCAGGAGGGAAATAAACTATGCCAGCACCAAGGCTGGCACCATTTAATTCCTGGTATCATTCAATTACCCATGTAGTTTGTTTAGTTCTTATATGGAATGGCGGCAGAAAAATGACTTGAGCCGGCCATGTGTGCATGCCTGTTGAACCCATTGCAAAACAGATAGATATATGTACACAATCATGCTGTTTTAATCCACTGATTCTTATATAAATATTGAACATTTGGTAGATTCTTATATAAATATGACACAATGTATCTCAGTATAGGAAGTGTTGCAAATTAGATCATAAACAAATTTAATTTAGCTGGCATTTACATATTTATACAGGCTGTGTGTTTGAGGCTTAGAAAAACTGACTTTTTCTAGTTGGAACCATAAGCTACTTGAGTACAAGAACAAAAATCAGCTTTCAAAATGTTAGGTATTTTTTTTTTAAAGGAAGTGGTTATATCCACTCCTAAGGACAAAATCATTAACTGCTATGCCTGGGCTTTTCCATGTAATGAGCATCTCTTTGAAACAACAACCCCCCAAAATCCCTAGCGCAAGACCACACGATGGCTGCTATGTTTTGAACCATCAGTCATTCTCTTGAATTTAGAATTGATGTCACCTGCTTGTTTATTCTCTTTCCTTATTCACCTTAGGGAGAGGAGGGAGAAGATGAGATAGTGCTAGCTAGAATGGGCAGAATAAGATTTCTTCTGGAAAGGAATTCTGGATTTGGAATACTGTGATAAAAATTAAATAACCGCAAAAGAAGATTCTCATTGATTCATCATAAAACAGAGAAGAGCCCTTCTAGAACCAAAGGACCATCTAGATGGAAACAAAGGACCATCTAGATGGAAGCAAAGACCATCTAGTCCAGCAGCATCCTGCTCATCATGGTGGAAAACCAGAAATTTCTTAGAAACCCAAAAGCAGGATATGAAGGTACCACTCTCCCTTTTTTTGTCTGAATCTTAGTGGTGGTTATTCTGAGACATATTGCCTCCGAACATAGAAGTTCCATTTAGCTGTCATAGCTAAGAGCTTAGCACCAGTTATCACTTCTAGATCATTTTCTGAGAAAATGCCTTTTACATAACAAAGTAGGAGCACCTTAGGTTCCAAAGCTATATGGCATCCTAACATATCTTTTCTGGTAGCTAGTATGGCTTTCCAACTTTTCCTTTCCAATACTAATTTGCACTTTTAGATTTCCATTTATGGTTAACAAAACATTGATGACATGAAAGACTGTTATTAATATACATTTTAGCAAATCGTCCTCAGCTTTTAAAGAACAGGATTGGGTTTTTTTTTTAAAAAAAACAACCTCTAATAAGTTTTTAGGAAAATAGACACAACAACAGAAGTTGAAGACAGCATGCCATCCTGGCATTCTGACCTCCCTTTGGGTTTCCTCTTTTGTGGCTTTAAGTGAGACCGATATTACTTGTCTAGAAACTTCCTGTGTTTCAGACTGCTTTCATTAATAATGTCATGAATCCCCTTGTGAAACTGAGAGAAAAAGCTTGCAACTGAACATGGTCTTGAACCAAACCAAGTATTTTCCTTTATATTAGTCAGAACAGAAAATATGATTCATATTGGATTCCTTTTATTTTATGTGGTTAACTTTAATCACGCATTAATTCATATGGTTATACCACATTCCCCTGCTCCTAAATTTACTAATAAGATACAAAGTTTGAACACTACACATTTTGTCAGTAGGGTTTTTTAAACTTATTGTAATAAAGGGAATAATACCTGTGATCTACAAACATTCCATAAATTTGCAGCTAAAGTTGATATTGCTTATTTTTTTTTCATCAAAACAAACCCTTCTACTACCAAATCATGACTTTGGGGGGAAATTACCAGATGTCTTCACTATGTGCCAACTGGGGGCATGAGAGAGAGAGAGAGCGATTCACCCCATCTGTATCTTGCAGTAAGAGTGAGTATCCAAGAGATAATCAGATTCAACAGCCCTGGCCATACTTTTTAAAGGAGGAAGTTTCAGAGACCTCCAAGTTCAATGCTGGGCAGATCATATTTTGGCAAGTTATATTTTAAACATATTTGGGTCAGGTCCTGGGTTTTATACTCCTCATGTGGCAGGAAGTGATGGTGGCCGATCTTAAAAGAAAATTATAGGAGCAAAAGCTGTTTTTGAAAACTGCCATACTGCTGACAGTTACGGTGGACATTTACTTCAATCTTGTTAAACATATTAATTGAGCTTCCACCGGAAGCTGTGCTTTAAAGTGGCTTACTGTTTCTTTTAAAAGAAATATTTCACCAAAGACTTAACTCCATGTAGGCTATAGTTACCATTCAATTTATAATTTCATTTATCCCAAACGTGCAGAGACTGTCCTTCACACAGCTTAAGGAAGCTTGAAGCAGCATCTGCAGAGATACGTTTATTGTGAAACTGTAAAAGTCCTGAGCACTGCTCATTGAGCTCAGACAAACAGCTGAAAATACAGCCTGCCTTTGCAAACTTCAGTGTATGACATGGAGAGCTGGCAGACTGCCTGGTTTCTACTTAAAGGATTGTCATTCAGGGAAAAATAAATTTCTCTAACTAGACAAAAGTCAATGTTTTCATGTTTTACTGCAATCAGACTGATACGGCTGATAATTTAGTCTCAACACTTATAATATCTGCGGCTAATCAGTTACCTCAATCAATCATAACTACAAGATTCCTCTATTTTTTGAGTCTGTATAAATATGACTAAGATGTTTAACATTTCAGATCCCCCTCCCACTAATATTTTATGACATTTTATTGAGCAACAGAGAGCTTTTGCATGTATTAGCAGATCCATTTGGAAACTGCCTTTTTTAAATACAAAATTACAACAAGCCTGAATGTAATCAGAAGTGCAAACCTTTCTTTTAACATTCCATTCCATTCTATTTTAATTTTATGTATATCTTCTAGTCTGTTCGCCTGTCAAGGAGATGTGGAAATGTGCTGGCATTCCAGCTGAAGACATCATTATGAGTGAGAAAATGCTCAAGGCCTTTTTTCAAAGTGGGTGCTGAAAGAGGCGCTTTCCTTCTTTGACTCCAGGGGATGTTGATAGCTACCCCGCCAGACAGGTATTGTGGGGTCAGAGGTTAGCAATGGTGTGTGTGTGTGTGTGTGTGTGTGTGTGTGTGTGTGTGCATGCTTGTGTGTACCCTCAGGATTTTATTGGAAGACAGGTAAGCAAATTTAATAAATATATTAATAAGGATGCGCCACACAGAAGGAAGACATTGACAACAAAGGAAAAGCAACCTGCAAAGAGTGAATGAATTCTGGGCAGCCCAGCGCTTGGCAGAAGTGATTTTAATATCTGACAGGTTGAGTTCCCTAATCTTTGCTATTGATATTGACGGGAAGCTTCATATGGTTTTAGAGATTTGTATCTATTAAGACATGCTGCGGTGTTCCTACAACATGGGAACAAGTTTGCTGGAGATCACTGTTCTTCTTTCTCTGTGATAAAAATTGATATGAACTGTTTTAAACTGCTAGCAGATAATTACTCTGAACACTCAATAAGGAAAGCTATATCTTTAGAGCCTTCCTTTATCTTAAAAAAAAAAAAAAATCCACTCCCCCCCTCTTTTGTTTCTTTGATTACTTGGAGCCTTGTAATCAAACTAAGCTTAGTTTCAGGACCCTTGGGGCAGTATCTCTTAGTTCCCTGTCAAGCTGCGTTGCAAAACAATCAATCTTGCTCTTGCACTCTCTTGGCGGAAGTGCCAGGACACGAAGAGTGCAATGCTTTGCTCTTGCCGTGAAGCCTCAATGACAAAAGTTTTTATAAGAAGCTGACTGTATTTAGGGTTATGAATATGCAATGACTCTCATTAGTATTGAAGCACAGGAGCAGGGGCTGACATCCCCCCGCCACTTTGAGCTGCTGCAGAATTGTCTAATGAATTGTCTTGCTCTTTCCCTTGCACAGGCTTTTTCTGTTGTGGCTCCCAGTTCCAAGGGGAGTTGCCCAGTTTGAGAATACTATTGACTGCAGAAATTAATTGCCAAGAACTGCTCTTGATTTTGCTAAACAATCTTGAGACAGTGTTCAAATTGTCAAAACAGAAAGCCATTCAACTCTACATGGGATAAAATCAACACGAGGGAGGGGACCTATGTGCCAATTAATGTGGACACACACTTTGTCCATGTGCACATATGTATCGTACCAAATGTTGCATGTGCGTCTACGATAACACATGCATGAACATGCCAGGATGCAAGACTGAAACTGGGTCAAACCAAGTCATAGATATCTGACATTCTATTGGTTTGGCACTTTGTCTTCTCAGTAGAACAAAGAGGGATGACTGAAGGATCTCAGAATGAAAGCTATTCACATAGCACAAAGCTATTTTGTGAATCTTTTAGGACTCTTTCTCACACTCCCTTGCTTTCCATCAGAGCCCCCACCAAACATCTTGTGGTTCATGCATACACCGTCTACCATGAATGCGATGCTGATAATAATGTTTCCAGTAACAGATTAAGATATCCATCTGGAGGCGTAGTATATGCTGATAAACATGCTTGCCTACATGTCTCTGCCAGATAAATTAAATTCTGTCCATGTTATAGTTCACTCTTTAAAAACAACAACAACACCATAAAGGGAATTTGGTGCTCCTTTGCAAATTGCAAAAGGTAGGAATGAACGGAATCTGATAAGCTCTTTCAAAGAGGCATAAGTAGGCTGAAAAGAGCTACATATAGATAGCTACATACACTTAGTTCATTTAATTTATATTAAAAGCAGCTTCACCGAAAGGAGAAAAAAGTTGTTAATGTTTGATCCATTTTGGGGGACGCTGACCACCTCCACCTGTGTCCAGATTCATGTTTCCATCTTCTGTGGAATCTCTCTCTATAGGAGTACAGTGTAAGAATAAATGCAGTTCTGACAAAAGTGGCGCAAGTATCATACATCAAACACTTGTTACCTCTCTTGGCCTTAGTGATTGCACATGACTAAGAACAAGTCAGTGATAAAATCTGAAGAAAGATGAAACCAATCTGGGCCTTTCTAAAGACCATCAATCACTCTGTGCAACCATGATATTATTAGCTCAAGTAAGCCTTGTTCTCCCATTTAATGGACATCATAAACCCCCCATCCTCTTCCTATCCTGAGACCAATGCTACCATGGGAAATCATTTTTATGGGCAATATCTTAGTAGGGAACCAATCAGATCTAATCACATAACAAGCTACTGAATTATTCAACATTCTCCCTAAATTTGCATTCTAGCTCTTCTTTACTGTCAGCCCATACTTCTAAAAATATGTGGATTTTATTTTTTAAAAAACAGCCCGCAATATTATATTAAGAAGTCAATGCTATGTGAGGATTTAAAAAATAATAATAATCTGTGCATCTTCTGGTTATCATTGGTTTCTACTGATTTCTACCACATGTGAATTGCCATTTAAGAATATTTCATTCTTGTTTTTTTTGCCCTTCAAAATTACATCGCCACTAAATCCTAACCACTCCCAGCTGTAAAAACAGCAGGCCCAAGGACAGAAAAAGTGAAACAATGGTTTTGGAAAACATAAAATGTTTGACTGTACTAAGCAAATAATAACTGGTACATCTCATCGATGTTGTTACGAACTCTGGAATTGTATTATATGAAAATATTTCAGTTTTAATTGCAAATCTGGATAGAGATGATTTGGGGTCTGTAATTAGCACATAAATTCCAGAATTTGTGACTGCTGTGAAAACACGCAGTATTTATGGAATGATTATTTAAATATAATTCAGTGTTTCTTGCTTTCAGCAAATACTGCAAAATCTGATTTAATAAAGAGAAAATGGTTAGTTCATGGATTTCTAATATCACACCATCAGCTCATTCCACCTACTACAGATTTCAATCTGTGTTGTTTGGAACTTTGTTTCCATTGCAAAGTTTCTGTACCGGCATAAAAAGTAGAAATGCATGTCTGTAAAAAGATTAAGAGTGTGGCAGTGCTGTAAATGTTGTACATGTGCAAAGCCATAACAGGAATTCAAGGGATGGGTCTCTGTCATGCACCCGCCAATCCCATAATTAACTGTTTAAAAGAGAACCTCTATTACTCCAGTCAGATAATTGGCTCTCACCCATCAGTGGCAACTGGTTTTTCAGGGCTACCTGAAACTGCCAGGTACTCTCTGGGATCAGAGTCTGGATGAAAGTAGCATACCGTCAACATGCTGAGATAAAGTAGGTCATCCTATCCTGAATGTGATGAGCAGTGGCGTAGCGTGGGTTGTCAGCACCCGGGGCAAGGCAAGTAATTTGCACCCCCTAACCCGTGGATTTGTGCCCCCTAACCCGTGGATTTGCGCCCCCTAACCCTAACCCCCAGATGTTGCGCCTGGTGCGCCCGGCCCCCCCTGCACCCCCCACGCTACGCCACTGGTGATGAGTGGTATATCCCTTATGCCCTCTCCCACACTTCATTACATATTTGTACTTGTGTGTAAAGTTTTGCACACTTTGCACACCTGTCATGATTTTCAAGAAATTAGTTATGAACTGACACTAGAATCAGAGCATTTACTTCATGGAACAATGCTTTGATTGTATATTGGAAGTTTTCTTGTTTTTGTTTTAAATAAATAAAAGCCAACATGTACATTCAGGTCTGAACTAAATGATATGGCTGCTCTTTTCAGAACCATTGGTTGGATCCAGACCAAGGCTGCGATCCTAAAACCGCTTGCCTGGGAGTAAGCCCCATAGAATTCAATGAAATTTATTGTACTTAGTTCTCATTTTAATTAATAGGATGTTTAGCTTTAATCCAATTTCAATGGGATCAATGTGCAATTAAGTTATTCCTCATCCAACTCCATATTTTTGGGCAACATGCCTATTACATTTTCCCATAGGCCACCTTCTCTTTTCACATATTGGGACAGGTACACGTATGGGCATGCTGTCTCTTCTTCACATATGTCACTGTATAAAGAAGTTGGCGATTTTGCTGCTTCAACTGAGCAGCTGATTGATACTTTATACATGATTTCCCCACACAGCATGAAACATGCCAGCCATTTGTATTTCATAGCAAAATGTACACAATTGTAAATCTATCAATAAAGTATAAACTACAAAGAATTCTGAAAGTTTGAAAGCACCAGATATATGCAAGGGTATGTAAGATCACCATCTTTCGGGAGTACCAAAATTACCGTGTTTTTCGTCTATAAGACGCCCCCATGTATAAGACAACCCCTATTTTGGGGGACTCAGATTTAAGAAAATAGGGGGAGATAGCCCAGAGTATAAGACGCCCCCTAATTTTTGACATTATTTTTAAGGGGAAAAAACCTAGTCTTATACACAGAAAAATACGGTATATGGAATCAGCATCAATGAGGCCTATTACATAGCATACCAGTGATATCATAGATTGTTTCATTCCATTTCTTAGCTGAGCATGGAGGACCACTGGATGTGTGAACAGGCATACAGAAAGTGAGCATGTCAGGGAGAAGAGAGAACAATCTCCTGAAATGAAACTTTTCTACATGCAGTCTTCCCCTCCTCCAAGAGTGGAACATTCAGACATGCAATACCCATACTCTACCCACCCATGCTTGTATACTTGCTACCTGAAGTGAGAGTCCAGGGAAAAGTTTTAGCATTTGAATGTGTTGATTGAATAAACTGTCCCGCACACTGGCTCCCAGAAGCATTTGCTGCAGGACTGCATTACTCATCGCTCAGCACTTTGAGAAACAGGTGGCTACATCTTAGGAAATGACATCCTTTCTTTTTGTCCCTCTGATGTTCAGTGCAAGGGCACACCATCCAGCCCTGCTGTCAATTTCGAATTTAGACGTGAATTGTGATATTGATGTCATGGTGCACATGCTTTGAGAAAGTAGTTATGAAGAATAATAGAGAGATTCAGTGGGAAGCCACTGAAAGCTGTAATTTAAGGTTCCAGAAACCTCAGTGTTACGATTACCATTAAAATTTACAGTGACAGAAGCCCAATTACATATGGTTATTTTCTTTTCTTAAATCAAACCATATTTCTGCCGTACATGAAAGATTCATTTCCTCCTACCAATCACTGTCACGGGAACCTATCTTTGTAGCTTCTGGTGTCAGAAGAGATGGGTTAGCCTTATCCCTCTGACAATGAAAGGATCAATGGGGGTAGCAAAGCTGGGAGCCTCTTTGGAGCCAGCAGAGGAGTCTGATTTGCATGATAATCAGCAGTGGATCCGCTCAGTGCAAGCCTCCACACTTAGCAAAGTGCAGCTCAAACTTTAATAGCAGCAGTGAAACCGAAGGGAAGTGGGAGCTTTGACGAGAACTCCAGAAAAGCTGGCAGGTAAACCTGAAAAGTCTAGTGAAACAGCTCCAGCAGCAGCTCTAATGACCAGGCAGGATAAAAGAGGCTGGAGATACTCTTTGAAAAAGGCTGCCAGCTCAGGCCCATTTGTTTGTTCAGTTGAATTGGGTTAGCTTAACCAACTGACTGACCAACACATTTATTATAATTAATATTGTTGGTTAGTATATCATTTCCATCTATCTTTTGAGGGATATCTATTTACACAGAATTGCAGCTTCTTCTGCCTGGGGCTGATGCAGTTCTACACATGCAATATTCCTTGGTGAGTTAATCTGTGGATCCAGTGACATGCGGGTCTCATTTATTCTGTATGTATCCTCCTCTTTCTCCCAGGAGCCTGCTAGTTTCAGTGGCACTGCCCTCCCCCCCCCCATATCCTCTTCACAACAAACCTATAAAAAAGTAGATCAGGTGGAGGTATCTAGAATGGCTTATGGCCAGCCAATGAGCATCATGGATGAAGAAGAATTTTAAACTATTCTTACACTTTGGGTTGCATTCAGCTATGTCACTGCGTAAGTGGAATGACCCCTGCTCATACAACTGAGCCTTCTCTTCCCCTCCTCCTGCCACACCCCCTGCACCTCCCCAATCTGCTCTGGGTTTTTCCCCAGTGCCCCAGAACAGATTTTGACACAGCATGGGGGATGCCCAGGGGAGGGAGAGGATGTTCCTCTGGCTACTTAGGGGTGTGGCATATAGAGGAAAGGCAATGTGATGAATCATAGAAAAAGGCACATTAATATAGAAGCTCATTATAGAAGGGATGATTGAGCTTTTCCAAACAAATGATTCTCAGCATCTGGCTACTGTAGTGCAATCTAGATGAGTCTTTCCTTTAAGGATTTAGGACCACAGGGGTGGAACAGTTGTGCCCCAAATCTCCTAATGTTTAGGATACAACTGCTCCCCTCCTGTGGTCAGTTTCCAGTTCAGCCACCATTTTCACACTTCTTTCCATTTCATTCCTATTTCTCTACTGCTATAGTCTCAGATATAATTCAAAAGTCTGGCTTGGAGTCTAAGTACCTTTTCTAATCTGCTACATCATAGTCAAGAAAATGCTTACTGATCCAAACACGACTGAGGTCCCTGCACCCCAAAATCTCACTTGAGGGGCTGTGAGAAAAGAGCAAAGACTTGTTCTTTGCTTCCCCCAAGAGCAGGAATGTAATTCTAGATGTTGTTGGACTACAGTTCCCATTGTCCCTGACCATTGCCATGATGGCTGGGGCTGATGGGAGTTGTAGTCCAAAACATCTGGAGGGCAACAGACTCATGATAGTTTATGTAGAATATATCAAAGAAGATTAAGCGAGCATAAAGCTTATCAACAGGCCAATTAAGATCCAAATGTACTGTAGCTCTATAGCTAATGCTAGGAAGTACATAACTAGCAACTCTCCTGCCACCATTACACCTAGACTCAAGAGTCCAGAACCCCCTCACAGTTCATTTGGCAGCTGTTCCCTTATAAAGGCTCCTAGGTGGAAGAGGGTAGGACATGGCAGGTGGAAGCAGCTGTGCCTTGATGGCAAACAGTCTTCCCTCCCTTGCTTCAAGTGGTATGAGTAGCACTTGTTGAAACGCTAAAGGGCAGAGGCAAAGTTGGTTATATCAAGAATAACATAAGCCAAAGCCAATGAACTGCTATTAGATCCTGTAGTCTTATAGGTGTTGCTGGGCTCCATCTTCTATCAGCCATAGCCAGCATAACCAACTGTCAGGCATGATGGAAGCTGTAGTCCAACAACAACTGAAGGACCATAGGTTTTCCACCCTTCATATATATATATATATATATATATATATATATATATATATATATATGATTTTATTTTTTCATATAAATATATCATTAAAGTCCCCAGAGCAAGATGAATGCTGCGTGAACTCAGAAGGCACACACAAGTAGCAGAACGATGCTCTGTCATTGCCCTTTGATTTTTCCATAAAGTGAATGGAATTCTAATTAAGTGCATGGTGGAGTTCATGCACCCTCATGTTGACTGCTCAAATTCTGTGCAAAGCTATAATGTGTATACGAGCCATAGGTGAGGATAAACAGGAATATTTACAGAGGTCAATTCCTGAAGTCACTTTGTGACTTATGTAAAATCTATTTTTTTTTAACTTCAGTGTGGAAAGCTCATATCTTTACAGACAGCAGTATTATGAACAATAAAACAGTCCTAACAACCAAACAGCACCTGTAAATGAACGACATTTACACAGTTCTTTTGAACTCAAGCTTAGATGCTATCAATCTTATAAAGCACAGAGCCGTTAATTCAATGTTTAACTAACCTTACTTTCATCTTCTCATAGTCTTTCCTTGTGCTAGTCTATTCATTGTGTAGTAAATAATAAAAACTACTGAGCAATGACTACAACCCATCTTCCCCATAATGACATGTTTATGGGGTTTGTCAAAACTCATAATCTGAGTTGCCTGGACGGAATGACTTGAGGAGGAGGTGGGGTGCAGGCACTCATGTCACACGAAATAAATGCCTGATGGTTGCTTTCCAACAGAAGAACTGTGAGCCTTGTGGAAACTTTCACCGAGGCTGTTTCTCTGGAGGCAGGAAGAACACCCTCAAGTGAAAAACAGAAACATTTGCAGCGGTCAGATCACACCTCCTTCTATGCTAAAGGCATCAAAGTTCCATAATAACTAGGAAATGTTTTTTTAAGAGCCAAAAAGTATTTGGGACAAGATTTTTGGATTCATCCTGGCAGTAGACTTGAAAGAACTCCACACCAGCTGTTTCCTGTTGTTTCGAAGCACAGGGTCTGATACTAGCCTTTACTCATCTACATAGCTAATAAGTGTGGACTATGTAGTCCATGTGGCTGGTTTCCCACATAATCTGCATGAAAGTTTCAAAGGAAGAGGTATCTTCCTTTACCTGGGTTGTCTTCCATCATTTCAGTTGTATGCTACTCTGCTGTCCAAACGGCAGAGTGAAAGGTACTTTGGACAGGCTACCAAATTATTATGGTTATATATTACATTTTAATCTTACTGATCCTCCAAAAAGCTCAAGGTGAGATCTTTATTGATACAACAACCTTTTCCATAATAAACTGTTGTTGCTGTTTCACAGGTGAGATTCAGATGCAGACCAGGTTGAGCAGTTAAAGTGGATTTGGCACACTTGAGCTTCCATAATCGGCTTCCAATTTTGGAGGGGCTTTTTGTGGTAAGGAAAGTGATGGGAAATGCATTGGAAAGCATAAAATAGAAATGGCTTGATGTGAAGCCATATAACATGTGCCACCCAACCCCCCGGGTCAAATACAAATGAATGCTCAGTAAACACTTGATCAAGAAGAGTTTTCACTAAACAGGTCATCTGGAAGCAACCCAAGTGCCAGGCAAGCATGCTGAGGAAGTGAAATCTGGAGAAGGATCTCTGAATATTATCTTAATCTATGGGCAGGTTTCTGCTGGAGATGGTGGTCCTCAGCTAGCACTTTGGAAAAAAGCTAGGTGCTAGTAAAAAGTTTTTAAAACCTTGTCATGATATGTTCACAGTCGTCAGATCCAGTAAACAATCTGAACAATCTGGCCATGGCAACCAGTATCAGTTGTAGCTTCCAGATGCTGTTCAAGGCTGGCCCCACACCCAACCCAAGAGTGGAAATGGCAGGTAAGGGGTTCACAAGATCCCAGCACGTTGTCTCATTCAGGATTTAATGACAGGGTTCTGCACCATTTAAAGTTTCTGTGTGGTTTTCAATGCCAGTCCCTCACAGAGAGTGTTGTTAGATGTAGAGGAATTAAAAGTACCAGGCATGTTTTTCATTTCCCCTGTATCAATGACACATCTGAAGCCACAGTAACTGTAATCCTATTAAATTAAACATATGTATTACATGTACAGTTGAAAATTCTTATGTTTGATTTTATTAAATGTTCAGCACTGGATTTAAGCCCCATTCCCATAAATTAATGGGAGTTGGGGCTGTCAACTTAATAAATTATTTTAATCAATTAACTGTCTGGCTTTTAAGTGATTGTTCCAAACTCTCAGAGAAGGTGCTCTTGTGAGGTTCCTGAAGGAAGATCAAGTACAATTTCAAATGATCTGCTAGCTTTGGATGACAACCAGAAGCAAAAATGATCTTTAAGACCTTCAGATTTGGCAAAGGGAGGCAGCTTATTTCAGCAATTGCATGTGAACTCAGGCACACATCCTACTGAATGCAGCAGGGTTTACTACCATGTAAGTAGGAATGAAGCTGAATGTTGGAAAATTCAGGCAAATAAAGGAAAGGGCTTCTTAATGCAATTCATAGTCAAACAATGGAACTCACTCCCACAAGAGATACGGATGGCCATCAACTTGGATGATTTCAAAAGAGGATTAGATAGATTGATGGAGGATGAGGCTATCAATGGCTGCTAGACATGATGACCATTATCTGCCTTCATGGCTGGAGGCAGGAATGCATCTGAATACCTGTTGCTGGCCACTGCAGTAAGGTAGAGTGGTCTTGTGCTCAGGTTCTCCTAACAGGTTTCCCACAGGCATCTAGTTGGCCACTGCGAGAACACAATGCTGGACTAGGTAGGCCATTAGCCTGATTCAAAAGCTCTTATGTTCTTAAGTGGGTACAGAATTGCAGTGTTAGGATGCAGTTCTCTACTCCAGGGCTGTGGAAACTGTGGCCCTCCGTATGTTGTTGGACTACAATTGCCATCACCCCAACCATTGGCCATGCTGGCTGGGGCTGATGTGAGCCTGAGCCCAACAATATCTGGAGGACCACAAGTTCACCATTCCTGCAATATTCACCTTCATGGGAGCACCAAACTCAATGGGACTTACTTCTGTAGAATTGTATAAACTTTCAGTTACACAACTTTCTTCAAATGTCCTGAATCCTGGATTATTATAATTATTATTATTTGTAGATTAGTGACATTTTAAACTGTCATTAAAGGTTTAGTTGATTATGTGATGATTAATTGAGGAAAATCTAAGCCTGAAGTGCTTCAGTATTTTAGCTTCGCAGGCCATGTGGAATAATATTGGGCGGCTGGAGGGGGAGTGGGGCTGGTGGAGGCAGGGAAAGGTGGAGGAGAAATGCAATTTCCTTTCCCCTACTCCAGAAAACTCATCATAACTTGAAGGAAGTCAAGCAAGTCAGCATTTTACACCAGCCACCAACGTTGACATGACAGGCATGGAATTTTCATACCTACAGAATTGCTGAGGAAATCCTCCCTAGCAAAAAGTTGTGTGTGTCTCTCTCTGCGCCCCCCCTTTCCATGAGGAGAATTGTATAAAGCAATTGATGGGTAGGCAAGGCTTGAAATGAACACATTTGAAACAAAGTCCCCAAAGCAATGTGGACTGTGGACTGCACCACCCCTTCCCTACCCCATGGATGTTTTAAAAACCGGATTGATAGGGTTTGTCCTGTGCTACCGATGACCAAGATTTGATCCATAACGGTTGGCAGCTTTGTGAGCAATGGGAACAGATTTTTTTTTTTAAACTTTAACTCTAGCCATTGAATCTGAAGAGTAATTGCCACCCTGGAAAGGTAATTACATATGCTATTGTTTATACACATAATAGGCCCTGGAATGCATGTTCTGCAGATAGAAAAAAGAAAATCCTGCTTTCACATTGGGGCGGTACGCAATGTATAGTGACAGAATGCCACAAATAGCATTCATACTCCTGCATGTTAATGGGTGATTTCTCTTGGTGTGTGTGTTTAAGGGAAGGGGGAAGGGATTTGGAAGGGGAGGGGAGGAGAGGGAGGCTTTTTTAAAAACAGTACCATGTAAATACAAGTGATTTCCGTCTCTCTCTCTCTCTCTCCCCCTCTCTCTTTTAAAGAATCATGAGAAATGTTTTTGAAGCTTCAAAGGGACTGCACTGCTCTCTTACCCCATGGGAATATTAATTACTCCCAAACTTTTATAATTCGTTGAACAATACCATATGTGTTAGTAAAAGAAATTACAGGCAAAGCTGTGCTAAAGGGGTCTTGACTTGAATTGCCCTGAAATTGGACCAAACAGTTTGACAGAATATTGGATAGCACTTTGAAGCATCCCACTGTGCCTGGAGTGGAAGACATACAAAAAAAATGAATTTTGAGTTACAAAAGTGTCTCTCGCTCTTTAACTCTTTGTATCAATTTCTCTTTTCACCATTCAAAAACATATGTTAGAAATAACAACCATGTAAGGCTTGGTTACCATGATATTCTTTCTGGGCAGTAGGTATGCATTTCTGAAGAGAGACCGAGAGAGAGAGAGAGGGAAAAAAAAAAGATTTGCGTGTGTGTGCATAGAATATTTCAAAATATTGCAAGGATCAGGATGACACAAAGCCAAAGAATACTTCTGTATTCTAATATTGAACTGAGCATTGTTTGAGGTTGAAGCAATTCATCGTGGGTTATTCTCTGCCGCAGTGTCCAGCAAATTGCATGACCAGCTTGTTAGGCTTGACAACAGCCCTTTACCTAACAATGGCCTCAGCAGCTCGCAGCAGCAGAGGAATGTCAAAATGAGCACATTTCACACACAGATGTGTGACTATTATGGGTATAAGAAGATGCATATGGTGGGGAGAAGAGGGGGGAGGCTGGGGGGTGGCTAACAGTTAGCAGTGGGGACATGGCCTCACTGACCATTTTTAATCAGCCCTTCTGTAAACAATTCAACATTTTCATTGTTCTCCAAAAACTAATAAAGAGAAACAAGCACTTTTCATTCATCTTGAAGTAATTTTCTGTCAGGTTCAAGCCCCTCGTGGCCTACAGCTTGTGCACAGCTAGCTGTGTGATACAACAACTATTTCAATTTATTTTACAAACTCCGACCATTCAAATGTCAGTTAGTGTTCACCAAGCCGGCATCTGAAATTGTGCAGTTAACGAGTTTTACAACATTTCTATCAAGAGAAACTGTTTAGCATAACTGACTCTTAAGGAGTTATTATACCTCTAAAAATCCATTTTAAGGGGCATTATTTAAATAAAATAGAAAAACGGTTCACTGCCTTTTAAAGGGGCTACAAAAAAAGTCCATCAGATCCAGTGCAGTAATCCTCAGCTTAAAGCACTCTCGAGAGCACTTCTGGGAATTATCAGCATAATGAAATGTTTTGTGAAATGTCCAGATAGATTCCTCTACTCAACAATTTTACGGCACCATATTTATTTTCCACCTTTAAAAAAGAAAAAAAAGAAGAAGTGAATTACTTTTTGAGGGGATGACTCTACACTGCAGATTAACTGAACACATTATTACCAAGGTTATAGTAGAAGAAAAAGCTCAGTTTGCAGCATCGTCTATGTAAAACTGTAAGGAAAAGATCAGCCTTTTATGCTGTCCTCCACTCCAAATGGGTTAAATGACAATGAGGCTTATGCATATTTGCATTCCCCTTATACTTCATTTTCCATTCTCTTAAACAACTCTGTTACACACTTGCACCTGTAAAAAAGAAAAGAAAAAAAGAAAATCCATTGTGCAATTTGTTCAGAACTCTCTCTGCGGATTAATTAAATGAACAAATAACAACAACAATAACAAGATGTAACAAAACTGTAGCAATTAAAGAAGCAGATATTTCTGGACAGTGAAATGAACAAGGAACAGATTTCACAAAAATACTGTAACCATAATGACCAATGATCCAAAACTGCTTTAATGGTGGCAGTGTATAATGGGGGCAGGGTGCGGCAAAAGAGTAAGTTTATCTTACCTATTAAATTACCTAATGGGGGTAAAAGCCACACTTGTGGCAAAAGGACTTCAAAGGCATCTATAAAATGTACGTTGGAAAAGCTAAACTGTTCTGAGTTACATTCAAAGGTAATATATTTATATTTTTGAACACAAACTGGTACTTCTACTATCCTGAGTTTGAGCATGGCGCTAGTTTAATATTTCTTGCCACCTATTCCCCTTTAATGTGTCCCTTACAATGCCTTGTTGGAGATATTAAACTGCTTTGGCAGGGACTTATTTATTGTATATTTTAAGAAAGTACTTAATAGTATTAGGGTGGTATATAAGTAATAATAATATATACTTATTCCCTCAGCTCTTATTCAAATAACTAGTTACAATAGTCAATGGAGGAGGAAATATGTGTTCATTAAAAATAATAATGCAGCATTGGGATAGCCTTACATCAGGTATGCCCCCTATTTGAGTCATTATCATTCAATCAAGAGGGAGTTGAGTTAAAAGATAGAGCCTGACAAACTGTGAGATAGGGCTTAAACTGGGCTTAGCCAGGGTTTAGCTAGGTGGTTAGTGGTTTGCTAGGCAGGACAACCAATATCATCTCCCTGAGGGGAACGAAAAGATCCTAGAAGGGGTTGAAAGTGTTTTACTGGCTTAGTAGTACAAATAGCCATTCTAGGAAGACTTAGCTTAAACAGAACAGGTTTAAATTGAAGTTTTAAGCAAAATTCTTAATTTCTTTGGTAAAGTGATCTGGCTGAAACAAAGTGGTGTGCCTTATGAAAGTAATCATTCAGCTTTAATCCTCATCAAGTATGTTTAAATAAAATTCCAGTTTTGTTTCAAACATGCCTCATGCTTACGTTGATCCTCTGGGTGAGTGATACACAGCCACAGGTTTTCCTTCCACATTATTAAAAGTCCTTGCTGCTGGATATTAACAAACACTGTTAAGTACTGAGAGACTTCTCAAGTGTTACTGACAGGGAGTGCCTCAGTTTTAAAACACCCCAAACCTGGTCACATTACTGCACTCTCATCTTTACTGAGAGAGTTTATGGCACCATCATACTCTCAAACATCTGTTCCACTCTATCCTGTTCCATCTCTTGTTTGCTTCCTCTGCACTGTCTCTTTTTTGCTTTTGCTGACTACCTTCTCCAGCTGCCTCTAATCCAGTTCCTACTCCAGCAGCCCATGGCAACAACTCCACTTCCCCAAATTCTGCTTCACCTCAGTCTTTACATCTCTCCAGTCCTTATCCCTCTATTATTTCCCCTTTCATTGCATGGTTCTCCCAAATAACATCCATCCATTCACCATTTTGTTTTTGGTATGCTGCCTTTCCTCAAAGGCAGCTTACAATGTGAAAAATTACATACTTACAAATCTAACAAAAGTAGTCATAAACAATAAAGAAAACATATAAAAAAGTATACAAGTAGAAAAAGTAAAAATTACCTATAGACATGGTCTGATGTCCTGTGTCATGGAAAAAGCAGAGAGCATTTAGCCACTGTGATTCATGCCTTGGTAGCTTCATGACTGGACGACAGTAATGCATTCTATGTGGGGCTTCCCTTGGGATTGGTTGGAAGCTGATGGTGGTACAGATTGCTATAACCTGGGCATATTACACCTGTGCTGAGAGATCTGCTTTGGCTTCCAGTTTCATGATGTTCTTCTTGTCCCCAAAATCAACATAATTTTTCATTGTCCAAAAGACATGACATAGAAAATGAGAAATGGAGCCCATGCACTCTAGGTCCATTCCAACAAGAAGCAGCTGACATACCTGCAAGGTGACAATCAATCTTCCAAAGCACAGCGAAAGTCTTTGAAGACAGCTCAGGTAACCTGCTACAACTCTGGAGCATCCTATCCCCACAGAGATAATTGCCCATCCACAAATTTGGGAAAAGAAATAACTACTCAAGTTTCTGCATTTCATGACAGTTTGCACCACACAGTTACAGCCAAAAGCAAGCAAATGATTTTCAGGCTGAACCTCCACAAGAAGAGGGCAAATATGTTTACATTGTGTGCTCCAGGCAAACAAGTGCTTCCAAACAGAACTTTCTGACACACTGCCACATTTTCATACAGGGGCATAAGACTGAAGTTTTCACTGACACTGGCTCAATTGTAAATATGAGGGCTCAGTGTGCATATGATGCATCCCCTCAGAAGCTACCACTAGTCCAGAACCACTATCAGCATGTGGCATGTTCTGGGCCCACCTTCAGACACATTATCTGTTACAAGTTCAGTGTATGTGGCAGCTGATGGCACTGATGCATTGCTTAGTTTCAAGACAGCCAGTGTGCTAGGACTGGTTAAGATGACCCAAGAAATATATGTTGACAAACTGACTCAAACTCTCCAAACTCATCAAGATGTGTTTAAAGGAATTGAAAAGCTAAAAAGCAAGCAAGCAAGCAAAACTTCACATTCATGACACTGATTAGACAATGAAGCTGTCACAAAGACATATACCCTTCTCAGATGCAGTTTTAAGGTAGCATGACTGGTGTGGCTGCACTGGGTGCCACACTGCAGTGGTGAGAGGCGGTGTGTGCGTGTGCCGAATGTTAGCACCACCCAGAGTGCTACTAAAATCTGAGAGCCCAAAGGCTGCCAATGCCCTTCTGCATTGCAGAACTAGCTGAAGAAAAATAAAAACTTCCAGAAGAGCATGACATACTGAGTACAAGGTCTTACCTCAGGGTCTCTTCAATAGTAGTGGTCCAAAAACCAAAGTAACCTGATTTGTGTAGTCACTAACTGAGAGAGACACATTATTCCTACTGTAGATTAAATTGTTGCAGACTTGAATGAATAATAATAATAATAGCAACTTATTATTTATACTCTGCCCATTTGGCTGGGCTTCCCCAGCCACTCTGGGTGGCTCCCAATAGAATATTGAAAACATGACAAAACATCAAACATTAAAAACTTCCCTAAACAGGGCTGCCTTCAGATGTTTTCTAAAAGTCAAGTAGTTTTTTATTTCCTTGACATCTGATGGGAGGGCGTTCCACAGGCTGGGCGCCACTACTGAGAAGGCCCTCTGCCTGGTTCCCTGTAACCTCACTTCTTGCAGTGAGGGAACCACCAGAAGGTCCTCGGAGCTGAACCTCAGTGTCTGGGCTGAACAATGGGGGTGAAGACGCTCCTTCAGGTATATTCCTAACTTGACTGGACAGCTGACCATCATCAGTTGGAGGTCCATCCAGAATCTAGGCACGTAACAAACTTTTCAACTCAGTCTCCACCACTACAAGCACCTCCATTTTGTAATAGCTTTTGCTACAGAAACGTTTCAGAATGTCATACATGAATTTCTCGCTGAGAATTCCCAGGAATTCTTAATCTAAGTGATGACATTTTGGTATTTGGAATCACATCAGTGGACCATGATAATTGACTTGAAGCAGTCTTAAAATGGTTGGATGAGGAGAACCTAACACTAAACCAAAGCAAATGTGAGTTCAGAGAACACATTTTGGATTTTGTTGTTTACATGTTCTCCAAAGAGGGTATTTCGGTTGACCCCACCCCAAAGTAATGGCTATACATGATACTTAATAATAATTAGCATGGACATTATTGAAGATTTTCCATAGCAGGGTGAACTCTATGATGACATAAACTGAAGCCACTTTGGACATCATTATTTAAGGTGATGGTAGTGAGGGGAAACAAGAAAGCAGGTCAACCCTCTTAACTTACATCCTATCAAGCTCAAACTGGCAGGGCAGAAGTGAAGATGAAGGAAAAGGGAAGGAGGGGGGGAATGCCATTTTGGGGTCCACCTCAGGTGCCAAAATGTCTTGGGGCAGCCCTGGATAGGAAGCACCATTTGGATTATTATAATATATTTTTTGCTATATATATGTCTTGGGCTTGCTGTCTTCTAGATTTTAAGAAGTTATGGAGGTATAAGTATAAATAAATATGGGTAGATAGCAACAGAGGATGCCATTTCTCTTCTTATTGATGGCTGTCTTTAAATAAAAATCTACCTCAAGAATTTAAACTCATGGCCTCTAAACCATTTACTCTTATCACTTCCTTAAAAGTTGGAAGGTAACTTTCCCAAATTGTCAAATAATTTCTTCATAAACTCTGAAAAATAAAACAAATAATGTATCAATGGTTACTACACAAAGAGGTTAAACATTACAGCTAATTTCCTCACTGAAATCCAATCCAGGGATTAGCAACAATGGAGAATCTGTTTTATTTGCATTTAATTTGTACCTTCACACTATTATCTCCTATGTTTTAGTTCCAGGAAATGTGGTCTCGGGCTATTATAACCACATTTCATGCTGCTGTTGCACTGTTATTTGAGCTCCAGGGCTGGAAACAACATTCTGAAAAAAAGCTAGCCTACTTTATTTTAATTAGCCAGGGTTGTATCTAAACAAAAATTAATAATATTGAGGATATCTATCATACAGAGCACAAAATAATTGTTTTTGAGAGATAGCAATGATATAATTTTCTATTTATAAATCTGTTATATCGCTTTCAACTCATCCCTATAGAAACTGGCAATCATATGGACAATTAGTAACATGTTAATTGACTTGAATTGTTCATTTTTTTACTTTTAAGAAAAGTACATTTATCTCCATGGCTTTATCTGAACCATGATCTGTTCAAGTTCCCCCCTGTCCCCCCCGCTTTCGTGTGTCAAATCCATGTATGGCTGTATATTGCAAATCCTATCTAGGGAAAAGGGTGAACAGAGAAGTGCTTCTGGAAAAAAGGCATCCATTTAAAAGCTTTTAACTGAGGCAAGAGTGACTTCACAGTTTTTACACTTTGTCTTCTTGTAAAAAAGACGTGGGGGCAGGAGGAGAGGAAAAGTGGGGCTAGCATGAAGTTGCCACCCGGTGCATGCTCCAGCAGTTCTTTCCTCTTGGCTGGTTTGGCGATAGTGACAACCACCCCCCCCCCAAACAAGATAGGATTGAGCATTCACTGGGAAATGTTTTGTTCTTCCTAAAGGTTTTGGTAGATGACTCCCCCCCGCCCCCTGCTGCTAGGAGGATAGCAGGAAGGAATGGCTAGGGAAGCTTGGATGGGACACAAACAAAACTCTGAGTCAGATCTTCCTTTAAAAAAGCATTTGTGCACAAACATGCCTTGCTAGCTTTCCACAAAACACTGCAGCTCACTTTGTACATTGCCTCGCTGTGTGTTGAGAACTTACAAACTTAATCATTCCAAGCCAAGCCGTTTGGCAGAGAACCCAACCCTTTTCTAATACATAGGTGTTCGTAGCTGAAGTCAGCATTGCAAGAAGAAAGAAATCTATCAATGACCCTCCTGTTGCTTTTTTTTTTAATGTTGCTGGAAGCGTCACCCTGGTGACACTGCTTGGTTGTTTCGCTTAGCAGGGTTGTTAGGAATCAGGTCTTGCTCTTCTCCTCCCGAGGCTGCTGATGGGGATGTTTGTGAGTCGCCTTGTTGTTTCATAACTCCTGCTTTTGTAACACAGTTTTATAAAGTTGCTCAAACAACCAAAAGCCCTTCTGGTGTAAACGTAGCTGCTTTGAAAACCAGTAATGGCATTTTTTTTTGGGGGGGGGATATATTCTGGAGAACACATTTGTATTTGACATAATTAGTGGTCTGCAAAATCTAAGTCTATCCAGGGGAAAACTCTCAAGACAACTGCTTTGCAGGTTATTAATGCTCAATTTCTGAACGTCAAACCCTGCACATCTTAATTTCTAGAGAATAAGCTCAATTGAACTTGCTCCCCAGTTATGCAAAAATTGCTCAGATAAAAAACCAAGTGGACACCAATGTAATGAATGTGGTTATTAAATTGTTTCAATTGAAAGAACCCTATTCTTACACCGTCATAATGGGAACTATTTATCCCTACTGATCGGCCTGTCTCTTTCTACTGAGCTCTCTTTGATCTTGAAGCATATTGCAGTAGTGTGTCCTATTGAAAAGCAAAACTGGGGCAATTTTAATGCTTTTGTACCTTACCAGTGCTCTATTTTTTCACTGTTTAAAAATAGCTGTTAATTATAAGTGCAGTTTAAATGTCTCAAGTGACCCAGAAATGCAGGTTGGAATAAGACAGATTGCGTGTCTCATATAAAACAGATGTACTCTCGCCAAACAGACCCAAGTCCACAAAATGCGGCTTCCTTTCAGGTTATTTCAATCAAGTAGTGAACAGGTCTGGGCTACAGAGCTGCCCACATTCTAAACTGGCAAGAGACAACTAGACCTATATTTATCCATAAATGAATTCCCAACACATGGGTGTATGTTGTCATGGGTGATATATTGGCTGAGGGCTTTTGCCTTCTGCTTTTGAGGCCCAAGGGGCTAGATGCTTCATTTATTCTCGACCTCTCATACCTCTTCTTGACATAGTCAATCTCTGTTTTTTTTATGGAATATTCAGCGGTAATAATGATTGTGGAACTGTCAGCCTGTTTTTCCTTAAATTTCAAAATTACGAAAATACAAATAGTGGCAGATGAGCAGATAGTGGCTCAGATCCAAGTTCTAGCTGGATGCAACTACTTGTGTGCAACAGTCCATGGTCCCTCTGAGATTGCACATCTTCTGTATCAAAATCCACATCTGGACAGCTGCATGGGGCTTACACAGATAAGGATCTGCATGCCCTTCCACATCAGTTATGCAAGTGCATGTAATATTTTGCTTTCAGATTTGCCTTGCTGGCTAGGGGCAAATATGTGGACCTAGAACTGTATTCAAATCAATTACAGGCAAGGACCGATTTACGTGTATCCAATTGACATGCGATCGTGCATGGCACTGAACCCGGAGTTGACCCAAAAATGTTACAAAAATGTCAGTAAAAGATTGGAATGGGGGCAGGGTGGAACAATACGGGTCCCACTGATGAGTGGAGGTCTGGAACATAACCCCCATGCAAAATGTGAATTGTCTGTATCTCACTGGAAGTCTTAGGCAAATAATCTCAGTTCCTTATCTGTAAAATGGGAAAACTGAAGGACAAAGATTGTAGAACTTTTCACACCTGAAATATGTTTTCCTTTTCTCCCTTTGCTCATATTTTTAAACACTTTTCTTAAGTTAAATGGGAGATTGCTGGAGTTATAATTACATTTCCTTGTGCACTTTAAGATCTCTTCCCACACAAGAGTTTGCCTACAGAGGGAAGTTTAAAACCTACTTCTTTTCTGTATTAGTACAATTTTTTAAATAAAAAATATGATGTGTTATCTGAAGAACTCACACCTGAACAAACTTTTACTCATAGACATTTTTGGAAATGTAATATTAGCTGTCTTGAGGCACTAAAAACTTGGAGTGATAGAACAATAAATTAATATTTGAGAGGATACATCTGTTTTCCTGAATATGTTTGATGATACAGATGCTACCATCCCATATCCTGTAAGGCCATGTTCCTCACAGAGTAATAATAATAGTAAAATGTTTAGGCATGCAATTCTAAAATTCCCTTCTTTTGAAGTTGTCACCCATTACAGGCAATTTTGTTTGAGAATAGGCTTGTCACCCAATTTAAGAACACTTACAGCAGGAATAGCGTTTGTATAGGTCTCCAAATGATGTTGGACACCAACTTCCATAATCTCATACCATTGGCTGTGCTGGCTGGGATTGATGGGGTTTTTAGTTCAACAATGTACGGAGGACTCCATATTGACTACCACTGTGTTAAACAATTTGCTGCAAACCACTTATTATAGAGAACTTGGTGGAAGTAAAGCTCTTTCAATGCTAGGGTTAGCATCTGTCCCAAGAGCCAGTGCAGCAATTCATATGCTTGGTCTGATATGTTGCTGCTTTGTTTAATGAGCTACTTAATATTGTTACTTATTAACAATCGTTCAGGCTGGACACTGAGGTCCAGCTCCGAGGGCCTTCTGGTGGTTCCCTCACTGCGAGAAGTGAGATTACAGGGAACTAGGTAGAGACAGTGGCGTAGCGTGGGGGGTGCAGGGGGGGCGGACCGCACCGGGCGCAACATCTGGGGTTAGGGCAAATCAATGGGTTAGGGGGCGCAAATCCACGGGTTAGGGGGCGCAAATCCACGGGTTAGGGGGCGTAAATTACTTGCCTTGCCCCGGGTGCTGACAACCCACGCTACGCCACTGGGTAGAGAGCCTTCTCGGTGGTGGCATCTGCCCTGTGGAATGCCCTCCCATCAGATGTTAAGGAAATAAACAACTGTCTGACTTTTAGAAGACATCTGAAAGCAGCCCTGTTTAGGGAAGTTTTTAATGTTTGATCTTTTATTGTGTTTTGAGTATTCTGTTGGGAGCCACCCAGAGTGGCTGGGGAAACCCAGCCAGATGGGTGGGGTATGTATGTATGTATGTATGTATGTATGTATAAATAAATAAATAAATAAATGCTAATAATAAAAACAAGAAATCAACACCAAACTGCTTAAAATAATTTATAGACTTCCCCAGGACTGCATGAATTCTGTGTGCATTTATCTGGGAGTAAGCCTTTTGCACTCAATGGGACCTTGAAATTCTGATTAAACATGCATAGGATTGCTTTACCGATGTGTTCACCTGTTCACTTTCAAGAGTTAACAAGTCCTGTTTGTTTTGACTCAGTTAAACTGATTTCCAGAAAAAGCTTAGCTTCGTTAAAGAAGGTAACAACATATAGTCAACTGAAAATTCATTGAGGGTGAATAAATATAACAGATTCAGCTGGGGCAACCCAGTGCAATAGGCTTCTTGTGGATCAAAACTAAGCTCCATGGAGCATATCACCAGTGGGGATAAGCTCACCAATCCTATCACCATTGTCCATGGCAATGCACATGATTTACATACTCAGAACCACCCAGGATTTCAGAGTAAAATGCCTAGGTTGATGAAACCCATCTGGAACGTTGTTCACTGGAAACAGAAGGGTAGAATGGGCATAATTTATGTCAGAGCTATTTGGGAACAAGTCCAAAAACATCTTCTGAGAGAGGAAATAGCTTGTTACTCAAAAAGGAGAGCAGAGAGAGGCCACGTTCACACTGTAGATTTTAGGCACTGTGAAACCACTTTAAACAGTCTTGGTTTCCCCCAAATAATCCTGGGAGTTGTAGGGCGCTGAGAGTTAGGAGACTCCTATTCCTCTCACAGTGCTACACAGTGGTTTAAAAATGAATCCCTCTTCACAGGGTACTGTGGGAATTGTTGCTCTGTGAGAGGAATTTGGGGTGTGTGTCTCCAAACAACTCTAAGCACCCTTAGCCAACTACAACTCTTAGAATTATTTGAGGGGAAGCCATGGTTCTTTATGGTGGTAGCATACTGCTTTAAAGATATGGTATAAATGTGGTGAGAGAGAGGGAGAGAGAGAAGTGAGCTGTGAAGGTGAGGATATGGCTGACGAGAGGCTAATGTTCCTACACAGCATTTGGGGAGGAAGAGAGTTGTTAGAACAGGAAATATCAATAAGCCAATGAAGATAAGAAGGAGAGAGGCCTTTTTGGAAGGTAAACATTTCAAGATGGAAAGTGCAGCCTTGCCAAAAACAACAATGTACGGATAATTAAAGGAAAAAGCTAGCAGACATGCAAGGAAAAACTACAAGGCCTACAGAACAGATGAAAAACCCATAAGTACATGAATCAGCATATTATTAATGACAACGGACAGGAAAAGGAAAAGAAAAGAAAATCCTCCACACATTTTTGCAGTGAGCAAATCAGTCTTGATTTGTTAAATTTAAGGAAACAGCATGTTAACCATGCTCTAAGTAGATATTTTACTTCAGCACAGGGCACAGAGCATGTAGTGCATTTAAAAGCTTAACAACAACAGCTATACCAGCAGCGACAGGACTACTGCTGCCCGTGTTGCTAGCAGTACTACCAAATGTGCTCCACAGAGAGTTTGTCTTATCAAAGTTTGATCTTGATGCAGGAAATTGAGCGTCCTGGAATAACAGAAGTATCACTCAAAACTGGCTAAGGTTGCGAGGAAGAAGGGGGTTGACTGTATTTACTAGAGATAGCTTCCAGATTTTGTTCCACTTCAGTCTTTTACAGCTTGATCAACATGTATTTCAGATCCTCTTTGAGGGTTTGTTTGTTTGTTTTACAATCAAGTGGTGTATAAATTTTATGAAATAAATAAATTATAAAATACCCTCCACCTGGAAACACGAAGTACCTGCTTTCTCCTTGTGTGTTTGTGAAGAGAGGCTATGTCCTAAATACGCGTGTTATATTGTGCTATTCAATGCTGGTATCAAATCTGCCAATTTTACTATTACAATGTGACCAGTCTAGCTTTAGTAACTCTTACTTCATAGCTTTGAACTTATGGCTCTTTTGCTGCGCCCAAAAGGAGTTACATAATGACAAAAATTGTGCAGATTTGTGAAACTGGTCTGTGAGGGCATTGGGTACCTTCATAATGTATGGTCTGGCTTGAAGGAAAAGATTCTGAAGGTAATATTTTATTGACTGAGTCACCAGTGGCTCACATTGGGTTTGCTCAGAAATAAGCAAAGCCATTTCCTCTAAAACTGGGAAATGGCTTGGCTAATTAATTTTTGAGCGAATCGGAATTCTACCTCCACCCCATATTTGACAGGCAGGAATCACTTGTAAGTCCCAGTCCCTGGCTATTAACTGACAGCTTCTGTGGCCAGGAGAGATATTTCTTGGAGATTCCAAGGAAGTTTGGAATGGACTGAGAAGCCTTATTCCATCTCACTTCAGTTTCACTTCTGTTCAAGCATAGTTCCATCGTATTATGTGTGTATTTTTTTTGAAAGAACACATCCAAACCCTGCCTTTTAATTGCATGCACCTTTAATGCAAAGCACACATTTTTCAATGCTTTATGCTACATGTTTTATGTTACACCTTACACTGTTTATGCACACTTAACTGCTTTGATCTGTGGAACTGATTTCCCTTGCTGTTGTATCTGTTTAGAAAAGGACTGTTTTTCATCTTTAAATAGTGATCTATAAGTTGCTCTGGAAGCCATGATGGAAATCATTCAAATAAATAATAGATAAATAAATGGGCAAGCACATATTTAAAAGCACAGACAGAACTTTTGCATCTCTGCCACAGTGCTTTTCAATGAAGTCCATTCACACATTCAGCCTTTATCTGTGTTTTCTGCCTTCTACATGTTAACCTAGCTACTTCTCTGGTGTTTGACACTTCTACAAAGTGGAACGAAGGATAATAAAGGAGGCTGAAAGAATATTGGCAGTATTCCTGCTGTTCAGAATCAGCAGATAAATATACGTTAGGGCTTTATTCTGTTTGGCCTGATTTCTCACCCTTTCACACAGGCACCATTGCTCGTGATATATGGCGGAGAAATGTATTCGATTTCACAAAACAGGGATTTCATTAAAACAATTTGAAAGATGCTGAAAGGAAAGGGTGCAGCATGTGTAAGTTGAACTCGCTTTATATGCCTCTTCTTGGCTATACTGGAGGGGAGGGATGCTGTTACTTTAGCAACTGCAATAAAATATGGTACTTGTGCTCACAGCTGCCTCTGCATCATTGCCCGGTGCCCAATCCCCTTCTATTCACATCTAGAATGTCTCCCAGAAGAAATAAATATTATCATGCAGAATTCCTTTAGGACAACCTGACAGAAGTTAAATAGAATCCTTTGCCTTTCCAGAAGCAGAATCTTCATGTTGCCATCATTTCGTTGTTCACTAAAATATCAAGAGAATGAGCAATCTTACAGCATTTTAACAGGAAATACCCAGAAAGGCAATTTCTTTTAGAATTTCAATGAGCTTCAGGCTAACATAATCTGCAGAGGTTGGGGGGCTGAATATAAACGGAATATATCGGTATTTTAAAAAACACAATTTCTCAAAGAGAAAATAGAAAATATACTATCTGTAACACCCCCATCCTCACCCACAATACTAGATTTTGCTGCTGCTTAAAGCAAATTCTAATTCTTTTCTCTATGGGGGCTATATTAAAAATACAGTCAGATAATGGTACAGTGTCTTGACGAGACAGGCAGATACTTTTATTAATATGCCTCACAGCTCTATTCAGGTGAACTTGAACAGATATATATTATTTGGCACAGAATAGGAATTTCAGGTACCAGAGACTATAATTACGAGGTTTCCCCTTATAACTCTGCCAAATCTGCCTCATTTGGGGCCCATCAGTTACATGGCCTGCATACACAAACCTAGGGAGCTGCCATATAAGCCATCAGGCAATTGGTCTATCTAGCTTAGTGTTGTCTGTGCTGATTGGTTCATCCTGGAGTTTTTAGGGGCTGGATCTGTGACCTTCCACATGCAAAGCAATCGTTCCAATACAATGCAGCAATCACAAAATGCAGTAGGGTTGGTGAAGCCAACTTGTGTGCTTCTTAAACAAACATCATTCTCATATACTGCAGTCATAGACTCTGTACCAGTACTCTGTGATTAGAAGTATCAAAATCGCCAGGAAGATCTAACATTATCAGGATGATGCAATTACTATCTAAGTGAAGATTTTTACTGTAATACTGTATGTACAGCCTGAGTGACAAATCTAACTTGAAAGTCAGGATAGCTTATGTTCAGTGTGAAAATAGTAGGATCTAGATGCCAAATGACACAGAATGACCAGCCATTCCACAAACTTTTCCAGAAAGAAAAATGGATGTTAGCTGATCAGGGAGAAAAGTGGAGTTTCCCCCCCAAAAGACTTCGTGTTTGTTAAAACAGTTGATTCTGCTTTGATGACTAACTATGGTTTGGCTGTAATAACAAAGAACAGTATATGCTGATAGGAAGGACTGTGTAGGTGCAAAGCTAATTCACAGCAGCAAAAGTGGGCTCGAAGCAGGCCTAATTGTCTGCTTCCTATTTCGCTCCTTTGTAAACCAGGCAGAGCTGTGCTTGTGAATCAGAGGAAGAGAAATCTTGCTTCAAGGGGAGTAAAGTTAGCCTGCTGTTCCATGTTTCAGCAATGCTATTGACAGATCAACCATCAAGGTCAGTGGCTATACTCTAGAAGATGAACAATCCACAAGAGTTTGGGGTCTGCACCTCGATGATCAGTCCACCTCCTCTGTTTGTCCAAATAAAGGCTGCATTTATATTAATGCTCTCTGCTAATTTTGAATATCACTTCTTCCAGGAAAGGGCAAAACTCTCAAATTTATGATGGGCACAGTTATTTTATAGAATGCCTGGAGGACAACCAAAAAGAAAAGGAATTAAATTACTGTACTGATTTTCATATTATGTGGAAGTCTTCCTGAACAACGGGTCTGGTTGCATCAACATGATGCTGGAGTACAGCTAATCAAAATCCAGGAATCTGTTGTACAGTACAGAGTAGCAATAAGCTATCTAACTGAATCCCATTTCATTCCCAAGTATCATTGGCAACTTTTGTGCTACTTTTTTGTCAACATACAGAGTAGAAAGGCTGGATAGAAGCAAAGTAAGTAAGTGTGGCAAATGTTTGAATACAATGTTGATTTCTCACATTCCTCTCTGATCCTGAATCAGAATGATATGAAGTCCTAAGAATTCTTTATTGAGAATAGGGCAGCTTTTCATCTCCCCAATACTAGGAGCATAGAAACAAACCAAAAATGCCTCCTGGCGCCCTCCTCAAGTTCATTTAGGCACTCAATACTACTAGGCAGTGCTTTTTTTCTGGGGGGACGGAGGGGTATGCATACCCCAAAGCATTTTGTGAAGCTAATGGGAGAAGAAACCTTTTTTTTTATTAGTTTCTTCTCTAGCATGGTGAATCATCAGTTCCGTTGCTACCCCCGATGGCAGCCTCATTTGCTGTCACGGTGTTTCCTGAGTCTCAGATGGAAGCAAACGATTAATGTGTGAAGTAGGAGTTGCAATCTAGCATGGTGATTGGTCAGTTTTGTTGTTACCACCTCCGATGACATCTTCATTTCCTTTCCTGGTGATTTTCTTGAGTCAAAATGAGAGTACAGTGGTACCTCAGTTTATGAACTTAATCCGTTCCTGAAGTCCGTTCTTAAACTGAGGCTCGCTTTCCCTAATGAGGCCTTCTGCCGCTGGTGCCCTTCCACCGTTCGGCTTCCATTTTTAGACTGAGGTAAAGTTTGCAAACCAGAACATTTCTTCCGGTTTTGTAGAACCGAATTGTTCGTAAACAGGAATGTTCTTAAACCGAGGTACCACTGTATCCCTAAACATTTTTTTAAGAAAAAAGCACTGCTACTAGGCATTCAATACTACTGTAAGGTTGCTGAAAGGCTGGTAGTATACAAATAATCCAGAGTTTTGTTTGATAAAAGTTCAAATGTTAGCCTCTCTCTTGCCCAGAGAATGAATAAATTACATTAGGGATCTTTTGGAGAGGAATTTGATTTGCAAAGGGTATGTTTCTTCTATGAATTAATTATTTCTAAAAGTTTTTAACCCCTGTGGGGTTTTGTAGCAGCATTTTAACATATGTCGCCAAAAGAGTTCTTTCACTAAGGAGCTTTCTCCACACTAATCTGCTTAGTCAAAATCTCAGGGTTCTGCATATGTATGTTAAGTTTGTAATTTCATCTTTAAACATGCAAAAATGTATTCCAGAGCTGCTATCATTGTATTCCTCTTGATTTGTCAATGGAGTGACTACTGTAGGTGACTACTGCTGGGGCAAACAGTGATAAGAGCAACTGCTGCTGAGCTTCTCCTGCAGAAAGCATCTATAAGACTTAGTATCATTGAACAGCTGCTCACATGGACCAAGACCGCTGACTCAAACGACCAAACTTGGAACATGATAAGGAGGCTAGACTGTCTGAGAGCTGACAGCACCGTATTTGCAAATCTGTGATAGAATACACTGGACTGGGTTTTCCCCTCAACAGCACACTTCTTTAATTCTAGACTTCCAATACCATTGCTAAGACATTGTAACAAATTATTTAAATTGGGCTAGCCAGTGGTTGTGCCCTCCAAAATTTGTTGGACTCCCATTTCCATCCCTGACTTTTTTCTGGCAATGCTGGCTGGGGCTGACGGGAGCTGGAGTTCAACAACATCTGGAAGGCACCAAGGTAGCTACTCCTGACTTAAGTAAACATCACTTTCAAGACTGCTACTCTTCAACATGGCAAAATTTCTTTTTGACTAATTTGGACACTTGTTAAATCCCCCAATGTAGGAGGAATGCTGGTAGGTAGTTTTCAGTTTGTTTTACGATGATTTCCATGCATACCCAATAATGATCTATCACAGTGCTTTAAGAAGAAGAACCAGGATGCACAATTCATAAGCAGCAAAAGGCCTCAGGATATGCCAGTGACTTGCTAGCCATACAATCTGGAAACTCCAAGAGGATTCAGTTGATAGAAACTGAACTGCCTTTGAGTATTAAGAATTTGCTCAACAGCAACAGGAAAACAGAAGTTACATCAGTGGTGACAATGCAGCCCAGATTTTGATGCCTTTTTTAAAAATGAAATGATTAAAAAAGAAAAACATTAAGAAGAAAGAGCATCCAGCTCTACTTGCTTACAACCCAAAAATCACTATGTAATCTTTATCCCATCTTTTTCTTTTCCACATTTTTTTACTTGTTGCTAGTTTAAGTTATTATGTATATAGAACAACTGACATTGCCAAAGGTTAGATACAATATTCATATTTAGAAAATAAAACTAGTCTGATTTCTGTAAGTGTTTGTGAAAATGACTCCTCTTTATTGACGAACACATTATTCAGAACTTCTGGGAAGTTCATCTGCAGAAACTCCATTGAAATTAATAGGTGGTGCCTCTATGCGAAGAGGATTCAGTTGCCCTCATGTACACACTTCTCTTGTTATTAAAATCACTACACATATATTTTGTATGTGGTTAGGAGAGGCCTTGGTTTCAACAAATGGGTCTACCACCCTCACATGTGGCTTCAGCAAGCTTTATAATAATTTTACCTATCCTTTCTACTTCTAACTTTCCCTCAGAAGGAGATTCCTTTATGAGCTTTCCAACTGTTATTCAGTACGGAGGGGAATACCACCTTCCTTTCAATCACCAACTGGGCCCACATAAAATGCACTAAGAAGTCTTTATACATACATGGCGCGCACACACACACGATTTAGTTACATTCCACAAGGTCAAAAATCAACATCAAAAGCACAAACACTTACTGGATTCACGCCTTACTTATCGGAAATCACCACACACAGTCAAATAGTGGGTGACTCATACCTGCTGTTTCTTGACTCTGGGTTAAGCCAGGAACATAAATAATGTCAATCCACTCAAGTAAATTTTACACAGATTACATCTGAATTGAGTTATATGGCATGCTTTATTTTACCCAACAACTGAAATCAAGTCATCTGTCAGAAAGATTTTTTTAAGGGTGAAGAGAAAATAAGGAAACAGACAATGTCTTCATGGTTATAGTGTGTCTTCTCTTTTTTGGTTTTGCCTTAAAGGCCACATGATTATTAAAGATGAAATGATAACTTAATTCATATAATGCCACCACTCTGCTGGAGTAAACGAATCACTTTCTTCAAGGCAGCATTTATAGCCCTGGCACCTTCCTTTAATGTTCCTTATTTCTAACATTTATTTCCTCCTCAGAACCAGTGTATTGCAAAATATCTGACCATAATGCTGGAGTTCCTTAATCTACAGACTGATAGGATCCGGCAAGAAGCAGCAGCATGAAGATGGTTGAGTTAACCATGGCTGCTTCTTCTGTTTCCCATAGTGCGCTCGCAAAAGTTGCATGAACAGGTTTATCTAGTTTTGGTGTCTTGGATCCACTTCATCCCGACTGATACACATGGGACTTAATGCACTTCATTCCATATGATGTAAATGATGACTAACTTGTACTATTGATTTTAAAAAGTAAAGGTACCCCTGATCGTTAGGTCCAGTCACGGACGACTCTGGGGTTGTGGCACTCATCTCGCTCTATAGGCCGAGGGAGCCGGCGTTTGTCTGCAGACAGCTTCCGGGTCATGTGGCCAGCATGTCTAAGCTGCTTCTGGCAAACCAGAGCAGTGCACGGAAACGCTGTTTACCTTCCTGCCGGAGTGGTACCTATTTATTTACTTGCACTTTGACATGCTGTCAAACTGCTAGGTTGGCAGGAGCAGGGATCGAGGAATGGGAGCTCACCCCGTCACGGGGATTCGAACTGCCGACCTTCCGATCGGCAAGCCCTAGGCTCAGTGGTTTACACCACAGTGCCACCCGCGTCCCTACTATTGTTTTTAGTGAGACCTAAATTCAACAAACTTTGTTGGGATCCAACCCTATGAATTTATGTGTATTGCTGGTCTTCAGTGATGCAGATATTTAGCGTTAATTAACAAGATTCACTTGTGTCTCTTGCTTCAGCACATGCCTAGGCATGTTTCATCCTTGCAGCCAGCACATTACCCTTGGGTAATGCTTAACTTGAGAAGAAACAGCTCATGTAATTTATAGCAGCAGCTTCTCATTGGGGTTTTCTTTAGGTTTTCCCCTACCTATTCTTTGAATGATCAGCATCACTTTGAATCACACGGATAGCTCTCATATATGTGGGCATGTGTGCATGCGCTGATAGGCTTCAGTCAGTTACTAGAATGCTGTTTGAATGTCTACACTGCATCTTTGCCTATAAGGTATTAAAACCACGGCACCTAGTAGAACATCTACAGCCAAGTTCAAAATGCAGATCGAAAGCCACATTGTGCACTATGTGCATTATTTACTGGTATTCTCTGGACTAAGAATTAGCCTAGGTGTTAGCCTGTGCAAAATGCTTTTCTGAAGTTAGATTTTCATTTGTTCATTTTCCAATGATTTTTCATAATGCACAGGCCATACGAATCTCAGATAATGGCCCAAAACTTAAATCTGTGCCTACAACACCTGAAAAAGAAATCTAATTCTGATTTGTGAGTGTGGTTCAGGTACCTGACATTCAGAAATGGGTTCATACAAGAGCGCTGGCATATTTTTCTTTATTATTCTCTGTTCCAGAGTTCCTTTTAATGCTTTTGAAAATAAAGTTTAAATACAATCAATTGACATGCAGAGATGTTTGTTCCCATTTTTGAAGATAAAGAGCTCCTTCTCTTAAAAGAAATTGTAGCAACCAAATACAAAATGCTATTTTTATTTCACAAAATGAAATGTAATTGTTTAGAGCTCCCCCCCCTTACAAGAGCACTTTGTAACCAAAGGGAAGAAATATAGTGCAATCTGCTATGTTTAATGATGACACAATATCTTTAGATTGTATCTGGTTTTGAGCATTGCCACCTCCACCTCCACTGAATATCATGTCCTGTAGATGCAGCCTCCAGACAGGTGAGATTCACATTCCCGTGGCTGTGCCGATAGAATGGTCAAGCTAATTCTAGTAGACATCACAATGAGTCCATGGGAAAGAGCCTTGCAATTGGCCCCACCCATGTGGATGCATCATTGAGACATAGCTTCCATCCATGTGGGAAGGCATCAAAGATGATTGACTCTCAGATGGTTGGCTGCTTCATCAGTAGAGCACTGAATGCTAAGGAGTGATGGGGAGCTCACTCCCTTGGACCACCAAAGGTTTCGAAGTATGCGAGAAGCAAGATGCCTCGCTCAATTCTCTCTACTTTATGCCAGCTTCGGATATAAATGAAAGCAATGAGGGCAATGAAATCTCACTGGGTAAATGCCATTTTAGATACCAGAAACTGAACAAAATTGACCAAATATAATATTGGTGGGATCCCTCCACTGCATCCAAAATTTAGTTCCAAATCCCCCTTTTTTGTAGCAGTTCTAAACATGTGGCAGTAAATTACAGTTTTTGTGTTTCAGCTTATTACTTTTCAATGTTTCTGCCAAGTGCATAAAAGTAAGTAGTGAAGCATCACACACATCTGAGTGACACCACGAGTCCCTGCATGAAGTGCACATAGATCCTCTGTGCTAAAAAGCTGCATTTTCATACAGAACTAATGAAGAAGTTTCTAACTTAGCCACTTTCTGATATGCTCTTTTTTGTGAGCATGGAGGTGTTTTTGTAAAACAAACAAACAAACAAATAAATAAATAAATATGAGGTTAGGAGTGCAGACAGGCCTGTAGTTTGAGAAGCAACTCCTCAAATATCCTCCTATTATGAACTTCAGGTGTGGGGCACTTCCATACCTTTCAACATTTCTCTGATGAAAATAGCGACACCCTAAACAACAACAACAAAAACAACAACATCCCGCCCATCTGACTGGGTTGCCCCAGTCACTCTGAGTGGTTTCCAACATACATAAAAAATAATAAAACATTAAACATTAAAAAAAAAACCTTCCCTATACCTTCAAATGTCTTCTAAAGGTTGTATAGTTACTTATCTCCTTGGCTCGGATGCAACATTTCTCCAATGAAAATAAGGATATCTTACCATACCCAGGATGCAGGTGGCGCTGTGATCTAAACCACAGAGCCTAGGGCTTGCTGATCAGAAGGTCAGCGGTTCGAATCCCTGCAACGGGGTGAGCTCCTGTTCTTCAGTCCCTGCTACTGCCAACCTAGCAGTTCAAAAGGACGTCAAAGTGCAAGTAGATAAACAGGTACCGCTCCGGCGGGAAGGCAAACGGCGTTTCCGTGTGCTGCTGTGGTTCACCAGAAGCGGCTTAGTCATGCTGGCCACATGACTCGGAAGCTGTACACCAGCTCCCTTGGCCAGTAAAGCAAGATGAGCGCTGCAACGCCAGAGTCGTTCGCGACTGGACCTAATGGTCAGGGGTCCCTTTACCTTTACCTTACCAGCATTTATCTGACTAAAATAGGGATGTCCTAAGGAAAAGCAGGATATTTCAGGATCAAATCAGAAACTGGGATGCCTTCTGTAAATCTGGGCCTGTCCCTGGAAGATAGGGAAACTTGGAGGGTCTGCCCTCCACCCCACATTTAGATTGGGACTGTGCTGGGAGCAAAGGGTTAAAGCTCCCCCTCCATGGCCTTGATCTGGCTTAAGCTCCTATTTGTTAAATAAAATCATGCTAGCTGTCATAGTGCAAAGCTAAATGATGAGAATAATGCCATGTCTAGTTTGGTCCCAAGAGAAGATCTGCACTGGCTTTGTAAAATGTATTTTACACCTACACTTCCCATCTTCCTTTAAGTACGTTAGAAAATGTTTTATTTGCAGAATTGGGAACATCAGTCGTTCATATTGAGATTTTTCTCCACCTCTGCCTAAGTTCAGTCCTTCTATTTACTTTCTGTGTTTTCACAGCACATGCTGTTGTTTCAACATTTCATTTGCGGAATCGAAATGGAGGAACAAATAAAGGTACAAATTGTGAAGTATAGCCAGAAGGCTTTGACAGAAAGAACAGCAGGACTACTTCATCTTTATAGCATTTGATTCAGTGACACTGCAACTGACAAGGTTTCTGCTCTGAGCATTTAATTCTGCAATTTAAAGTACTATTCAACAAAACATAAAAGGAAGTATGTCTGATTCAGTGGTCATACACATTCTTCACAAAATATAATGTGACATAAACCCTACTGAATATGATTTTACTGTTAATGTTGCTATTTTGCTACCTGTCCAACTGCTATGCATATGTATGAAATACAGCTATTATTGCAGTTTGCAGGTGCTGGGGCCTCAATCTTTATCAGTGAGCAATTAACAATCCATTATCTGCAATAGGAAGTGAGCTCCGGGGTTTTAAATTCACCACACAGTTGTCCATAAACTGTGTTTATGTTGCGCAAATGAAACAAAAAGTAACAGCACAAGGAGTAGATTATTCTGAAACCAACCAATATTGTTTGGTCATCACATTCTTTTCCCATTCCATTATATTCTGCTAACTACCTCTTGCCTCATCAGGTTGGGGGAGAATGAAAAGCTTTTGTAGACCGATATGAATCCATAGAAAAGCTGCCGAGACTTTGAATGAGGACCGTTATAGCTTTCATAATGGCTTTTGTAATTGTGTTTTAATATTTTGTCCTACTCAACCTTTTTAGATAAGGTAAAGAAAGGTAAATGAGTATGCCAAAATCAAACAGCAGGCCACCCATTTATTTGTATTTAAGAAGGTTTCTGGGTTATTATATAAAGATTTACACTGCACTGCTTTTATAATTTTGGAGTAAATAATGGGAGAGACACTACACAGCAACAGTTAAAGAGGAAGAAATGGCTTAGGTTGCAATCATGTGAGTGCTTATGGGGAAAAGCTCCAATAAATGATCAATCAATTACACGTCACTTCCAAAAAATCAGCTCCCATGGTTGGACTTGCTTCTGTGTAATTATGGATAGGATAGGGGAAAATAAAAGTCATGGCATCAATTATCTTGGTAATCATAAGATTCCTAAAAACATGCCAGAATCAACCAAAAAGTTGGTCATGCAGGAGCAACTTCATTGCACTTTTGCATGGACACTAACTCATAGAGTAATTATGTGTCTCTGCGTGCAGGGAAGTTCCTAACTCACAGGAGGTTTGAGACCCATCAACTACCCTCATCTGGATTAGGCAACCTGTTAAAGCCATTCCCAGGGTGTGGCCGCTGTCACATGCTGACAGCTTCTAGGAGCCACAGGTGGGAGCTGAATGGAGGGTGGGGACCAGAGGTGGACAAACAGCCCCAGAAGGAGCATGTTGTGTCCCCCACCAGAGGCACTACTACTCCCCTAACACCCCAACCCCCACAAACATGCCCATTCATTGTTTTTAATGGAACTACAGATTTATGTTATTGACTGAGGCCAGCAGAGGCAACGGGTGTCTGGAGAGGCAACCAGGAAGAGGACCACTCCAATGAGACTGTTTGTGGACACACAATACCCTGATTAGTTCATATTATGAGATTGGCTGGCCTCCCTGCCATTCTCTTAGGCTGGTCCACCAGAGCACCCGGACAACTTTTCCCCATGCACCACTATCAGTCACCACTGAAGTGTTCCCTCTTAAGACCAGCTCTTTTCTTGCAGCAGCACAGCACCTATTTGCTGTTTTCAACATCTGGGTATACATGATAGTTTCTGAGGTGTAAGGCAATACAGTGGTACCTTGGGTTAAGTACTTAATTCGTTCCAGAGGTCCGTTCTTAACCTGAAACTGTTCTTAACTTGAAGCACCACTTTAGCTAATGGGGCCTCCTGCTGCTGCTGCGCTGCCGGAGCACGATTTCTGTTCTTATCCTGAAGCAAAGTTCTTAACCCGAGGTAATATTTCTGTGTTAGCGGAGTCTGTAACCTGAAGCGTATGTAACCCGAGGTACCACTGTACATGTGTTTCGTTATTTATCTGTTTGAAACATTTATATCTTACCTGCCCAAGGCTCAAGTCAGCTTTCAACAGTTCATAAACATTAAAAGTAACATTAATAGCAATAATAAATAAATACCATAGAATCAACAGTGGCAGAAACACAGGGCCTCAAATAATGCCCACATAGCAGCCCCAGGCCTTTCAGAGGATGTACATTGTGCATTGTCTCTGAAAAGCTGAACAAACAGACCTGTTTCAAGCTCCACCAATGGAGTCATTCCACAGCCTGTGAGCAGCTATGGTAAAGATCCTTACCACAGACAGCATTTCTAGCAGTCTGGACGCATGGAGCAAGATGTAAAGAGTATCTGGGCTCATATAAGGAGAGGTGGTATCTGAGGAAATGGGGGTCTCAGGCCATAAAGAGCTTTAACAGTAAGCGCCATGTGGAAATGTCACCTAGCCTGTCCTACTCTTCCTAAACTAGCCTTCAGCCTTGAGGTGAGGTGGAAAATGCTGTCCCATTACCAGTATTGAAGTAAGATTCAACTGTCAGCCTAGCTGGCCTTTGTATAAGTCCACTTACCCCCTTTTAGGGGTGCGGCGACTTTGCGGAATGGCCAGCGCCTCTCCTCCATGATGCAAGGCTATGTGTCAGGGTCTGATCCTTGCTAGAGCACGAGCTTCAGCTCTTGTTCCCGGCTTGAAATCCTGCTCTGTGACAGCCTGCTGAATTGGCAAATGGCAGGCTGGCTTGGAGGGCTGGGCTATCGGGGGTGGACTTGAGGTCCTTCAGGTCCACTCCTGGGGGGATTTAAAACAGCCCGCTTCAGCCCCCGACACCCAGCTCTTGTTTGTCAGATCAAGATTGCTGGACTTTGTTGGATCAAGTTCAGCGCAAGACCAGGGGATTTTTCTGGATAGCAAGTGTGGGATCTACGAGTGCGGCCAGTGTTGAAGTAAAATTCAACTGTCAGCCTGGTTGGCCTTTGTACAAGAATTTGGGGAAAGGTGCTTTCTTTTCCATTGCCTCAGGTGGCAAAATGTCTTGGGCTGGTCCTGCACTTTACAAAACATGAAAAGAATTAATTTCATGTACTACATATATCTTGTCTTCTTGTTTCTAGATAAGATTAGCATTAAGGGTCTAATAATCACGAGAGAGACTGTACAACAAACACACAAATTGCTTGGATACAAAATAACTAGCAGATGCGAGCTGAAACAAGCTGAGGCCAAATGTGCACAATTGACTCTGTGTTAGTCCTTGATCCACCTACACAGCCACAACACCTCCTGCCAATTATTTGACTTAAGGTTTTAATCATCTCTTCTCCTCTTTGCTGTCCTTCATATTGACATGAATAGCTTTCACAGATGCCTGTGCAGTGGGCATTATTAACATTCAACAGTGTATTATCAACATCACTGCTGCATCTTTGAATTTTTGGGCATTCACACATATGCGTGGGATTGCCAGCATTTGCATGCTTGACAGTCACCAAATCTGAGACATTAATAGTCACACACACACACACACACACACACACACACACACACACACCAGGTTCTGAATTTGTTCTACAAACAAGAAAGGTAATTTAAGTAACTTCAAAGCTACCTAGGCCAATTTGTGTGTGGTACATGCTCCCCCCAGCCCCCCAGTAAAGATTGCTTATTACTTGTACAATCTCCATTTAATTTTTGGTTGTTTTGGCAATCTGTGCTCAGCTTCCAGACTGTGTTGTAGGAAAATGGGTGTTTTGCCAACCTCGCCACTATGTTCCTTAGCACTAGCACTAAACGCTTTGTGGGGATCGTGAATAATTTTGGAAATCCCCATCTGAGTTGTTGACACAATCAGCACCTTTCAGTTCCATCTGATTTTTTTTTAAAAAAACCCGTATATTGAAGTTGTACATTGTTTAGGTATTTAGCCATTTCTGAGAACACCCTGGGTTATATTGCAGAAGGAGAGCACATGCTGTGTGCAAAAATAAATAAATAAATCACACATTTTCCTCACTTGAATAAAAAGAAAGCGGGTGACTACAACTCCCATCAGCCAAAGCCATCATGGATTATGCAATGTTAGAAGTTCAAAGTTGAAAACATGTTGAAAGCATGAGAGAATACACTGAAACACTGGGCGTATTCCAGCCAAAGTTAATAACTTTTAAATCTCATTTATTTCATGGGAGACATTTGGGAACATGCTGAACTGTCTTTCTGAAATGAATGGGACTTTATGCTGCTTAACATTGGCTGGATTGAGCCCACAATATCAGGAAATGAAAACTGAAAATAATTATAAGAAAGATATGCCAGCACAGATGTAGTCTTTAAAGGAGGTCTTTTCATGTTTTGACTTATGCTGCTCCATACACCCACTCACCCCAGCTGATTTTTGTCACACTTTTCAAGAGGGTTTCTAAACCAGAACTTAATTAATGTTTAATAAGACCACCATTTTTACTTATACTCTGCCATTAGCTATCTAAACTGACTGTACCTCATTAGGCTGAAATCTTGTGGATCAAAACCAGCTTAAAAAATGTAAAAAAAGTAAATCTCAAAGAAAACATGCACCATTAATCAGTAGATTACATTCAATCAACAAAATTATTATAATATTTTATTTTAAAAAGCCAAGTTTGGTTGCAGTTGACAGTTAAATCTCAAAGTGTACCTCTGGTGTATAGTTAATGGGACTGTAAAAATAGTGTTTTAATGGGACTGACAGACATACATTCTTCCAACTGCATAGAATAGACATGCTGCTTACTCAAGACCCAATAATATCCTAAGCCAGCTTCGGATGAATCATACATTCAATTTAAGCAGAGACACCATTTTACAAATGTGAAAGAATTCAGTGCCCTGATTTCCTACTGATCAAAACTTCACTGCTTTATGTCAGAGGAAGACAGGGGATCCAAACAAAAGAAACACACATAAAAGTAAATCAGGCAGAGAGAATACATAAAACAACCGGTATTTTACCTTAGCATGGTTCCTCAAAATGGATTAAGGGATCAGGTCACCCATTGCCTGAAGACAATTTCTTAAAACTGAATTACTCTGGAACTTCTGTTGGTAAATGTCCTCCTGGTGGAGCTTTCTTAAAAATGGGAAGCCTATCTGATTATGCCCTCTGGACAGCTGCATAAAAGTCACTGAAAGTTTAAAATACTGCTACCCTACTACTAGAAGAATAGGCTATTTACAAGTCAGTCTTTGACCAAAGGCCAAATCCCCATCTACCACTGCAGTGTAGTTCTTTAAACCTTAGGCTGGCATGTTGCTGTGTTCCCAGGCTTAAAATATCTTGCTTTGAACTGAAGAGCTAAAGTATGCAATGCACAGCCTTCCTGGAGAAATCCAAATGTGAGTTGCTTCTCCTACAAAGTCTTTTGCATTATGCACCTGGGGCATAGTGCACATGAATAAAAAAAAACCCTCCACATGGCTCCCCCCCCCCTCCCCGCTCAACCTCATATATTTTTAAATCGTTCCACTTAGCAAGAACAGAAAGATTGCTTGTGAAGATCTTTGGTAAAATAGATTTTTAAAAAAATTTAAAAAATGGCATTTTATTGCTTTAGGAGTAAACAAGATACGGAGTCGTGCCTGATTGTTTATCTGAAATATTACGCCAGCTCTGCCTTGGGCTAATTCACAGATTAGACCCCACCAGAGAGCCTCTGTTTCTGCAAGCATTATGTCTCTTAAGTGGTCCTTAGGATTCCCTGTCAACGACAGAGTCCCAGCATTCATAAGCACTGGCAGATTGCATAGGAAAGATGATAAAAAGAAGCGCCATTAGATGGTGAGAGACAAGACATCAGGAGGTGCAATCGTTTCAATAAGCAGGTCATTTTTCATAAAATTCACAGTGTGAGAAGCTTAACATTGCTTAAATGAAAAAACCCTACAAAATGAACGCACATTACTGTAGAACTGTTCATATATCTACTGTACAGATTGAAAGTAAACTTCAGAGGCATTGCTATGGAAGATGGGAATTTTCAGAGGCTTTGAGAGGCTGGGTCTCTTCAGATAAATACCCCCTCCCCCGTTGCCCCAAACAGTTCCTTGTGCTGGGCAATCACTTGCAGTCTGTTAAGTACTGCAAGCAAATAGGCTCCATCTCCAGGCCATTCTTCTTCAGTGATGTGTGAAGATGTTAGCTGGAGAAGAAATTTGGGCACTGGGGTGAAGGATCAGGGAAGAGAAGAGTCATCGGACAATCTGCTGCTGCACTTTTAATGTCAGCACTACATGGGGATCATCTATCTTGGGTGTGGTCCTTTACTAATGGGGAGGAACTGATTGGCGAAGTGAACATGAGCCAACAGTGTGATGAAGCAGCAAAAATGCTACTTTAGGTTGCATCAACAGAAGTATACTGTCCAAATTAAGGGAAGCAATTGTACCACTCTATTTCTCCTTGGTTAGACCTCAGCTGGAGTACTGTGTCCAGATCTGTGCGCCACAATTTAAGAAGGATATTGGTGAGCTGGAAAGTGTGCAGAGGAAGGCAACCAAGATGATCAAGGTTTTGGAAACCAAGCCTTAAAAGGAACTGTTGAGGGAGTTGGGAATGTTTAACCTGGGAAAGAGGAGACTGAGATGAGATAGAAGATGGAGCAAGCTTGTTTTCTCTGGCTCCAGAGGGCAGGACACAAACCAAGGGATTCAATCTACAAGAATGGAGATTCCAACTAATCAGGAAGAACTTTCTGACAGCAAGAGCTCTATGACAGTGGAACAGGCTCCAGTGAGAGGTGGTAGACTCTCCGTCTTTGAAGGTTTTTAAGCAGAAGTTGGGTGGCCACCTATCATGTATGATCTAGTAGAGATTCCTGTATTGCAGGGGGTTAGACTATATGACTATATGACTCTCAGTGTCTCTTCCAACTCTACAATTCTATGATAAAATTTTAAATAAAAATAAAGATATTTGTGAAAATAACAATAGAAATGCACTTACATTAGGAGAAATTGCTTAAAAAATGCACACGTTAATCAAAACTGCATACAAAAATTGTTTCTGTTAGGAGAAATTCATAGTAAAAGGCTGAAGAATTTTATTGAGCTTTTTTTTTTTTTTAAAAAAAACCTTTTTGCAAATTGTTGCAGAAATGTGAAAAACTGCAGAGCCACTGTGGGCAGAGTGGATGAAAAGAGAGGGGCACATCTGCCACCCTGCACTCATTGGAAGGAGGGTGGCATGAAAAGGCAGCTACACAAATAAATCCTTAACTGGCTTTACCTCAACAAAGAAATACTGATTTTCAGGAGTGGCTGGTGTGGTAGCAACACAGAATTGACCTCTCGCACCAGTGTCACTGCCTCTTATGAGGACAGTGTAGGGGATGGGGCAGGGCGATGGTGAGGTTAAACAAGGGTAGTGGAGAGGTTAGGGTGGTGCAGGCTCCTGCTGCTATGACCCCCCCCAAAAAATTGCCCCTGCTTTGTCTTGCTCCCATACTACTCTCCTAAACAGCTGTGATACCACTGTTGGGAGGCTGGCTCTGTGGCAGCACCCCAGGGGCTGCTCTTGCTTTTTAAACCTTGGCTGTGCAGTTAGCATTTATACTACACAAGATGCGCTCTCTCTCTCTCTCTCTCTCTCTCTCTCTCTCTCTTATTATTTATTTAGTGTACAGAGCATGCATATTCACTTGGTGTTGCTTGCAAACATGGTACAAATGACTGCACCAACATATGCCTCTATTTAAACATGTGAATTTACAATGATATTGTACCTTGAAATAATCTTATATTTATGTGTTATGCTGTTGTACTGTATGCTGCCTCTGAATCAGAAATATGCACACATGGCGGTAGGCTGCCAGAGTGCCGCTGCATGCGTCTATATCTATATCATCTATATCTATATTTCTGCTGCCTGAGTATAAGCATAGCTGCCCAAGAGGTGGCTGGCACTCTTAATTTGGAGGGGCCTGACCAGCTGTTTATAGAGGAATGGCCAAAATCCACCCAAACCAATGAGTAGTTCAGTCAAAGCTAAATCCAGAAATCCAGTGTTAAGAATCATGTGCACAGCACCTTGCGCATGCATTGTGTTCACTCTGGTAGGGGGACAGACATGTGAACTGTTGCCTCCATGCACACTTCAGCCATGATAGATCAAGACCAATGTGTTTCTAAAACTCACTACTCATGCTGAGCCCACATGGAAATGATAGATTATACTTAAATCAACAAATTAAGGTTATGTACACATTGTTGGCTTAAAATGCAGCTAGGTTGTTCTTTTTCTCAATTCAGATTGAACCTGGTTTGGGGGGGAAATGCCTCAAAATGCAGTATTCCATAGGAAATGACAGGATACATACGGGATACGGATTGTAGCTAATACCATGCATATACTGCTTCCCAAACCAGTTCTGGGAGCCCACTGGATGAGAAGTAAATGGGAGTGTGTACACAGCCTAAAATGTGCTGCAGTGGGATTTAAGCATGTATCTGACATTCTTTGTAAATGAGGGTTTGGTTTAGAAATGAGAACAGTGTCTTTTATTAGAGCACTTTTCTTTTGTTGAGCTAAAGAATGTCTTTATAAACAGATGCAATTTCAGCTTGAAGATTCCATAAAATGAAAAAATGTCCCAAGATTCTGCTATCTGCCTCAATAGTTAATTAAATTTGACATGGAAGCATGTGGATTTTAATCATTTGAACTTGGCCCTTATAGAGTGAGTCGTTAACTTGTTGGCAATCATGGTTTTGTCACACAACTAAGAAAATTCAAACAGTTTTCTTTGAAGAAATATGTAGGAGGGAATAGCAATCTTTTGGGTGTTGCTATATAATATTTTTCAGTGAATTAATAATACTTTGGACTTGTACAGCCTCTGCTACTGGTGGTTCTGAAATAAGGAAAAGAATGACAGATTCAAGATTTTAACTGAGATACCCATGAGAATTCAACAGGCGCCATAAAAAAGAGACAAGAAAGTGAGAAGATATTTTTCAGGGTCTTTTTTTTTTTTTTGCATCTCAGTGAAAATAGAAGTTCTCTAGGGGACTTCTCTGCAACTTGCCAAGGAGCTGAGATTTAGTCATCCTAACCTAATGACAGCCATCAATGAAACTTGGTATCTTTCAGCTGTCAGCTTGAAGAAAGAGCCAAAAGTGAAAATGGAAAGAGAGTCTTTTTTATGTTATTTTATTTTTAGGTTGTTGGGTTATCGTTATCTGACAATTATCATTTTACAGAAAATAACAACTTGATGCCAAAACAAAATTGCCACAGTGATGTACTGCTGCCATGTTCATTCCTAAGGCGGGGGGATATGTATAATAGCATAAAAGCAAAATAGTAAGAATTTAGATGTCAGTTCCAAAGATGTATGGGGGGGGGGACTTGAATTCCTGGGTGTTGTCCAATTATAGCATTTTTAACCTCCAAAACTGTGATTTTTATTTAGCTCATGTGTTAATATGCAGATATCTGGGGCTGCCCTTGATTTCTGTGTGAAATGACAGTTCCTTGAGAACACAGCAATATAACAGAGGTTTCCTGTGGAGCAGGGTGCATATTATTTTCATCCTAAAGCTGCACACAATTCAGCGTGCTGATTTAAATCCCCGTCTGCAATCCTAAACATACTCATGTGGGAGAAAGCAGCATTGAACTCAGTGGGACTTACTTCTGAGCAAACCTGGAGAGGATTACACTGCAAATGGCCTGAAGCCTAGCCCCAGTCCTATACTCAAATGTCATGTCATTGGTGCTGAAACAAGGAAAAGGAACCTCCAAGTCACAGGTGGGGAACCTCAGGGCCAGGAACTAAATGGGGTCTTCCTGGCCTCTCCAATCTTTTGGACTCTCTCCAGGATGCCCCCCCTCACTGGCTCAGCTTCAGCACCCTGCTGGAGTGCTTCTAATTGGTTAGAATGTGTCACGTCCTCTTCAGCTGCAATGATGCCTCTTGTTTCTCTACCACTTGTAGTCTGCTGTACAAAGGAGAGAGTCACATTTGTTCCTCTGCCCACATTTTGTCTCTAGCCATGCTCCTGGAAGGTTGCTCACAAGAGAGTGTTATCCTCAGGCTGAAAAAGTTCCCCCACCTCTAAGCTCTAAGTATCATATATGCTTTTTTGCTAACAGTATCTGGAGAGCACAGATCATAGTGCTTTGTTTGAAACTGCCTAGCCTCCTTTTCTTCTTTCCTGCTATGTGAGTACCCCCAGTATCCGAAGTATGGTAGGCACAGGATCTAGAGCCTTCTCAGATGTGTTGCTCCATCCATGAAAAATTAGTCAGCAAGGACCACCTGGCCATCTTTTCCTTCTTCTTTTGCAACATGATGATGCTCTTCTAAATCTTCAGTCCCAGGCTATATTTCCCCATACTTTGCCTGGGCTCTGAAATCTTCGAAGGAGGCCCTTCTCACAGTCCCGTCACCCTCATAGGCACAGTTGGTGGGGACACAGGAGAGCATCTTCTCAGTGGCTTCTCACTGAATCTGGAACTCCCTAGAGAAGCTAGACTGGTTCCCTCCTTGTCGTCCTTCTGCCAGCAAACAGGTGAAGACTGTTTTAGTATAACAGATTTTTGTGAACTTTTTAAAAAAAGGAAAAAGCTTTTAATGGTGCTGTGCTGTTTTTACTATCTGTTTTTTAATAGATTTATTTTTATATTTTAATTCTATTATAGCTTAATTACTTTTTGACTATTACCTTTTATATGTTTTTATCTTTTTGTGTTTTCTGTGTGTTGCTAGACTGGTGACTGGGGGCGGCCGCCGAGACCATATAACACCGGTCTTGAAAGACCTACATTGGCTCCCAGTACGTTTCCGAGCACAATTCAAAGTGTTGGTGCTGACCTTTAAAGCCCTAAACGGCCTCGGTCCAGTATACCTGAAGGAGAGTCTCCACCCCCATCATTCTGCCCGGACGCTGAGGTCCAGCGCCGAGGGCCTTCTGGCGGTTCCCTCATTGCGAGAAGCAAAGCTACAGGGAACCAGGCAGAGGGCCTTCTCGGTAGTGGCGCCCGCCCTGTGGAACGCCCTTCCAGCAGATGTCAAAGCGATAAACAACTACCTGACATTCAGAAGACATCTTAAGGCAGCCCTGTTCAGGGAAGTTTTTAACGTGTGATATTTTACTGTATTTTTGGTTTTTATGGAAGCCGCCCAGAGTGGGCGGGGTATAAATAATAAATTATTATTATTATTATTATATAAGCCACCTTGAGTCCCGGTCTGGAAAAATGGTGGGATATAAATAAATATGATGATGATGATGATGGTGATGATGATGATACCCTTCCAAAGTTAAGTTGATCAGGTTTTGCTTTTGTAGGTTATTGTTTGTGTGTTATGATTGTTATGGGTTGGATTTTAGATATGTTTTTATTATTTGATTATTTGATTTTTTTGCATGCTGTTTATATATTATAAACTACTTTAGGTATAAGTGCAATGAAAAGCAACTCTTTATTTATTGACTTTTTAGTCCACCCTGGCCATCTCTTAATGTTCAGTGAGTGTAATATTTAGACAAATATAATTACACATGGGGAGGAACCCAAGTGAAATAGATAGAGCAACCCAATCCTCTGCAAGTGAAATATGAAGACATACCAAAATCCATCCATGGGCTTGGCAGCTTCTCAAGTGTACTCAGACTACACAAATGTGTAAACTCCTCTGGTGTACTGATGTAGCCTGATGACAGCTTCATGCAGTGATGTAGCCTGATGACAGCATCAACGTCTGTGAGCTGCATGCACAGAGAAACTTAATGCAGCTTAAGAAGATGTAATAATACAACCTGGGTGCTTTATTAAAATAATTAAAAATATTTTAATTATTATCATTTATTATTATTTATTAAAAGTCTATACTGCCCTTCATCCAAGGATCACAGGGTAGTTTACAATATAAAAACACAAAATACATAATAACAAACAAAAACAACAGGTGATGATGGCTATGTACCACCTCTGAGTACTAGTTGCTGCGGCTTGTAAAAGGAGAAGGTTGTTGCACTCATTCCCCATTCGTGGGCTTCCCATAGGCATCTGATTCATCACTATGAGTATAGAATGCTGGACTAGAAAGGCCTTTGGTCTGATCCCCCAGGGCTCTGACATTCTTTGGCTTCTGCACCTATGTAAGTAAAAACAACAGCCCTTTTAACAGCCCCTTCAGGTTTTGAGAGTCTTAAAATAGCCATTTAGAAATCTAGTGTGGACATAACCAGTGGTGGACCTACATTTTGGGGGCCCTAAAGCTTGAACTGTTACGGGGGCCCCCAGTGGCGTAGCGTGGGGGGTGCAGGGGGGCCAGCCGCACCGGGTGCAACATCTGGGGGTTAGGGTTAGGGGGCGCAAATCCACGGGTTAGGGGGCGCAAATTACTTGCCTTGCCCCGGGTGCTGACAACCCACACTACGCCACTGGGGGCCCCTTCGCAACCAGCAATGAGGTCTGGGGAACCACTGTTATCTTCTTCAGTAGGGTCGCTCCATGACAGATCATGACAAATTTTCCAGGACTTTACATTTTTGGTATCCACTTAAGTACTTCTGTGAACTCTTCTAGGGACTTGACCTCTAGCAAAAAGGGAGAAAAATACATTTGCCACATAACGGCTAACTTACCATGGCACTCCACCTTTATAACACCCATGGGCGTAGCCAAGGGGGGGGGTGCGGGGGGCAGCTGCCCCGCTTAGATCAAGTAAAGCAATAGAAATACTTAACTAACTGACCAATCACGTCAGCTCTGCCCCCCTGCAACAAATATCCTGGCTACACCCATGACTGTGCTACCAACTCTCAGACTTTAGGGTTGTTGAAACATATACAACAAAAAATTAATCAATTTTAGTTGTGTAGCTCAAATTGGGTCTACAAGAACCAAAAATTTTAAGCAATGAAAACTAAAGTTGCTTTTGGGGCCCCACGGGGATTAGGGGCCCTCAAGCTAAGCTTCATTAGTTTCATAGTAGATCTGCCCCCGGACATAACAGTGGAATCTGAACCTAGATATATGGATTTCAAACCTTTCTAAGGCACAACCAAGCAGCATTCTGTTCATCTCAATGTTCAAACTATTTCCACATCCCACAATATTTTCCAAACCAGTAGCATTTCTAAATATAAGTTTAATGTATTTGTATTTAGAGAAGGAAAATGCAAATCATATTCATATAACAGAGGAAGCCCCTTTTTCTTCCAAAAACATTGAATAGCTTATAGGCAAAGAAAAGCACTTAATCCATTTTAATATTGAGGCATGTTGGAAAAACAAAATAGATAAGAGTATTCTTACAGGTCTCTAATTAAAATTTATGCTACTCCTAATTTCTTTGTTTATAATTTATTTAATGTCACTGCTTTTTAACAGATGTCATAATTCAGACAATTTCTATAAACAGGAATAATCAACCATTTAAAATTGGTCCATATTCTGGACCAGCTGGCTTTATGTACACATGTGTTTTACTGGAAATTACAGCACACATTCTGTGGTATGTAGAAACAAATGATCAGTTTGAGCTTATGAGTCACCATTTCCATTTTTCAAGTTAAAATATTTTATTTCCCTGTAATAATTGGGCTGTGCCCAAATACAAAAGCTAGATAAATGGTTACCAAAATGTGCACCAAAGGCAGAGATGCAAAAATGAGGCTACATTTTCCTGGTAATAGATTCTAAAGTTTGCTGATGCACAGAAATAAACATTTATTGTTACGTACTAGTTTTCAGCATTTTTATTTTTAAAATTTCTATGCTGCCTCCCTAGCTTTAATACCTGCTCTAGAAGAGTAGTGAAAATTATAAACAAATTAAATAAGCACCTAAGGACATTGGGACATGCCAACCTATAGGCAGCAAAAACAAGCAAAGGCATATAAAAGCATATGTTATATTTTGCTCTGTTTTTATCCACTACCTTCTACCCTCAAAGCATCAATATATTCTTACTTCAGAGTTTACTGGGTGGGCTCATTGGCACAAGAGCTCAGACTCCAACTTGAATAAAATGGGGGCGGGGGTGGGCGGCAAGACTTGCAGAATCAATCAAAGGTAAAGGTAAAAGGTAAAGGACCCCTGGAAGGTTAAGGCTAGTCAAAGGCGATGATGGGGTTGTGGTGCTCATCTCTCTTGAGGCCAAGGGAGCCAGCGTTTGTCCACAGACAGCTTTCTGGGTCATGTGGCCAGCATGACTAAACCGTTTCTGGCACAATTGAACACTGTGACAGAAACTAGAGCACATGGAAACGCCGTTTACCTTCCTGCCACAGCGGTACCTATTTATCTACTTGCACTGGTATGCTTTCGAACTGCTAGGTTGGCAGGAGCTGGGACAGAGCAACGGGAGCTGACCCGTCAGGAGGATTCGAACCGCCGACTGTCTGATCAGCAAGCACAAGAGACTCAGTGGTTTAGACCACAGTGCCGCCCCCATCCTTGCATAATCAATCACAAGATCAATCACATAATCAATCACAAGGCACACACATCATTTGAATGGCAAATGAGCACCAACAATTTTGGGGCAGCAGCTCCCTCATATTTTTTACTGGTCCTATGGTTCCCACACCTCTGTGGGAATTTATTTTAGATAAAATATGTATGCAAAGTGGCTTACAGCAGTGGAAAACCTACAAAAACAACAATAAAAAGTGAATTAATAAAATAAATAAAAAAACTATCAATATTATCAACCAATGCCCCACACAGCCCCTTTATAGCAGAAGTGGACAACCTTTTTCAAGCCAAGAGCCACATTGACCCACGGTTGACCCTCTGGGGGCTGTATACCAAAGCAGGTGTGATCAAAGTGTAAGCATGGGTATGGCCAAAGTAGCAGTGGGTATGGGGGTCTAGGAAATAATTTCAATGATGAGATGATATAGGAATTTTTGAAGCCTGCCTGCAAGCAAAGAGTACCGACTTACCAATTCCAAGGTGTTGGTGGGAAGGAAGCCATCCCATGGCCTCAGGGTCACAAATGTAACAGCTCTGCTTCTAGTGGTAGACATTCATCTTGCCCAAATAGTGAATGAAACAGGCCTGATTTGGTGAATGAGGATGGCAGAAAGGTTGAGAATAGGGAGAGATCATCCTTAAGGTAGAGCTTTATAGATTTAAACTAACACCTTGGATTGGGCCTGGAAGCATACCAACAGCCAAGAAACTCCTCACCTCCTACTGTTGTGCCCAAAATTTTGCACCAGGTTGAAGCTTCTGTATCATAACAAGGGCAGCCCCATGTAAAGCGCATTGCAACAGTCAATTTTGGAAGTGAAAAAAAAATATCCTGGATTAGCTTGGCCTGTCCTCCAAGACAGGATGGAGACTGTGCAGCAGATGGAATTGACAGAAGGCTGCTCTAGAGACCCCAGCAACCTACTTATCAAAAAGCAAGGCAGAGTTCAGGATGTTACCATGGCAGCAAACCTGCATTGATGGGGTAACAATTGCCCATCAATTGTTGGAATATTTAACCCTCCAGGACACAGGAATTTCGTGCTAGCATAAACAGGCCTTTTATGTATATATCTGTAGGGTAGCCGTTCTGTTAAGCCTTCTGTTGTATTTCAGAGCATGATGTGATGGCATCGTAGGTTTCACAGTATGGAAATAAATTAAGACTGTACTTAACAAAGTGTAGACTTAACTTCCTGCAATCCTGAAGCTATTTAAACTGCAGTCCTGTTATGGGGTACTCTAAATTTAAGAAGAGACCATCACTGAATAGCTTCAAATATCACATTCTTTATTAGTTTGTCCTTTTGCTCCTAGGAGCCTTCTATTCAAATATTTGTTAAGTATATCTTACTGTTTGTTTGCAGGTTCCCTTTTCTTTTCCTGAGCTTTCCAAACTCTTTAGTAACCTTCACTATTTAAATATTGGACTTAGGCCAGCCCAAGGTCACAGAGGTCAAAACAGGGTTATAGATAATTTCCACCCTTGTTTCTACCAGCCAGCGTGTGGGAACTCAATTCAAAAGAATGATCTCAGTTACTATGCCATGGTTGCTCCCAGTGACTAGAGGCCTCCTTCCACCCAGCCATTTCAGAAACTGAATACTTACACATCTAACAATCAGCCCCACTTCCAGAATGCAGGAAACTTCAGAGATGAATGTGAACTGCTTCTGAACCAATCTTTCCACCTTATATTTACTTATTCTCCTCAACTCCTCCCCCCAACTTGTATAAGTGCTTTTATATTTCATCATACCTTTGCATAGCTATTATGTACACTTTTGTCAAATAAAAATATATATTTATAATTGATATATCAATGATATCTCTCTGCTGCCCCATAAGCAAGGCACTTTGGGAGAAACACATAATGATAACAAATTCACTTTCTTTGCTTACCTGGGAGAGTAACTCATCAAACTGCAGCAGACATCAAGTAGTGTGATAGCCCCGCTTTTATGGGATGGATTTATTCTACACTCTACATTTTCCTACCACTTAGAAATCACAGGTTTTTACCACTAGATGCCATCCCTCTGTATATTTTCCAACGGGTTGCACAGATCTAGCTACTCAGTTCTGCACAACTCCATCTAGTAAAGGAGATCCACACACAGAATGAGGTGTTTTTTTTTGTTTTTTTTTGCTATGTATCCAGTGAGCATACAGATCTACATTGAACTGGCTGGAAGGGTCTTCAGATGTGCATAGACAGACATAAGGGTTGCCACTTGTTACATGAAACTACTTATCCACAATTAGAGGTGAACTGGAACCATGGCTTTTGGATTCTGACCATTCTTGATATAATGGAAGAGATTAATATGATCACTTCCAAAGCTGGTATTTTGCCAACCTCTCAGGTACCACTGAAGGACATGTTCCAGTATTAAGTACACATCCGCAACTGGGACTCATAGGAAAATTGCAACTCTACTGATTAAATAGGTACAGATGGCGAATATGTAATTGGATTAAAATTAACCAAGAGATAGTTTAATTTTCACTGAAGCTCTTTCCTCTGCCAGCTTATTAAAGAATAGGGATGTTAGGTGAGGGCTTGCTTGAGACGCCGTGATTCAGCCTGCATATTAACACAATCGAGGCCACTTAAATACTCAAAAAGATAAAAGATCTTTTTGTGAGTGTGTTTCCCAGACACCAAAGTAAACAGAGGAAAATATTGAAATGGCTATCTATAATAACACAACCCTGTTAATTAAATAAATAGTCTATGAATCTGCAGAGGAAAAGAACCTCGCACCCAATGAAGCTATTTTCTGTTTTAAAAAACAGAGAACTTTCAAAAATAAAACTCTACAAATAAAAAACCCTGCTGCCATGATTTTTAAACGTTTCAGAGGAATTCTGTTGCACTCAACAGCTATATTCTCTGATACATAGCTGGACAGTTATATTACTTATTGGTTTAAATTACACATAAGAGAACACTCATTTATGAGTGCCACAGGACTGCTGATTGAGTCACAGCTCCCTATTTCTAGAAGTTATCCTGAGCAAGACCTACTGAAATGATTTAAATGCTCTTGCGCAACTCCCATTCATTGTACCAGGGCTTTGTCAGGAGAACTTCCCAGAGGGTTATTCCTCAGGTAGCTATTGTTCACTGTCAATATATATTCTGGAACAGATCTCTTTTTGCCCCCACCTTTTTTTTAAAAAAGGCAATTCCTCAAAGTTAACAAGTGGCCCTCCTGCATTCTTCTCTAGCCTTGTAATTCTGTGTCTTTTGACCACAACACTTTTAATATAGTAGCCTGTAATTACAACCGCTGTCAAAAGGAGTTTCTGCAGGACGCCTTCCTCTCTACCCATAGGGAGAACTCTGAAATGCACAGGTTTCTATCACATTTCCCCTCTTATTCTTTTCCTTTTTTAAAAAAGCAGGAATTTCTATGACATTCAGGTCAGCACCGAGGAGATTCTGAATGGCGAATGAACAAGCCAGCCTGGTTGCAAGGCTATAAAGAATAGCTGACACCTGGTGAGGTGTTTTTTTTAAAAAATAATAATAGCAGTAATAATAGTAATAATAATAATAATAATAATACAGCAGTTATGTAGAAGCTGCAGCAATCTACAAATTACTACAAGGTGCTGCATCATTTGTGGTCTTGATACCTCTCCATTTAGTCCCCCATTCCCCCCCCCCAGTGTGGCGGTTTCTCCAGATGACAGCGGTCACAATCCAGCCAGCACAGCTGCTGCACAATCTCTATTCATTCAGTGGGGCTGCCGCGTAAGCCCGATTGAAGTGGCCTGGGGTAGCAAGGCTTGGTGGACTTCACCCTATGTGAACATTTTCCCTACCAGAGAATAAATGTTTTCTTTTTCTTCTCCTCAGGGTGACTATTGTCTCTGGTTGCTTCTATAGATAGTGAGTCATTAATTAAAGGCAGATTCTTTGTACAGGGCCTGTTTCAAGGCTGACGCTTATTCCTCCTTGTTCTCCTTTACCAAATGATTTCCCCCCTCCTCTCCAGGATTCCAGCCTTTCAAGGATTTTCTCTCTCCTTTTTTTTTTTTTTTAAAAAGCATTTTTCGTCAATCTCCATTCTGCCACAAGTATTCATCTTAAGAGACAGGAAAGTGAAAGGCTAGGTTAAGAAAAACACAACCACCTCCAAAGTGCTAAAACTGCAATAAACCCATCACCTCTAACAACAGCGGAGCATGAAAAGATAAAAAACAGCCTGCCAAGAATGTAGTAACCACCCATTCACTTTTAAATGCTCTCCACACTTCAATGCACAGACCTAATTACTTTTCTGCATTCCCAAATCCACTTTGCCGCACTGCAATCAGAAACCTGGCGTTAAAATATTTTAGACTCTAAGGATCAAGACTAATTATGGGCCTAAGCAGCACCTTTTGGTTTTCTTTCTCCCTCCACCTCTTATTCTCTTCTTTGGGCTACTTTAAAGCACACTCCACTGGAAAGAAAGGCTGCCCAGTCCCAGTTGGGGGTGAAGTAAAGAGAGAAAAAACAAAAAGCAACTCAGTTCAATTCAGTAAGCTTCAATGAGGCTAGTATATTTAATGTGAGCTCTGGGTTAGCCTACAGAATGCAATATTCTCAACAAAAAAAGATGTGTTTAAGGTCGGGCCAGGCCCCATAAGGCTGTTGTTGGTGTTTAAGCAGTACACCAAGGTATTTAGCTCTAAGGGTTTCTAAACATTCCAGCTGAGAAGAAAACCACAGCTTTACAGTAGCTGCTTAAAGGTTTGGGGGGCTGGGAACGTTCCCTCCCCCTTGTATTGAAAGGTCAATAAACAGTAGGAAAGATCATGTCATAACAAAGATGAAGCCACTTATTATGGAGTATAGTGATAGCTAATGGCACTATTAGGGTAACTAATCCCATGTATTAAATGGCATATTTGTTTAAATAATATTATGATTCTTAGAACATCCAAGTGAGAGACATTTTTCATTTTGTGCAAGATAAAAAAATCTATTTGTGACAGAGGTGTACTAAAAATATAGAAATATTAGCTCATTACTCCCAATAAGTGGTCATCTCTATGTTGTATCCTGAATGCATTTTTTCCCTGCATGGATGTTATTCATTTATTTTATTAAAACGCTCAAATCTCTTCTTCCTAGTGTAAAAACACTACACAGGGCAGGTTAAGTTGTATAATGTTACAGTTTCCCGAAAGTATATAAAACCATTTCAAAAAGGATACAGCATCAGCAGTTAAAAACAAGAACATGGAAACCTTGAAGAATAACAAAGTGTTCAGAAACAGATGAAAAGCAGCAGGAGAGGGAACCAACTGTACTTTGTGGGTGTCGCAAGGTGCGGGAGGCAGTACGCCTCTGAATGCCAGGTGCTGGGAACTGCAAGTGGGAGAGTGCTGTTGAACTTGTGGGCTTCCCATCGGCAGCTGGATGGCTACTGTGAGAACAAGATGCTGGACTAAATGAGCCTGTGGCCTGATGTTCTTATGGGTTCAGCCATTGTGAAGGCCCTCTCTCCCTGCCCACCCTCCATCCTTCCACCCTAGGCAGGACACAGAGAAGGATCTCTCCTTCTCATCTTATGGAGCAGGTAAGATGGTCTGGTAGTGATGTATGGATGTGAGAGCTGGACCATAAAGAAGGCTGATCGCCAAAGAATTGATGGTTTTGAATTGTGGTGTTGGAGGAGGCTCTTGAGAGTCCCATGGACTGCAAGAAGATCAAACCTATCCATTCTTAAGGAAATCAGCCCTGAGTGCTCACTGGAAAGACAGATCCTGAAGCTGAGACTCCAATACTTTGGCCACCTCATGAGAAGCGAAGACTCCCTGGAAAAAAACCCAGATGTTGGGAAAGATGGAGGGCACAAGGAGAAGGGGATGACAGAGGACGAGATGGTTGGACAGTGTTCTCGAAGCTACCAGCATGAGTTTGACCAAACTGCGGGAAGCAGTAGAAGACAGGAGTGCCTGGTGTGCTCTGGTCCATGGGGTCACAAAGAGTCGGACACGACTGAACGACTAAACAACAACAACAACAACAAAGATGGTCTGGAAATATGTGATCCCTAAAGTTTCTTGGACCAAAGCCCTTTAGCACTTTAAAGAGTACTCACCAACATTTTGAATTGTGCTTGGAAGTAAATTGGTAACCAGTGCCACTGTTGCAGGATCCATTTAATGGTATTCCATGGGCAAGCAGCCACCAACATCTTTGCAGCTGTATTCTGGAACAATTGAAGCTTCTTCAGATTGCCCTAGGTAGATTGCACTGCAGAATTCCAACCAGGATATAACTAAGGCACCCCTGTGGGTGCCAGTTATGTCACCCTTTGCCTGCAGAACTGGCAACTCCTCACACTTTTTCAAATACCCTCCCTTGTGGAGTGTTTCCTCAGCCTCCTGTCCTCTCCCCTCTTCTTGGAAGTCCTCCAGACAGTTGCTGCTGCCGCCCCTGGTCTCTGAGCTGCACCCACCCCCTGCCCCAAAGAGAGGTGCCTGGGTCTGGGGTTTGTCAGTTCATTCCCAACAGCAAGGGCTGGTGGACCGGCTGGCTGGGCTCGCCCACTTGCTTGCTTTCTTACTCCAAGATCACCTCAGCTCTGGGCAACCAGCACCCCCTGACCAGCCCCAAAGACGCCATTCACCTGGGGAGCTTGTAGGCAGGGTTGCTGCAACAAACAGCCATGGAAGCCTTTGGGGGGCAGAGACACAAGAGGGCATCAGAGGAGGGAGGGAAAGAGGGACAGAGGCCAGTGTTGTTCACGGCACCCCTGACCATCATTCAAGGCACCCCAGGGTGCCACAGCACACTGGTTGAAAACCAATGAACTAAGGAATAGGGCACAGCTGGTGGCCCAGGCACTGCTGACCAAAGCTACAGCTGCCACCTGGTCATACAAGTGTAAGTAGAATCCAGGAGCACTCCACAGAATGTGCACCCCAAACAGTCTGAATCCCTATTCCAGAGTCTTGACTCCTTCCTGAACAGGAGTACCTCTGTCTTGTCTGGATTAAGCCTCAGTTTGTTAGCTATCCCCCAACTCATTACTGCTTACAGGAACTAGCTCACAATAGCTCCCTTGGTATTAGATGAAAATGAGAAGTAGTTAGCACCTGTATAATGATGATAGCATGCCCCAAATCCTCTAGTGGCACGTGGCAGGGTTGGGTAATGTTGCAGCAACCCCTTCCCAGCAGTGCTGTTCTTACCAGGGTGGGGATGGAGTAGGGCATGGTACTGGCAAGGTCAGGGGAGCACCTGCAGGTGTGCGCTTGTGGAGCCACCACTGCTGCCTTGGAGCTCCCCTGACACCACCATCACCTCAACCTGTCCCATCACCATCTCGGAAAAGGGCAATGCTGCAAAGAGAACACTCCTGTCTGTCTGCCCTGCTTATGTGGCACTGCTGTCCAAATCCCGGATGACCTCTCCACAAAACTACTTTGGATTATTAAGTTTCCCTGGAGTTCTGCTCTTAAAAGGCTTTCATTCGCACACAATTATAGCTGTGAAATGTGCGTGACTATTTTTGCCTCTGAGAAGTCCTTTTTGCTCCACAAATATAATATAATAAAATAAAAGGGTTACCTTTTCTCCAATGGGAAGTTCAAGTTCTATAAAACTAGTTCTATAGGAAAATGGCACACAGGGTATGGAAGGATGAGGACTCGGTTTGAATTCTTGCGGTCTTCCTCGGATTGGATCCAATTAGCCTAATTTGGACGAGAGTTTTTCAAACTTGTACAGTGCTAGCCTCAAGCTTTAATGGGATCTGGGGTCATCTTGATGAGCTAACAGCCATCAGCCATATTCTGATTTCACTTTCTGTAGTTTAGAGGGACTTCAAATGTTATGCCCACATGGGACTGTGATCGGTGTGATTTGCCACTGGAAAGTCAGAAAAGATACATTTATTTCAGTCTTTCTGTCACACAGACACAGTATTGATTTATGCACCGAGAAAGAGAGATGTAAATGCCCCTGCAAAATTGGGGAAAAGATGGGGGTGGGAATAGATTGTAGCTTGCAACTTCTACTAAGAGTTAAAACAATAACGTATCCTACATGGTAATATGGTGGTTTAAAAATAATAAGGGAGTTAGCATGGAGCATGCACATTGGCCTGCAACTACCAATTAAAGCTCCTTGTTAGACAGGTAATTTATTCCACTCAGCGGCATCAAATATCACACAAAAAGGGGGCAAAACAGTAATTATCTTCATGGAATTCAAAGGCTTGAAAGCCAATAATTCCAAAGAAATAAAAACAGAGTGCTTTTCATAGAATATGCTTCATCTTAAGGACTGTAATACAAGCCAGGCCCTAGCTGTGACCCTTTACACTTCAAGGTGAAAAAGTAGGTTAAAGAAAGTGAAGGCAATAATCATGGGGCTTTTCTACATAAAACAGTCTGTGAGTTGAGGTCAAAGATCAAACACGCAGGGCACTACCTGAGTCACACAAAGATCTGATGCACAATAGAAATGAAGGGCTCGATTGACAAGAAAGGCCATTAAGGCTAATCAATTAGAAAACCATTGGGTAAATAAGGCACCAAAATAAATTTTAACTCTGATTTCAAAACTCTGGTCAAGCTAAAATAAAGTTCTCCCTTCCATAAACAGTCAATGTGAATAAGAAACTTTCATCAAAGTCAGTTTAAACATTTTCATCTCATCTTTGCCTGCACACCAGCCAGTTATATCTTTCACACCATGTGAAAGAAGCTTTAAGCAGAACATTTTTTTGAAGTGGCTACTTTTACATATGCTTGCAAAGATGTCCTTATCTGAGGGTTGCATTCTGTTCCCTCTTTTTTTTTTTTAACATCTTTGTCTCATTCCATTTTTGGAGCTGTAGCAACTTAGATCCTCGTCTTGAGCATATGTGAGTTACAGGGGCTGATTTCAAGGAAAATTACATATTCTTTTTTAGCTACAGGTTTGTATGTATTTGAAGCATCACAACTTGTCTGCAGCAGACAAGCTGAGCATCTTGATCATGTGAGCTGAGAACATGCAACATTTCATCTCACAAGGTCAAGGCCTTGGTTCACAGATCCAGCATTTATATTTATTACCTGTTTATTTCATTGATTGTTTTAATCTCACAGGGCAGGGATGCAGTGGCATGCATTTTCCCTTTTAATTTAAAAATAAAATATATAGAGAGGTATGTAAACCATGCTGGTAGGATGCTTTCTGGCATCTTGGTGAAACTTCATGACTGGGTCTCCTCATCACACAGACCCAGCACAGACCCTGGCATGCACGTGGATGAAAGCCAACAGTCTGGCATTAGGAAAAGTAAAAAAGTGAAAGAAGCTCACAACAATATTCCTGGCTTTGTAAGCTAAAAGGAGGCATAAGGAATCTTGCTCTTGAACATTGTATGCAGACTAGAAAAATCATGATAATATACTTGCCCATATTTAACTGTGTTGGATGGATTATTCTGCCAGATCCAAAGCTCTGCTGGCCCATAGTGGCCAGAGCAGAGATGGGGCCAGGGGGCTGGAGATTGGCATTTCACCCTGATGCCAATTAAGGGGAATTAACTATGCCAACAATGGGGCTGGCATATTTCAGGGCCTTTTGTGGTGGGGAGTCATGTACTGGAAACAAGAGGCCTTATCTGACATACTCCATTTTGGGGCTTGCCACTGGCAGAGCATGGCTAGTGGAAAAACAGCAACAGGGAAGCTTTCATCAACCATAACAAAGATATCTTATTTGGTAGAACTTCTCTGCCTTCAGAGAGGTAGGACTGGATAGCTCAGTTGGTTAGAGTGTGGTGCTGAAAATGCCAAGGTTGCAAGTTTAATCACTGTAAGGGTTAGCTGCATATTCCTGTATTGCAGGTGTTGGACGAGAAGATTCTCAGGATCTCTTCCAACTCTATAATTCTATACCTCTATACCCAACTGCCCCTCATCTGCCCTCCCCAGGAGCTTCAGTTTGCTCTCTAAAATAGACATGCATGGACCCTAGAATCTAGCTTGATGCTTGCTTGCAAAATCCATCACTGAGTTCATTGCCACTTACAGGGGCAACGGAGCCAAAGTCTGCACACTTCTGCACACAGTTGACACTGGGGTCAGGAAACTGGCATGTCAAATCGCCCCTTGCTTTGTTTCAATCACTTGATTTTGGTGGCCTGCAATACAGGTTTCAAGCTGTACAAGCAATTCTACTTGGCCTCTGACCAGCATATTGCAAGCTGGATCTAAGCCTGCGAAAACACACACATAGAAAAGGCTTCACGGTAAGAGCTCAGTCTGTTTATTTTTCCAATCCAAAACATTTCAGTGATCCATAGTGAAATCAGAAGAACATAACAGGAACCTGCTGGATCAAGCCAATGGCCCATCTAGTCCAGCATCCTGTTCCCATTCCCAGATGTCTGTGGGAAACTCTTAATTAGAGAGATGACTGGCTGCACAGGATGCTTTTGTCTTTTCTACTAGTACACACGGATGCTGGGCGTGGGTGCCCGTAGGGGTGGGGAAAGGGGCGCATTTACCCCTCCCAAATTCCTAAATGTATTTCTTTATTTACACACCCACCCTTCCCCAGGTAGTCAACAAGATGTTTAGAGCAATCTATGAGGCCACTCCTACTGAGAGTGGCTGTCAGACATGGACTCTCTGCAGTCTTCTGGAGGTGAGCAGCACAGAGGAATGCTGCCTTATCTGATCTGCTAATGCTGCTTCTGAACATGTTACAAGATTTGGAAAACCCAGAAATATAATGTCCATTGTTGCTGGTATTAACATTAACATTGTATTAATACAAACAAAGAGACTGTGGTGCCTTTATGAGATAAGGTGAGGAGCTTTGGGGTCCTGCTGGACCCAGTCCTACTTGTTGAGGAGCAGTTGGGGCCAATGTTTGCTTATTCATTCCATGTCCAGAATGGAAATTGACTCAGTGAATACAATCAGTATTTGTTGCTCTTGCCTTCAGTCCACAAATGATACATAATTTATTACACACCTCCCCCAATTGTTCTGTGTTTACTTTGCACTGAAATGAATGTGGCAGAGTAGAATCAGGATGATGTATGTTATGTAAATTATGTAAGTTAGGTAATTTAGGTTGCCATATTTCTAAAATGGAAAATCTGGAGTTGTTGAGCTTTTTGAGGAAAGTTATTGAGGTTTTTCTTTGTGTGTGTGAAAAATGACACTTCCGATAGGGCTTGCCATACGCCCAGGTTTTCCCAGATGTATTTTTCGAAGGACAAAATTCTGGACAGATGGAAGCCCTAGGTAATTTCACAACAGCAGAGGATGAACTGCAGTTGATCAAAAACAGTGCTGCATGCAACCAAAACAGGAAAAAATAGAAACTGATGTCATCTTACATCCCTGCTATTAAAGAAAGCAGGAAGGCAACTGAGGAAGAGAGAGTAGCAGTGACAGCAGCAGCACAGCCAATGAGTAGATCCATACTTACCTTTGGTGCATTGCTGGAGACATTCACAGGATTCTTAAGTGACACCACGAAAGAAAAATTATTTGGGCCAGTGACAAGTCAGAAAACAGCAATCATCTTCAGAACCACATATAGTGAATATCATTTCTGGGGTGGGGGAGGGAGAGGATGAATGGTGTGCACACGTATGAATATGAGAATCTAATGATGAGCAGAATCTCAGCCTAATGTAGGTCCAAGGGACTCACCTTGCCTCCTACCCAGCAAGAAGAAGAATGACAGTGAAGGGTCCTTTGAAGCTTTGTCAGCCCCTTCATTACTTTCTTTCTGCCCCCAAAGAGAGCGACAATAATAAATGCAGCAGCAACTTCTGATTTCCCAGCATGTAGGGGTAGGTGCGTTTTCTGCTTCTATACTTTTACCAAATATCAGAAAAGCTAGGAAACCCACACAAGGATGCTTGAACTGACTGTATTTTAAACAAAAGGAGAGTGTGGAAAATGCAGAAATAGGGATTCATTGATTCATATTTTCAAATGTTGAGTTTTCTCAATTAAGCCCACCTTGCAATAAACATGGCCATTTACAGGATCTCTTCTGTAGCTCCTGTATCAAGTGTGTAAGCTTGAGGGCTCCCTGTGAGGTAATTATCACGCTGTGATGAACTAATCTAGCACACGCTACTACACCTGCTTCATTCTGCTAACAAATAGGCATCTGACTCCTAAAGACTGCCTGACCTGACTTACTGTATCTTCCCCATCAGCAGAAAGACTCATATCATCACTGGGCCAAAGGTGAATTGCCTAGAGACAAAGTTGGAATGAAATTTTTGCAGACCCATTTTGCTAGATATTCAAACCACTTCATTCCGAAGAGTGGAGACTTTTAACGATGTCACATTTATATATGTTTAGAAGACTGAGGAAGGTGCTCTCTGCTGATCTGCTCAAGATGAATGCATCAAAATAGACAATCCAGTATAAAAGAATTTTGGGTGAGTGTCCCCCCCATCTCCTCTCAGATGTTTTCCTCAACAAGATTATTACTTCAAGAGGAAAAAAATTATGGAAGTTGACACTTGTGGTGACACCCTTTAGCTTTGCCAGCACTTCTGAAGTTGAATATACCAGCTGTATGCTTTTGCTTACATACACACATGGTTATCTACAAATTCAAAAGTTCACCTTCATATCCAGGGATCAGCTAAAGGGGAAGCTCAAAAAAATACAGTCAAGTACACAGATTGGGTTTCTCATTCCTGAAACAGCCAAGATGTTTTCAGTGGTTTCCAGTTTTCCCATTTGAAATGTTGCTTCATATTTATAGTTTTCTTAATCCCTACAGCAAAACAGGCTAATATTCATTCAAAACCCAATAACAATTAAAACCCCCAATAACAATTAAAACCTGCAATGAGCAACTGCTCCAGCTTTGTTTATTGCAGACATAAATAATCATACTCCAATGAACATGTTAGCATCTATGATCTCTTCCCTGAATTAAGGTTGCCTGGAGACTGCTTGCTTTGGCTACTGTAAATATGACATGAATTATGTCCAGGAAATGGTGTCTTACATGCTGGGTTTGAAGTAAATTATTTTCTTCTAATATACCTACACAACTGTCACAAGGAATTACACTGCAGATTTAGTGATGTTAAGTGTCAATTGTAATTTGGTGACAGCCATTTTATTGGCTATGCATATTGCTCTGCCAGGACCCGCTTCTCAGTATGGAGGCCACCGTATCATTAAAAACCAGTGATCCTTCACTGATGACATAATTTGACTGGCAGAGATAGGAGCAGTGAGGGGCTTGCTTCCACCTGCACAGAGTCTGCTGCGTGTCAGAGATGAATTTGCCTTCAAATTAGAAACAGCACAGCAGACTAGTGGCTGTGATTTTGCTTGATTTCTTTTAAGGAGTTTCTCTGGAACGGTTACTGAGCAGCTGATAGGAGCCTGCTTTAATATGTCAAACATATATATTGTGCAGCCTGTAAACATTTCAAATATTTTTAGCCACATGGCATAAAGTGAGTTATCTGTGAAATAGTTTCAGCTGAATTGAGCCACATATCTCTCCCCCTCCCTTCTTCTGCACACTCATCTTTCCATCCCTCCTTTTGTCTGTAACTCTACCTCTGCCATAGGTTCAGGGTATTAAATTTATCTGTTAAAATGGGAAAAACATAAAAACCAGTGTTTCAACAGATAAGATAAATCATGCAAGCTGTGTAAAAATTTACAGTAAGAGCAAACCCATAATCGTACATTCTGAAAATTTTATAAACTGACAATTCAAGTTATGTGTTTTATGCTAATACACAGAATAGCAGGATCTAATAAACTCTGATATACTCATAAATAGTGAAAAACCGGAATAGTTGGAAACACACACACACACACACACACACACACACACACGGATGCGCTGGGCCTATGCAAAAGGAAATAGATTCCAAGACTTTCTTAGCAAATTTAAATCAATACAACAGCATTCCATTTTCAGTATTTAAATTAAATTTTTTGCTGCAAGGCACAGTCAGGAACAAAGCAAAGTACCTTAAAAGAAAGTGTTTCCCTAGTAATTTCACCTCATTTCACACCTATTTGGCAGCTTCTCTTAGCCAATTGGTTTCATTGAATATGCTGACAACAGTGCACCTACCAGAGCTGTCCCCCTACATAAGGTGTATTTCGCCTAGATTTATTCTGTTAACTATTAAACACAGAAAATAACTGCCCCTCCACATTCCCAATCTATATTTGCACTCTCCTTTTTGCCACTGCTTGTTCAACTTAAAAAAAACCTTTTCTGAACAATAAACAGCATAAATTATTCAGCCAATTTCAGTCCAGTGGCATAAATCATATTCCAGCCAACATGCTACTTATGACAAATGCTTTGTCTAAGAGAAACATACCACTGAAGGTTTAATCAGAAGCCCTAAACATTTCAGTTTCATTCTTGGCAAGGAGCAGTAACTATTTTTGTGCTACATCTTCCAAGAGTTTGGTGAAAATGTTCATCTTTCCCATGAGAATATTGAGGCCATTTTTATTCACTCTTGGATAGATGACATTAATAAAAGAATGTTCTAAAGAAAAATTCAAACTGGCCAATCTTTTCAGTTCCTGAAAGCTGGTTTTCAGATCTCCTCAGGATATTGGATGTGGTACACTCAGAATTTCAATCCGAAAAAATAAGCTGGCCATTCCCCTACTGTAGTTTGCTTGGTGGTATAACGTATTCCAGATATTTTTACTGATCACGTCCAAGCAGTTTTGTAACAACAATTCTCTCTCTCTCTCTCTCTCTCTCTCTCTCTCTCTGTGTGTGTGTGTGTCCATTAAAATCAAGAAAACATAATAGAATCAAAAGCATATTTCCTTAGATAATGAGGGTATTTTGCCTGTTTAGCTGCTGCTGTTTCTCTTCCTCACAGGGTATCTTGTTCTGATGGTCCCTGCAAAGGTGGGGAAGGGTGCAGCCCAATTTGTTAGATTACATCAGATGGAGATGGTGATGATGGTGGTGGTGGTCAAGGAGACACTTAGCATCACACACAATATCAGAAACTAATAACAACCCTAGATGAAGGCGCACAACTCTCTTTGTCAGGATGCCCTGAAACACCACCATGGAAAGAGCACTGTGTCCTGCTCTATCGCCATTTACTGCACTTGCCTGGAAACATAAAATGTCTGGAACGGCAATCATGCTGTTCGCATCACTACAAAACCAAAAGTAACTACAGTGGTACCTCGGGTTACATATGCTTCACTCCGCATAGTGCTTCAGGTTAAGAACTTTGCTTCAGGATAATAACAGAAATTGTGTTCCGGCGGCACGGCAGCAGTGGGAGGCCCCATTAGCTAAAGTGGTGCTTCAGGTTAAGAACAGTTTCAGGTTAAGAACGGACCTCCGGGGTGGCCACCAGGGGGCGCGTTGGAAGATGGCCGACAATAACATCTCTCTGACCCACACGAGGTAATTTAGGGGCTGCTATGGGAAGTAGGCAGCCTTCCCTCCCCACCAGGGTGTGGTGGGGTGCTGCCTGGCCAGCGGTGTTCACAATGCACCCCCTGATCCGAGAGATGGGGGTGCTGAACACTTGGCACGAGCCCTCGGTGAAGTCAGCTCTTCCTGACGCCGATTCCGATTAGCGCGTGCTGGTTGCTTCAGCCCGGAATTATAATTGGAAACAGATGAATTGGAATTGAGGCTGAAGCACATATATCAAGTAAAGCTCGACGATAAGGCTGCTGAATAATGGATCTCTGCGACCGAGAGCGACGGATGGATAAGTAAATCTTTTGATGTGTCATCACCAAGAGACTGTACGTTTGGAACAAAGGGGGGTGGAGGAAAAACTTTTCCCTTTTTTTATATGATGTGACAAAAATAACCCTCCACCCCAGAAAGAAACAAGATCGTTGCGTCTTTTAAGATTCATAAGCAGAAGTTTAAGAACTGTGTGGGAGGTGGAAAATAAGATCGGTGAACGCTGAGGAATTTTTATGACGCAGTTAAAAAATGGCGTCTCGTCAAGACAGGCTGCTGGAGAAAAAGAGAGATGGGGGAGGAGATTCAGGAATGTCGGAAAGAGAAGGAGCACGGAACTGAAAGTTTGACCTGACAGAGCCCCCTGATCTATTTGATTTATTTGGCTAGCCTGGAAAAATAAAGGACAATGAAGATTAATTTACGGAGGTCTCGAACAGGGTTGTCCTGGGCTAAACCCACACAGAGAAGCCAGCTTTTAGTCTGCTTGTGAGAATCATCAGAGATCGCAAAGAAAGGAATGTATGACAACAACAAGATGAAGAAAATTAAATAAAGGACTATCTGGATTGAACTGGATAGAACTGATTAATTAATGCAGTAAAATAAGTGATGTCTGGACTTATCCGGAATTTTGGACTCGTGCGGAGCTTGATATATGGGTACACCCAAAAAATTTAAAATTTGGCTGTATAATTTGGAACTAATGTGATTTGAATAATGTGATGTGATTGGCCTGTTAATAAAAATTATTTAAAAAAAAAAAAAGAACGGACCTCCGGAACGAATTAAGTACTTAACCCGAGGTACCACCGTACAACAATGGCTCTTCCCAAGGACCATCTTTCAAGGACTAGTTCCACTGCGGCATGATTTTAGCTGTGACACAGATGCGGCAAATCTGCAACGATACTTGATGATCTGATATAGTTGATAGTCTTTACTTGGACTTTGTTATTTTAACTCATTCTACAAGCTTATTTTATGGTTTCAAATTTCCTCAGTCATTGTAATTGTTCTCTCTGTTTCAACATGTTATAAAGTGAAATAATAACTAATGTGGCATTGGTTGGTCATTGTTTGTACCCACAGGGCTTTTCTACTAAAAAACTACAGCATACTTTTCAGTTCTAAATTCTTGATGAGGTTTTGATGCTCTTAGACATTTTAGCAAGTTCGTTTTTAAAACGGTAATTTTAGACATTTTTTCCTGCTCTGCTGTTTCATTTAGTGTTTTGATTCTTAAAAAAATGTTTTATGTGCTTCATTGTGCTTGCTTTGAATTGTAAACTGCATTATAAACTATCCTGGGATAAACATTTATGAAGGATACAACTGCTTCATATAAAATACATAAAATGGAAATAAATATAAATGGATAGAATATATATATATGTGTGTATATGTGTATGTGTCTGTCTATCTATCTGTCATCTATTTATCTATCCATCTATCTATCTAATCTATCATCTGTCATCTGTCTGTCTGTCTATCATCTATCTAGTTATTCCATAAGGCTTTGAAAAAAACCTCAAAATGTGGACTGCTTTGATAACTTTATATATTAATTATTTAACAAAATACCAAAATATTTCAGACAGTGGATAATTTGTAAAATATTCAAAGAAATATTGAAATTCTTTTGAAATAAAGGTGAACTGAGCCTAGTTTACTTTGAGTATTAGGCTAAGAATCAGTATGGCTAAGCCATTATTATTATTTTTACCTGTGTACATGACCTGGAAAGTATGCAAGATATGCAGCAATATATAAAGGCCTTAAAATAAGTTAACCCTTCATTTGAAGCTGCTGCTTTTGCATATGTATGTGCTTTAAAAAATAACAGCTTAGAATGCAGGTAGAGAAAGAAGAATGCAAGCCATCATTCAGTCTGTGAACTTATGAGAAGCCAAAACCTAAGACAAATATACTGTGGAAACCAATGTTAGCTTTGCAGAAAAAGAGAAGGCAACTTTCTGAAATGGAAGATTGAACTGTTGCTAAAGCTACAATTGAAATCCATCTTACTTTTATTGAGGTGAAATGCTGTGTCTTTTAAAATTTCAGCCTAGCACAAACACCAGAAATATTTAATCACTTGCCAAAGTGTCAAAGAGACAGAAGATCTGATCCATCAATGGCAAGTTCTCGGGAAAAGAAAAACATACCCTTCCAAGGGCTTCACAACAGATTACAGAAATAAGAAATATATGTATTCTGGTTAAATTATGGATTTGTATATGTCATGGAATTCAAGAAGGATGCTGTAGTGAATGTAGACGAATCTGAGAATTTCAGACACAAATGCCCCCTTCCAAATAATTTGCACAAGCTAAGTGACTGACAGCTTATAAATAGTCAGAATTTTGATGGGCAAGATAATTTAAACTTTTTTTGGCGGGGGGTGGGGGTGGGAGACTCTATAATTTGTGAAAGTAAGTCAACAGACAACCAAAAGTAACTTATGTTGTGGTAACAATTGTGGTAATTTACACCCGGCAACTATTTTAGTTCCTTGTGCAGAAATCCAAAGAGTCTCTCTCCCACTAATTAATAGCAATTAGTGTATAGGAAGGATGCTTTTGCACAGTTCCTATTCATTTCAGTCAAGCTGGTGCTGCAGCATTTCCTAATAGGCAGTGTCCCATGGGCCAAATTTGCCCATATCTCTCTATAGTGCCTTCAAAGGCACCCGGAATGCACTGACTGAAGTGAGCTTTCATGGCAGAGCCACTTCTCTATAAGAACATTTGAAGCTCCAGGAAAGCCACTGTTCCTTATTTTGATGTGCAACCTAGGTGAGTCAACTTTAAAGTTGTCCTACTTACAACCATAAGCACTTTCATTTCTCAATTATTAATGACAGTATTACTTAGCATTTATATATCACTGTAGAATGTCGCAAGGTTTATTACACATCATCTCAGCAAATTTACCACACTATAGTGAGGGTGGGGTGCATAGTATAATTAAGTCCATTTTTAATGGCAGCTGGGGGGGCAGATTTGAAGTAGTTGAATGCATGGTGGCTTGCATATGGAAAAAGGGTGAGTTGTGACTGGGCGACATCTGAACTTCCAACTCACAGCTCATACCCACAGGTGGGGAACATTTTTTCTGGGCAGCTTTCTGAGGGGGACAAGCCAGTGGTGGGTGGGCCAAAGGGGGAAGTGAGTCCAGCAACTAATGTAAATTTTACCTTTGTACACACACACAGCCCTCTCTAACCTCCATATTGAAAAGCAAGAGGCCTTAAGAGTTGAAGGAGATATTTCAGCCAGACAGAAACACTCACCATGTGAAGCAGGGCCAGTGAGGGGACCTGGGGTGGATGTGTGTTTGGCTGGGGAGAGTTCTGAGGGCCATACAGAGAGGTCTTGAGGGGCACATTTGGCCCCTGGGCTTGAGGTTAAAAAGGTAAAGGTACCCCTGCCCGTACGGGCCAGTCTTGACAGACTCTAGGGTTGTGCGCCCATCTCACTCTATAGGCCGGGAGCCAGCGCTGTCCACAGACACTTCCGGGTCACGTGGCCAGCGTGACAAAGCTGCATCTGGCGAGCCAGCGCAGCACACGGAAACGCCGTTTACCTTCCCGCCAGTAAGCGGTCCCTATTTATCTACTTGTACCCGGGGGTGCTTTCGAACTGCTAGGTTGGCAGGCGCTGGGACCGAGCAACGGGAGCGCACCCCGCTGCGGGGATTCGAACCGCTGACCTTTCGATCGGCAAGCCCTAGGCGCTGAGGCTTTTACCCACAGCGCCACCCGCGTCCCCCGGGCTTGAGGTTACACACCCTTATATTACACTATGCCAGCTCTGATTGAACTGTGAGCACTTTTTTGTATTCTTTGAGAGTCAAGGAAGACACACCAAAACTTGTTAGTTAAGTAATTACTTTCATATGAATGTCAGGCAAGTAGCAGGTTTTTTTCCCTATTAAAAGTTTCACTTGGTTATCCATACCCTCCAACATGCTGCAGAGGAAAATCGGGATGTGCATTTTTCGGGGCTGCGCTCCCAGGTGGGTCATGTGACTCACACAACAACGTGGCCCTGCAAAATGAGCATCTTTGGGGGCCCTGCTCTTGATGGAGTCAGGTAACTTGTGTGAGAGCACAGCCCCCCAAATTTGCAAATTTCAGGGTTGCATTCCGGCAGGAGCGAAAATGGGACAGCCAAGGATCTAATCAGAAGCGAGGGTGGCTTCTGTAATTCTGGGATGTCCTGCTCAAAGTGGGACAGTTGAGGGGTATGGGTTCTCTTGAATTCTCCCCAAGCATTGCACTGGTGTCCGTGGCTCCATCCAAGCAATATATTTAGGGCATATGGAATCAGGCTCCTAGATACATATCCCTAAGTGTATAGGGAGTCTCATACACAAATAAAAATACTGTATTTGTGATTCCATGTTCAAGCTGCATATAAAAGAAGAAGCTATCAGCTGTGGAGACCTAGGACTAGCAAGCTGGATTTTGTCTCCCTGAATCTCCTCATTCTGCCAAACATGATTGCGGTTTATTTGACAGAACAATGCACACACAGCCTGGCTATGGTGGCTATGTGTGTTTACTCACAGTTGCAGCCTTTAATTGTAACAATAGTTAAACTTATAGTTAGTAATGAGGATTTCAGTATGTTAGAGGGTTTTCCTAATAAAAATCTGGAGTTTGTTAAGCTGTACTTACTTCAATAAAAGTGGTTTGGCATGTACTCTGCACTGTAATACTCATTCACTTTGAGGGTGATATGCTCTTTCCTGATGAAACTTGGAAGTTTTTCCTTTGAAAAATGATGTGTCTTATAGATTGTATGGACTAAGCAATTTTAGCTATGGCAGAGCAATAAAAAACATTCGTGCCATGGATTCATTCAAGGTGCAAGGACAGGTATTAACCTTGGTAGGTCTATTAGAGCATTTATTTTTGAAGCAAGAGAGAGGCGGGGGGGGGGGGAATGAAAGACATCAGTATTTAAATTTCTCTATCTTTCATCTGTGGAAGAAAAAAAATCTAAATCTCGGAGAGGATAAACTGCTTACAGGGTTAGTCGTCAGCTGCTATTTTAAACAACAATATTATAATTGTGAAATAAATATTGGCTTTATTCAGTCTACCAAAACCAATATTAATTAGGGAAGTCTTATTTCATTTGCAAAAGATGCCCAGGCTTGTTTTTTTTTTTTGGGGGGGGGTGTTGTCTAGGCAATGGGAATGTCCTCCCTTTATGTGCCCTTCATATTTAGACCTAGGGTGTGCATGGCTCACCTAAAGTAAATGTTAGCTCACTGGAACATAGGGAAGGACTTACCTTAGACTACCACATGGTACCAATGAATAAGGGAATGTTTATACAAGCATGTCACTATGGTGAAACTTTACTTCTACAATTCTTCCCTGATTACTTCTCAGGAACCCCCAGGTGGTAAAACAAAGGGCACAATGAAAGTAAATGCAATGTTATTATTTTTAGAGGAATTTTTGAGGGTTGTATTTCTCTGGTATCATTTTCCTGTACAAATTGCCCATATAAAGTACCCATTCTAAGGCTGAGATCCTACATATACTTACTAGTGAGAAAAGGCCATTGAATGCAGTGAAATTGAGGACCATGCTGCGAGCATTTACAGCATGTTGTTGGGCTCAAACAATTTGAGCTTGGCAGATCAAAACTAATCCTTTAAACTGTAGCGGAAGGATATGGAAGGCAGCCCAAACTCTCCTGATTAAATGTAATACGTTTCCTTCAGCCTTTCACTATCAGAGGATGAGCCACAGAATCCTATGGTGGGTTTCTTTTGAAGCATAGTGCACTGTAGTTAAACATATCTATGAGTAGAAATGGACTCGTCAGTTTCAGTTCTCACAGTTTTTAATTTTTCCAATCTTAAAATCAGGTCTCTACATTTCTGCAGCAAGTTGTGATTTTAAAAGAAAATCCTCATGAGAATTAATCTGCAGTTATGTGCAAATTTCTCCTTTAAGCAATTTTAACTAATACAGTGGTACCTCGGGTTACAGACGCTTCAGGTTACAGACGCTTAAGGTTATAGACTCCGCTAACCCAGAAATAGTACCTCAGGTTAAGAGCTTTGCTTCAGGATGAGAACAGAAATTGTGCAGTGGCAGCATGGCGGCAGCGGGAGGCCCCATTAGCTAAAGTGGTACCTCAGGTTAAGAACAGTTTCAGGTTAAGAATGGACCTCCAGAATGAATTAAGTTCTTAACCCGAGGTACCACTGTATATACATTTTTTTTTGGTGTAGAAATTAGTGCATATTTGTATGCTAAAAAGGTAATGGTAAAGGACCCCTGTCAGTTAAGTCCAGTTGCGACTCTGGGGTTGCAGAGCTCATCTCGCTTTACTGGCCAAGGGAGTCGACATTTGTCCGCAGACAGTTTTTCTGGGTCATGTGGCCAGCATGACTAAGCCGCTTCTGGCAAAACCAGAGCAGTGCACGGAAATACCGTTTACCTTCTCGCTGCTTTCGAACTGCTAGGTTGGTATGAGCTGGGACTGAACAACGGGAGCTCACCCCATCGCGGGGATTCGAACCACCAACCTTCCAATCGGCAAGCCCAAGGCTCAGTGGTTTACACCACAGCGCCACCCGCGCCCCTTATTTGTATGCTACTTTCACTAATATATGCATTTTTGTACACATGACATGCAAAATTCAGGAAAGTGCAAATTTCAGAGGACAGATAAGCTTCAGTTTGCATATTGTTTCAATTACAGCTACGTTTTGAGGAATTCAACACAGTGATAAGTGGGCTCTACATGTGGGGAGTGAGGTCCAACAGCACAACAATAGTTTCTACCCTCTCCTCCCCCAGCACAACACCTAAACCTTTTCTGGGGTTTCTACCCCCCCAGCCTCCAAAACAGGTTTAGGGGTGGGGAGAAAATTCATTCCACAAGTGCATCTTGTTCTGTACACACATCAACTTAGTTGAACCTCACCTATACACAGAGACCTGACTACACCCCTAGCAAATCACATTAAACTTTGCCTTTTGATGTTGATTCAAGGAGCACCTTCAGAAACAGAGCATTTTGGAGACAGCTGGAAATCCTTTCAATTTTCCAGTTTGTATATTTCAAATACATATCTTCTCACTTTCCTTCTTGCAATGCAAGGTTGCTAACAGCAGTGCAGAGAACAAAGGGGTCTGCACTGCATCCATCCATGGCATGAAGGACTCAAGAGGGAAGGAAGATAACATGCAATTATAATTTCAAGAGTAATTGCCAACATTTTCAACTGTCTTTATCAGGTATGTCTATTATGCAGTTGGCCAGGGACACAAGTGCCTCTCCTTCCAATATACCATGTGTAAACGAGGTATGTCTCCAAAAGTGTTGGGAACTACTTATTTTGTTATCAACCTTGCCTTTTGCATCTTCCTGGCTAACCCCAATGGGTGTAGTATTTGGAATCAAAAGATGTTCTCAGACAATGGTGGGGAGGTTTCTGAGATATTCAGGGCCTTTGCCATGATGGACTTTAGAAGCTTAATGAAATGGCTCTGGAAGATAACCGGCAGTCAGCGCCTCATGTCAGCACCTCACCTAAACTGAGCAGCCCACTAGTTTATAAACTACTCCAGAGGATTCTGTACCCTCGATAAACATAAAGCCTATTGCAAAAGGCAGGATTGGGGCAATTAAATTTTAGTCTGTCATTGGCAATCCCCTAAAACAATCACATTTTACTTTCACTGACAACATGATCTTAAACACATTTACCTGGGAGTAAGTGTAATGGATTGTGGTAGAACATACTTCCAAACAGGAGTTTCTCAGGACTGCACTCTAAAAATGCATATTTTCCCCATTTTGGAAATCCCATAAAATCTGACTATATTAATGAAAGATTAGAAAGAAACATCTCCTTTTTAAAGATAATTTAATTTTTATTCTCCTGCTTCTTGCTTCTGAAAATCCCATGTTGAACATTTGTGTGTGCATATGAGCAGGAGCATTCATGAAAGAGATGTAATGGGGCAGTTTACAGCTATACCTAAGGACGTCTGAGGCTGCACTGAATTATTGGTTTATGAAGGAGATAATATTATCAGGTCACCATAATGCTAAGCGGTATTACATTTTTAGCTGATAATTTCTGGGGAAAGTGCTTACGTTTGAGATGAAAAGTAAAAGAATAAAAAATATCTGGCCGCACTGCTGACTGAAAAAAATATTTATATTTATATTAAACCCCCTCAGCTAGATTTTCAGACACATCACTGCTTAAAAAGCAGTCACCTGACAAAAACAGTTCTAATTATTACCCCCTTGGGCTAACATTTTTCAGAGTGACTGGCTAAAATGCACTCCAGCTCATAATTTCTATCTCTGACAGTGGAAGACATAACCTAGTTTCCTCTAATGCAAAAGTCTCTAATCTAGAGGGCAGGACCTTGTTCCGTATAACACTGAAGGGAGAAAATGCAATTTGAGCACAAGGAAATTGCACACACAGTTTGATAGTTGTACCATTCTCATATATTTTCCTCAGGTTTAAATGTCTTGTTTTATTTTATACTAAATTACATCCTAGCTAAAACCTGGATATATATTTCAGATATTTTACACTGTAATAATAAAGGCTTTCTTAGTTTAATGTCACTTATAAATGCATGTTTTTGCAATTTACCTATAAAAACAGTTCGCAGGACTGAGCTGTATGGATTTTGTTGTTGTTGTTTACTGAAATTGCACATATGCATAATAAACCTGATTTGTAAATTCCATTTAATGTCACGGTGACATTGATGAGTAAAGCATTGGCGAATTTTGACCCCGTTTGGAGAGCACACATAAAATTATTGTTATTAACATGATTCAATCATAGCAATTCAAAATTTTATCTGTGCCTGATATCAAGGCAGTGGCAGCTGGTAAACCCTGGGGAAAGTAGGATATAGAAAAATAAAATAAAACTTGGATGACTTTAAGAGTTCCAGCAGGAAACCGAGAAAGATCTGCTTATTGGACCCTGCTTGGCTCCAGCAGAAATCAATAGAGGCTCTTTCTGCACCTTGGTGAATATGACAAATGGCAAACCACTTGAATTCTGTCTCATTGCACACACAGAAATCATTATATCCCAAGACTTCCTTCAAACGCTGCCATTTGTCTTATTATAAGCAATTGTCAATGGTGTGCAGGCTTTTGGTGCCAGTCATAATGAAGAGTATAAGAACTTTCCCTGACCTGAGAAGCAGGTATGCACAATATCTTACATGAAGGCATGGTTGGTTGGGAGGGAGGTTACATATGATCAGCCTCCCTGGCTGCTAAACAGAGTTTGAAAAAAGGCACATACAACTATATCTGTGTAGAGGCTATCTGTGCAGCTGGGATTACTGAGCACCAGAGGTCCAGTGGTAGCTACTGCAATGCCCTCCAATGTGTTGGACTACAATTCCCATCGTCCCAGAAAAAAGTCATACTGGCTAGGGAAGTGGGAGCAATAGTCCAACAACTTCTGAATGGCACCACTTTGCCGACCCATGCTATACACACATACCACTGTCTATGTGTGCGTGAATGTCTTTTTAGACCTTCTTATGAGCCCAAAGCGGTCAGGGGTCCCTTTACCTTTACCTTTATGAGCCCAAAGCGGTCATTTGTTGCACACAATTCTGTTTAAATCCTCCATGTGCTAGCGTAATGTCTGAAAGCAGCTTATTTTCATTCCTCTAGGAAACTTCAGAGAGTTGCATAATATCCTGTCTACACATGAAAAACACTTTTATATCACTAGAAAAATATTGATGCATAATCATAAGCAGTGCTTTTTTTCTGGGGATACTCAAGCATACACAATACCAGCACCTTTCCCCCCCAGAAGAAAAGCACTGGTTAAAAGTGTGGCACTGACTGTAACAACTTCATGGTGAGTACCAGCGCCTTTTTTCTGGAAGAGAATTATGAACATGTGACGTGTTCCTGGGCAGCCATAGGTGGGTCAAGAGGAGAAATTTGAGAATGGAGAAGCTGAATGGGGTGGTGGTGGAGCAAAAGGTTATAAGCATTTAATTTGTTAGGTATAGGAAAACTAGAATGTTCATAGATCTGACAACGCAAGGGAAGGTTTCATACCTTCACTGGGTTTCTTTGGGTTACCTTCTCTGATGTCACAGCAAGTCTGTTCAACGTAGCATTGGCAACTGAGTGATAGGGATTTGAAGGAACTGAGAATAGATAAGTTTTGCCAAATTAAACCATATGCCTGCAGACCATGGGGCTTTTGAACAACACTTTGTTGCTCAGAGTAGTTGATCAGTTTTGGAGTCTTTCAGCAAAAGCAGACACATGACACTTGCTGGTTATGAATGTGATACTACCCTGGTCATAGGATGGACAGGTATTAAAAGGCAATTTTGTTATCAAACACAGAGAAAGCTTGCAAATTTTGAATGCTGCATTCTGCATGTATAGCCTTTACTTTGTCTCAGCCAGCCAGTCAATTTATTTGTTTCAACAACGGGCCATCACAAAAGCATCAGTACAAACCAAACATAAGCAGAGGCGGGGGTGGGGGTGGGGGTGAGGAAGACTAAATGCACAAACAAATACATAAACCTAGGGGGGAAAGGATTTATAATAAGAGTGTCTCCACTACAGGATATCACAATGGTTTGCAGAAGCTGACTCCTAATTTTTCTAGCTGGCATGCAAATAGCATTACAGTATAGGTAACAAATGTGTTCACGTCAGCTAGCAGGTAGCAATTCATTTAAAGGTCTGCCAACCTCAATAGACTAGTACAAAACCTAGACAGGAAATGATCTCTGAGGGCATTATGCTATAAGCAGTGCAACACATAATGGGTAATAGCCTCAATTACATTTTGGTGGTATATATGAAAAGGTAAATATGCTGGCAGTCCAGTATAACTGCCATCCCAGACAGCTAAAGGCATCATCTAGACCGGCAGTCTTGTACATGCTTTTCTTAAAAGCACGATATGTAAGCTCTTGAAAATACCTTTGCTGAGAATGACCCACCTTGAAAGAGTGGTATCACTGTGAACAGCAAGCATTCGGAGTGATTCCCATATGTGATAGGGAGTTCTTATCAAATCATATATTTAATTACTTTTTGACAGGCTCTAACTCTATTTCATCCATCATTTTCATACACCGTAAACAGAAAGTAGCATTTCACATTGCCTTGCCCAGCTACTTTAAACTGGCTGTTCCATGAGGTATTTCTTAAAGAATGTCCTGGTGACTTGAACCTGCATGAGAATACCATGAAATATACCCTGGCCTTTACTGAAAGAGCTCCAACCTCTGGATGTATTGTAGCACCAGAAGGGTCTTGACATAGACAAAGAAGATATGGTATCTTAAAAATTGAGACTGGGTTTTCTCTGAGGTTTAGAATTCCTATTCGTTAGAATAGCGCCTATAGAATTCCTAGCATCCAGACCTCCAGAATTATGTCCTATATATTCCAGAATTATGTCCTATATATCAACTGAGCAACAGTTTTGTCAACTAAAGCTTTAATCGTAGGAACTATCAGATTTACTTCTCTGGTTGTTGGGGGTGGGGGGAAAGCAAGATTTTTGCACTGCTCAGGAGGTTAGCAATTTTGTGGCAGATTTATGTCCTTGCAAGGATAAGCATTCAGTAAATAGAACTCTTAGATATTTATTGACCCACTCTATATAGAAGCCATTCATGTACTACTCTTCCCAACAGTTCCACCTTGGTTTTCCTGTAGTGGATTGCTAACTGTTCCTCTTGCCAGAAAACATTTCCTTAACAAACATCGTTGCCTGATTTGGATTAAAGGCCACATCATTTGCAAAGAACAAGATCAGACAGTCACTTTATAATTAGAATAATAGAATTGCCAAGTTGGAGGGAATGTATGGGGTGTTAGGGGAGGGGTGGGGAACACGCCATACTCCTTCTAGGGTAGTTTGTCCACCTTTGGTCCCCACCCTTCACTCAGCTCTCACCTGCGGCTACTAGAAACTGTCAGCATGCGACAGCTGCCACACCCTGGGAGACAGCTTCAAACTGGCAAGCTAAATAATAATAATTTATTATTTATACTCTACCCATCTGGCTGGGTTTCCCCAGCCACTCTGGGCAACAAAATATTAAAATACAGCAGTCCATCAAACATTAAAAGCTTCCCTAAACAGGGCTGCCTTCAGATGTCTTCTAAAAGTCTGGTAGTTGTTGTTCTCTTTGACATCTGGTGCGAGGGCGTTCCACAGGGCGGGTGCCACTGCCAAGAAGGCCCTCTGCCTGGTTCCCTGTAACTTGGCTTCTCACAGTGAGGGAATCGCCAGAAGGCCCTTGGCACTGGACCTCAGTGTCGGGGCAGAATGATGTGGGTGGAGATTTTCCTTCAGGTATACTTGACCGAATCCATTTAGGGCTTTAAACACCAACACTTTGAATTGTGCTCAGAAACGTACTGGGAGCCAATGTAGGTCTTTCAAGACCGGTGTTATGTGGTCTCGGCGGCTACTCCCAGTCACCAGTCTAGCTGCCACATTCTGGATTAGTTGTAGTTTCTAGGTCACCTTCAAAGGTAGCTCCACATAGAGCGCATTGCAGTAGTCCGAGTGAGAGATAACCAGAGCATGCACCACTCTGGCGAGACAGTCTGCGGGCAGATAGGGTCTCAGCCTGTGTACCAGATGGAGCTGGTAAACAGCTGCCCTGGACACAGAATTGACCTGTGCCTCCATGGACAGCTGCGAGTCCAAAACAACTCCCAGGCTGCACACCTGGTCCTTCAGGTTACCCCATTCAGGACCAGGGAGTCCTCCACACCTGCTCGCCTCCTGTCCCCCCAAAACAGTACTTCTGTCTTGTCAGTATTCAACCTCAATCTGTTAGCTGCCATCCATCCTCCAACTGCCTCCAGACACTCACACAGGACCTTCACCACATTCATTGGTTCTGATTTGAAAGAGAGGTAGAGCTGGGTATCATCCCCATATTGATGAACACCCAGCCCAAACCCCCTGATGATCTCTCCCAGCAGCTGCATGTAGATGTTTAAAAGCATGGGGGAGAGGACAGAACCCTGAGGCACCCCACAAGTGAGAGCCCAGGGGTCTGAACACTCATCCCCCCACCACTTTCTGAACACGGCCCAGGAAGAAGGAGCGGAACCACTGTATAACAGTGCCCCCAGCTCCCAGCCCCTCAAGATGGTCCAGAAGGATGTTATGATCGATGGTATCAAAAGCCGCTGAGAGATCCAGCAGAACTAGGAAACAGCTTTCACTTTTCAGCAACCACTTGCTCAATCACCTTGCCCAAGAATGGAAGATTTGAGACTGGGCGATAGATATTGGCAACGTCTAAAGATGGTTTTTTAAGAAGCGGTTTGATAACTGCCTCTTTCAGCGGGTCTGGGAAGGCTCCCTCACAGAGAAAAGCATTCACCGCCCTGCAAAGCCCAGCCATTCCCAGCTAGCTTTTATAAGTCAGGATGGGCAAGGATCAAGGAGACAGGTGGTTGGTTTCACTCGTCCAAGCTAAGCCAGGAGAAGGTAGTTGATGGGTCTCAAACCGCTTATGAGTTAGGGACTTCCCCTGTGAAGACATGCTCCGGCAGATTGAACTGATGAGACCAATAGTGGATCCAGTGGTCAAGAAGGTGATTTCTGCAAGTGCTGTAGAGGGCAGATGGGGCTTGTCAACCTGGAAATGTAGCCCATCTAGGAGAAAGAAGACTTTCCTAAACCTCCACTGCCTTGCAGGATATCTTTGGGAGAAGAAAAGACTGAGGAATAAACACTCCACAAATCCAGAGTGGAGTCCCTAAGACAGTTGGATGGTGCCTTGTATGCCTCCTTTTGGCAACTCCTTCAGCCCATGAACAAAGCATGGAATAATTATGAATGAAATGTACTGATCAATAGCATTTACTTTGAATGCTGAATATGAATTTTGTCAGTGTAGATGAAGAACAGTTCTTAACTTGCTAAAAATAGACTATGAATCAAGCAGATAAACGGGCAACCCCCTCAGATTTTAATTATTTACAGATTCAACAAATACAGTGCCAGTTTTCTGAGTTCTAGGCCATGTAAACTAGAGATAGGAATAATCCCTGGGCTTGGAATATTGAATATTCCCAGGGACCTCCTCAGGTTTTAGCAATGGTTCTTTAAACAAAAATGGCTTATCTCTGGCAGCAGTCTGACAAAACTTGTGTGGCTTCTTCAAACTGAAAAATAAAATACAGGTACTTATAGAAAGGAAACAGAAAAATGCTTTTCACTGGAGCTGAAGTCTAAGTTTATAAGCCCAGTGATGATCCTTCATCATGCATAACCCTGCGATATAAGGATTTGTCTTTATTTTATATTAAGGGCCATTATTAACACATGTAAAGCTGACATTAGGAAACGTTCATCACAGTTAACATCCCTCTGAACTGTTATAAAAACCTTACTCTGGTTGCTGATGTGACAAAATGTTTTTTTCTTCCCAGTCTTAGGATTTAAAACAGGAAAATTTGACAATGAGAACCTTGAATAAAATTAATCCACATTTGGAAACAAGATTCAGCTAAATAACTTTTCTTAAGGGGAAGTAGAGAGATATTTTCTGTTTACTTGCAATGATGGAGCTATGCTGAAGCCAAGATGCTTGAATAATTTTGTCTTTCTGAGTTCCAAATGCAAACTAACTTAGAACTTTGTTATTCACCAGCTTTCCTACTCCCTGAATGTTCTGATGCAACTTTCAGTTTTAAAAAAAGTTTTAAAACGGCTATTTTCAGCTAAAATACACTGAGAAATAAATATTTTGAGTGAATAATAGTGTTGAAATGCCTGTTTTTATTTTTATTTTTTTAAGATCACAGATTGATGCAGAGGGAATGAACATGAGTGAACACCTGTGAAAGCAATATAGCCTTGTTCATCCATCTGTGGGTGAAGTCCAGAACATTTTCTTAATATACCCAATCTCCATGCTGGCCTTAAGTATGTAGTATATGATGGGTACAATTGCACTTTAGTAGCTACGAAAGTTGTATGCGCCTTGGTTTCAGTCATTCATCTATAACTACATAATATTTAGGCTGGTTGTCTGGCTATAACTCAAAGCTTGAACAGAAAGCAAAAGTTCATGAGTCATTATGAGCCAATCACAAATCTAAGAAGGCCTGTCAACATACTGGGATGGTCAAAGATGTAACTGTAAATAGAGAACTCCTAAACAGCATTTTGTGGGATCTGGGTAAATTAGATTTTGAATAGGTCTCTGAACACAGATATATCTGCATAGACATACAAGAATTATATTTTTAAAGAAAGAAGTAAACCCAATGTAAAAAGCCTCTCAGAAAACTTGTTTAATAAAGTACTAAATCAACAGAAAGATGCAGGTAAAACCGGTTTTCTGTTAATGTCTGGGTAAGTGTTATGAGGGACAGAAAGAAGTTTTTAAAATTCTGCTTTGTTGATGGTAAAAACTGTCCAGGAGTAAAGTATCCACTTTTAACATGAATTTAAACTGATTTGTTTATTTCTATGGACAACACTATTTGTCATCAAAACAATAACCGAAGCCTTCCAAATCTACTAGAGAAGTTAGAAATATATTCAGATTGAGAAAGAAACTACACTACTAAAACTTTATGAATTCTCTATTTCAGCTGTGCCGTATATGAACTATAGCCCTAGCTGGTAATTTTCAAGCTGCCATTTTATAAAATTCACAGTTATGAGTTTTTGTATTCAAGAGCAGGGTTCTTTAAGATAGTGGTAAGCGAGCTCAGTAACTGCTCATAGACACAGTATTGTAAAATTATCATATTTCTGCAATAATCTCTTTGATTTGACTATCCTCCCTGCATCCACTTATCTACCTTATTTGAAAGTGATTCATGCACATGTAACCCAGGACACTTTGTATATAAATCTATTTTTAGATTACTTATCATAAAAATCAAACAACCCAAAACATGTCAGCTAACAGGGAAAAAGAAAGCCCCTCCTTCAACTGAGGAAGCCTTACTCACTAGGGTAATACAAAACATTCCATGGTGTTGCCTCAGCTCGTTATTTATACTTCGTTATTTATGTCTCTTCTTTTCCCATTCTTTTCTCCGTAGTTCACATAAGTTTTTGAAATGCTTGTACGTTGCAGCCGTGTATCCCACAATTTCTGCGTGGGCCAAACATCCCCATCACAAACAAAACGGAATGAAACAAAATCCAGAAAGTACAGAATTCCAACACGTTCCCAAACGATCAGAGTCCTGCTTCACATTCTTGTTCAATTTAAATAAACTAAACTCCACTTAGTATACTCTCCCCTAATGGGCACCCCCACTGGGGACTTTGTGAGATTACCACTACGGACAAGGCCTCGCTGCAGCTGGATATGTAAACAAGTCCATAATCCATTTGAAAGAACTCTCACAGTTTGGCAGAGCTCGCCGTGTTGTTAACATACTGTGCCAAAGCAATAACAAAGGCATCATTTTAAGTTTATTCATGGACTCGTATTAATCAAGAAATTTTCCAGAAATCACTTGTAAACGAGGGACCTTCCAGAAATTGACCATTTGAAAAAGAATGTTTCCAGATGACTGTTTGCTTATCTGCAACATGTTCCTCAAAATAAATCACCGTTTTATCCAAGTTGAATGGAGACAGAAAACACATTGCTGCTGTATAGCATAAGGGAGGTTCTTGTTTGATCTCCACCCGCTACTTGGGCTCTCAGTGGCTACTTCCACTCCCAGTTAGAATTTAGGTCAGAGTTCTCATTGCACAGGAGGTGGCCAGAGATATTTCTGGCAATACATTTAAAGGATACAAAGTGATGGATGCCAAACTGTAATCCTATGTACAATAGATTTGTATCGTTCAGCAGACACGGCCCAAATTCTTTTTGTCTTTATATTTTCATTGCTGATTTTAGCCTCATTAAAATTAGAATCTTGCTCAGGCACTTTGCCTTCCGTAGCACATATGGTGATCACAGTATAATCGTTCTCTAATAGTTAGAGTGGAATATCGGAATAGGCAAATGCCTACTATTATGCAATGAGGTGGCTATGCAACTTTTTCCTCATCCTGGAGCAAATCAATGACTCTAGCCTCCCCATGTCTTAGAGCAGGGATAGGCAACCTAAGGCCCGGGGGCTGGATGTAGCCCAGTCGCTTTCTCAATCTGGCCGGCGGACGGTCCAAGAATCAGCGTGTTTTTACAGGAGTAGAATGTGTGCTTTTATTTAAAATGCATCTCTGGGTTATTTGTGCGGCAATTCGTTCATTCCCCCCCCCCACCAATACAGTCCGGCCCACCATATGGTCTGAGGGACGATGGACCGGCCCACAGCTGAAAAAGGTTGCTGACCCCTGTCTTAGAGCTCCCGTTTGGAGACTACTGAAAGCTGCTTCCATGTAACGGTGCTCCCAGTTGGAGCTGTAAAATGTGCATTGGCTCAGAAGCCTAAAACAGTGGTGGGGAACTTATGATGCTAGACTACAACTTCCATGTGCTCCAGAGAGCATGGCCAATGGTCAAGGATGATCGGATTTGTAGTCCAGCATCATCTGGCAAGCCAAAGGTTGCCTGCTCCTGGTTTAATCAATATCCCCACTAATGCCAGTAGCAATCAGGCACGTGCAAGTAGCAAGAGGCTTGCTAATAGACCTGGCCATGCAGAAGCAGTTATTTAATTATAAATCAGCCCATCTCTGCCCCAGTATTTGACATGGACCATCAGTTTATACCACATATTCAAAAGTTTCATTCAATATGTAAAACCTTCTTTATCTCAATTGTGCTATTTTCTTTAGAAGTGTGACATACCTAAGGAATAGTCCTCATTCACTGACATGTTGAACACCCTCCTCCTCCAAGTCAAGTATTAATTCAACTTTGGCCTTTGAGACAATGACTTAAATCTTTAAAACAAAATTTTTTTTTCCTTCCAGTAAATCTTTAAATAGTACTTATATATTGCTTGATAGAAACTGACAAGTCTTATCTGTTCCATTTAGTGAAGTATTTTGTTTATCACAAAGACTAAAGGAGAGCTATGCAGCTATGTTCTAAAATAACTTTGCTCTTGGTCAACGCAGCCAAGAAAGAGCAAGATTATTTTGGCACTTTAAAGCGGTCACATTTACAGAACAGAATAAAGAGAACTTAAACCAAGTTCTTTCCTATTTGATGTCACCTGTTCTTTATGTTTTTTCAGAATCCTTGACTTCCTTACCCTACTAAACAATCTGTATTTGTAGTGAGGTGGAATACATATATATTAGTAACAATACAGCAGTACTGTGATATTTTATTCAACTTTCACACATGCACAGACATAAAATCAGATTGTGGGCATCGGTCATTACATTGTCACTAATAGTATAATTCTATAGATGTCTACTCAGAAGTCAGTCCCACTGGGTTTAATGGTACTGACTTCCAGGTAAGTGTATATAGGACTGCAACCTAAGGCTGCAATCTTCTACTACATATTTTGGAGGAAACAACACTCAACTCAGTGGGACTTAACTTCTGAAAATCCACATATTAGATTGCGCTCCAAAATTCTCTCTTAATGAATCCACATGGATTTATATGTTGCATTCCAAATGCCTCTTACAGGTTAGTTAGCCTTAACTTTCCCTGTATTGATTTCATAGTAAATCAATAAATAGTTAAACTTACCATCACTGGAAAAAAATGTTTCATTGCAACTTGAGGTAGGGGAGGATGAGAAATAATTAGGTGCTCCACTGCTTTTTACATTTTTGTGTCACCCACTGCTCCCAAGTATTTTTGCGAATCTATAAAGTTACTGGAACTCTCAGAATGCAAACCTTTTATTATGTGGTAACAAGCAAATTTCTACTTTACATCCTATTAAAAGTGTTTCAGCTTGAAATCTACTGTAGTGTGTACTAATTTGGAAGTAAGGTTCTGTGAAAATCAGTGGAAGTAAACCTGTTGAGGATTAGAAAACTCACCAGTATTTAGTTTCTGCAGATGATACTCATGTTTTAACTGCAGACTATACAAAGTGGAAAAAAGTGTTGTTTTTCTTAAAATTACTGAAACTGTTACAAGAGATGCTTTTACCGGCTGTAACATAATTTCAACCAGAATTACAATGTACCTTTGTCTCACAACGCGAAGAAATGGAACATATTCCTAAAAAAGTAAGGAATTTGGGAGAAATTACCATTTGAAATATTTTGGCCCTTTTGCAAGGAAGAGGTTAAATCATATTGATTTCTTCTTTGACAATATGGAAGCTGTTGGCCGTGATGCACAGCCTTTGTGCATATAATTTAAACATAAAGTGATTTATCCAACTGATTTCTTGTAGAATCCTGTGGTATACATTTCTGCAAGGGAGTTTATGCATTTATGATGCACGGTAAATGGTAGTTTAAAAGGTAACATGTGCAATATATTGTATGCCCCTGTCACTGGTATGCATATTCAAGCACAGTCAATAAATTTCAGAAATTACTATCTCTTCTAGTGTTACTTTTTAGACACTTGGCATGATATCCACAACACTTTTATTGTTACAAAAATGGGGCTTAACCCACTTTCCTGCACATTAGATAGGTCCAGGAGTGGTCTCTGTTTTCTTGTAATGAGAGGGCATTAAGTTTTCATGTTCTTTTTAATGCCTGTTCATTTACACAAGCAAAGCATATTGGAAATCAGTAGACCCTGCAGCAGGCAACACAACCGTTCATCCTCCAATGTTAACTTGCCCTTTCATGGATCCCCCACCCGCCTTGATAGCTCCCCGTGCTATCTCCTATGTTGTTCTGGAAGGTCCCTTGACCCTCTAGAGCAGGGGTCAGCAAACTTTTTCAGCAGGGGGCCGGTCCACTGTCCCTCAGACCTTGTGGGGGGCCAGACTATATTTTGGAGGAAAAATTATGCAAGAGCACCATGAGCCCTGCTTACCTGTGTCTTGTGACACAATTGTTGTTGCTGTTGTCACTTACAGGAGCAGCAAAAATGAAAAAGAAAAGAAAAGAGAAAAAGAAGGTTTAGGAAAAAAGAAACTGTGCTGTTGTTGGTGTGAATGGTGAAGCCTGCCCCCCCCAAGAGATTGTTGGGGAGAATTTCTTCTTCCACTGGAGAAATATGGTGATGCGCTTCCCCAATTTTTTCTGTCCAAGAAGTAAGGCAAAGTATTTTGAGAGGCTGCAGTCCAAGCTCACCTAGCTTCAAGACAAACTTGAAATTTTTAAAACAGGATTGGTTTATCTTTGGCTTTTCAGATGCCCCATCTTCTCTGATCATTGGCCATGCTGCAATGGCACCGACTTGGACCCCAGACTGTGGATGCCCAGTGCATGTGTGCCATGGTGTGACACCATGGCATGCTGCAATGTCATGCCATTGTGGCACGGTGCGTGCAATGACTGGGCCAGGGCCAATGCCTCTGCCACAGGGCCTCTACTGGTGCCCGCTGAGGCTGCCAGCACATCCCGGAAGCACGTCCACAGCCACAGCAGGACCCAGTAGAGGCCCCACAGCAGAGGCACACCCCCGGTCCAGTCACCGCAGCAGTGCTGGAGTTCCAGAGGTAAGGCAGCAACAGCAGCGAGCAGAAATTTTTTTGTGGGAGACTGGGCCCCCAGGACCCCCTGGAGATGGCACCAGTGTCATGCTGACTAGGGCTGTTGGGACATGGAGTCCAACCAAATCTGGAGTCAGCTGGGTAGGGGCAGCCGGGGGCCCTGCCAGGAGTCATCTTTTTTTGTTTGAGTTTGTTGTTGTTTAGTCATTTACTAAAGAATCGTGTCCGATTCTTTGTGACCCCATGGACCAGAGCACGCCAAGCACTCCTGTCTTCCACTGCCTCCCGCTGTTTGGTCAAACTCATATTGGTAGCTTTGAGAACACTGTCCAACCATTTCGTCCTCTGTCGTCCCCTTCTCCTTGTGCCCTCAATCTTTCCCAACATCAGGGTCTTTTCCAGGGAGTCTTCTCTTCTCATGAGGTGGCCAAAGTATTGGAGCCTCAGCTTCAGGATCTGTCCTTCCAGTGAGCTCTCAGGGCTGATTTCCTTCAGAATGGATAGGTTTGATCTTCTTGCAGTCCATGGGACTCTCAAGAGTCTCCTCCAGCACCATAATTCAAAAGAATCAATTCTTCGGTGATCAGCCTTCTTTATGGTCTAGCTCTAGAGTTTATAACTTTATTCTAACAAGACTCCTGCCCTGGGCCTCAGACAAGCTCTGCATGGGTATATCTGGAGGGCCACAGATTAGCCACTGCTAGTCTAAGACCTATGGTGTAAACGAGCCATGGGTGAGAACTAATCCCCATATTTATTTCTGATGCAGTAAGGCATTCACTAGAAGATTTCTTTCACCAATGTTTCATGGTGAATGTTTCTTTAGAACCATATCCCCACCACAGCATGTTGACAGCTGGTGTTTAGCAGCCTATTAATTCTCAAGCTTTTCCCCCTGATGTGGCTAATACTAGCTTTAACTAGATGTCGGCACATTCATAATTAATATTCTTCACCATGTGAAATTGACATTACGACTTTACTTCATAAAAAATGAACTTGGGGAATGAGCCTAATTTTGTCCATGTGAAAGTTTCTAGAACTTCTCAATGCCAGATACGTAAAATATCTGAATCCTTGCTCCTCCTGCATCTAGTTTTTAGCTCTCCTGCTATATCTGTGTAGGGTATATCTGTGTAGCACTATCTTTGGTGGTGCTAAAGTTGTGAATTTATATGCTGAGGTTACTGTGCTGTCCACCTGGCAACAGCTAAACGGGTGTGACTGGATGGAGTAAAGGTAGACAACATACTTCCTTCAAATCAGGGCCTGGCTAGGCTTGCTGTAAGATAATGCAAGGATAGGTGCACAGATGGCTCCTTCATTTGCACAATATCCCCAAAATTCACAAGAAAGTTAATCCAATTTTGCCTTAGTTAACCCAATGCCAATTGTTCTCTCTCTTTCCCCTGCCTAACCCTCATCTCCTTTTAATGGAGAATGGGAATAAAAAGATGGCTATTTTTGGATCACAATTTTGACATTTATTCTACCACTGCAAGTCTGGTGATGTGAATGTTTATTTGCAAGTAATTTCCATTGAATCCAGTGGAGTGGTTTACACAGAACTGAAGCCCAAAGTTTTAGAAATTATTACAATGGCCTGAAACAAGATAGATGAGATCAAGGCACACTTTAATTTCACTGGGGGCAGGAGAAATAAACTTACGTCGATTTCAGTCCATAATTTTTTTTAAAAAAATAGTTGTATGAATTAGCTCTCTTTCAGTGGTGTATTTTGGCACATCACTGTGATACTTGGTGTGTTTTCCACTCAAAAGATTATTCACCCATCATTCTTCCAATTAGAGAGAGAAATGCACGTTCTTTTCTCTTTGGCATGAATTGGGAGGGGTGTATATTGTGTCAAATGTCTACAGATATATTTATTAAGTCACTGATGAATAAATTTATCATTTTGGTTGTTATTATTACACAGACGTCTCAGAAATATTCACATGAGAAAGTATTAAGAATTTATAAGCAGGAAGACAGCAAGTTGTTGTAATACACGCTACACAGAGGTGCAAAGAAAGAGATTAACATAAGCTGCATACGAGTCTAGTAAATTAGCACTGCACAGTGTATGAATCTGACAAGAGCTTTGAACATTTGCAATGGGATCACAAATGCTACTACTCTGTATGCAATCCCCATTGAAATGAAAGGAAGTTACACAAAAGCACTGACGTGTTCTTGTGCAACTTCCATTCATTTCAAAGGGCCTAGAAGAGGAGAAGTTGCTGGTGGATTGTGCCCAATATTTTTAATGTGATGCCAGAAACCAGTGGCATTATAGAATAATTTATCATCTTGGTAAAAGCCAGTAATAACATACACAAACAATTTCCCATAGCATTTTAGCTGGCCTAGAGAAGATCTTTTTTTTCTTTCTTCCTGTATCTGGTCTATAGATTCACAACCTTTGTCAATAAACCACAAACCATAGCTCTTAATGAACTTTTTTTTAAAAAAAGCTACTGCACAAAACCACTCCCTATTCCACTATTACCCTGCACTCTCTGAATAGATCCTAAATAAAATCTTTTGTTTGTATAGAAGAGAAAATTAGAATCACACATACTATACATTCTTTCTGAGCATGGCTTGTACAGCTGTTTTGTTTTAAGATTTGTTTGAAATAATTGCTTATATGGGGTCTTTGTCTGTTCCAATTTGGGCAGGCATGTTCCTAATTTGGATAAATGTATCTTGATCAAAGGGAAGAAAGAGTAGAAAATGTTCTCTGCTTGGTAAACCGACACTGATTCTTAAGGGATGGAAAGATCCGACGGCAAAAATTCCAGAACAGATAAGGAGAAAATACATTTTGGGGAGAAAGCGTTAAATCTTGCATGAAGCATATAAATATGTTAATTGGAAAGTATCTCATTTATTAAAAAAGAAAGATGAGGTGAGGAAACATCCTGCTAACATATAGGCAATTTTTTTACTCCTCCCCAATGCAGATTATTGAATATATTCCTTGAAATATAAATAAGTAAATACAAAGAGAACTTCTATTTCTGTGACCTCCTGCTGGATTATAGTACAACTCCATCAACAACCATAAAGGGCCACAGAAGCAGTTGCAATAAATATTTCATTACATGAGAACACATCCATAAGTATTTCAAATAAATAAATGCGTGTTCTCGCTTGGTGGACACTTGCTGTGATATGTCTGTAGCCTTCATTTATAGACTCTCTCTCTTTTAACATCTGAAGAGGTATTTTCCTCACAGTGTTAAGCTTGATTATTTATAGGAAGGAGATGCTTTCATCTTTCCCTTTTTATGCCAGGCAACTAGTTCATCGAACTTCTAGCCCACCATACTCTGTCTGGACACATGAATGAAGAGATGAGAGGCAAATGAAATGACCACGACTTCATTGAGCTTTAAGGATCTGCAGTGAGCTGAAACACTGACTAAAGGCTCACCCACTCATTCCACTCATTCAGTGCCTAGAAAGCATGGGCCCAGGTGGTTTTCTGCAGTTTTGGGGGCTGTGAGAGCATGGCTCCAAAAAAGAGAGAGCATATATTTTGGGCTCTGCGATCTCACATGGATCACGTGACTCGTGGAAGCATGGACTGGAATACATGTGCCCCAGTTTTGGGACTCAATGTGTTGGAGGTTTATGAAATTACACAAGGGAAGAAGAAAGCAGCGATATTTTCTCATTAACAATAAACAAAATAGAAAAAAACGGAGCAAAACCTCCTTCACACTCCCAGGCAGCAGCATAGGATCTGTTTCTAGTGGTGCAGACCCTCACTATTGGGGATGGTGAGTGAATTTTGCAACTATTTAGATGAGGCTTATCAGATGGGCCTTTCTAACCTGATTAGCATCCGGCCTGGTGGGGTTTGTATTGGGTGAAGACCAATGTCCATATGTTTGCGGTATCAACACACATCCCTCAGAGGTGTGAGATCATAACACTACTAAACACTTTAACAAACCATACTTCCTGACTAGGAGGGAAGTACACAGACACTGAGCTTTGTCCATGCAATTTTTTTTTGTTTCATTCCAAATGTTATGAAGTTTAGTAAATAAAGGAACTACTATATTATACTATATTAACCTTATCTTTTAGCATGTTGTCTCTCAGCCCTGCTTGGTGGAAGTTTTTACTTCTGTGGGACTTGTGCCAGAAGAGCACTTGGACGATTGGGCTGTAAATCAATTTACAAGGCAAGAAAATGTTGGCAATGGACCAAGCTGTAATACACCAGAACAAGAAAAACACTAACCAATTTCTGTCTTTTGGAAAAAACCAATAAAACAATATTTTCTCTTCCTCTTTAGTACTCAAGAATAACAGTCTTGATCAGCTGTTGTTGCCACCAAGGATTGTAACAGGGTTGTACAGGAAGCAGCACCTCAGCATGAAGGCTTACAAGGAAGAACATTACAAAATCTAGGTGAGTCCACGTAGATCACGGCTAAACCGTTTTACTGTTGGAAGTGGAGTCTGAATGAGATATAACCTGGGAGAGGAAGTTTTAGGGACTTTCTAAAAATGATAGGTAAATTAGGAGGCAATGTCAACATGGTGTACCATACAGGCAGCTTTTTATACACAAACTGCTTATAGCAAGACAGACATTTAACTATGAAAGTGTTTTTAAAAATCACTTACCGGTATATATTTTCCTGAATTTCAACTCTTTCACTATTGAACTCAGAGTAAAAGTAGCTCAGGAGAAACTGACACAGTGTCACATGTGTAAATGGCACTGCAAGGCCCTGGAAAAGAGCAAAACATTTGTCCTGCCAGGCACATTTTGTGACCCAACAGCAGCGGTGTACCTAGGGTCCTTTGTGCCCTTGGCAAGGGGCTGTATTGGCACCCCCCCCAATTACTTTACCACAATAATCACACTAGAAATTACTACATTTTACATGACCCTAGTACTTGAAGCAGGCAAGGTGAGGAGGAAGTGTGAAAAAATGCACACACCTTTGGACTGCAGTGTGAGAAGGACAAGAAGCTTCTCCTATGATTGCTCTCACAATGACAGTGGTGGCATGACGCCACACACATATACGTCATACATGCCACAGTCTGACAGGGGATTTTTGTGGCCCCTCTTTGGGCCTGTGCCCTCAGCAGGGGCCTGTTTTACCAAATCTAGGTACACTTCTGCAAGCAAAGCACCAAATGATCAGGCAGGACACTAGGTGTTGGGATGAAATCAGGCCAAATCTTAACCCTGCAGTAGGCTGGTGCAATGGGATCTTTTGGGGTTGGACCATGCCAAGCCCATTCCATGGGAGTTGGCCAGTGCTAAACCTTGTCATGGTGCAAGCCAAGCTGGAAAGGTCTCACTGGGCAACTGCAGTGAGGATTCCAGCCAGGCAGAGTCCCCAAGCCGAGCTTCGAGCATGTCATCACCAAGCCTTTCCTCAGGCTGGCGGTTCAAATCCCCATGATGTGGTGAGCTCCCATTGTTCGGTCCCTGCTCCTGCCAACATAGCAGTTCAAAAGCATGTCAAAGTTCAAGTAGATAAATAGCTACTGCTCTGGCGGGAAGGTAAACGGCGTTTCCGTGCGCTGCTCTGGTTCGCCAGAAGCAGCTTAGTCATGCTGGCCACATGACCTGGAAGCTGTCTGTGGACAAAATGCCAGCTCCCTCGGCCAGTAAAGCGAGATGAACGCTGCAACCCCAGAGTCGTCTGCAACTGGACCTAACGGTCAGGGGTCACTTTACCCTTACATACACAATGTTATTCTGCCTAATAAGTTTCACTGAGGGAAAGGGGAGAAAAGAAACAACAACCGAGAGCCAGTCAGGTTGAGAGGAAAATTTCCATTTTTGCCTTGTCAACCAGTGATCCAGATTGCTCAGCGAAGGCTCTAACCTGAGGGAATGTGGGTGGGAAGCTCAAGTCGCAAAATGGTCCCAAGCCATTAGGGGAAAAACTTTTAAAGGTTTCTCCCCCTCTCTTGAGACACAACAGGAGGATTCTCTTCACTCCTGTTTGCTGCTTTCTGGGTCTGATGCCGCTAGGCAAAGTTGCCTTGCATGGATTGCACCCGAAGTGAGACATTTAAGGGGACAACAATAAGATAAGTGAACAGCTTAGTAGAATAATAAGAAGCCTTTGCTTAGAGGCCACAAGAGATGAGCCAAGTGGAGTTTTCAGGGATGGGGTGAGGACAGGATTCTGTAAGTGCTTCACATGCTTGGAGCAGAAAGTGGCTTTTCTTTTAATCATCCGATGATTGGTACTTCTGTTTGGCTCATTGTGTATTTGATTAGAAAAGTTTCACTTTCTGCTTTCTCTCAGGTATAACACTTACTTAAGTGAATTTAAAATGAAATCCTGTATATAAATATGGGATGCATTCAAGATTCGTTAGGAAGTATCCCTGATTAATTCATACTGGGTTCTAACTTCAATACACTTGGTCTGCATTAACACACAAAAGTGGTAAAGGTTCTATACATTTTAGATGTACTACAAACACTTGGAACTCTTTCTAATGCAACAATATTGTAAGGTACTATTTCAAGGGGATATTTCCCAGTTTGTGATCTCTGGCTTCTTTCACCGTCACATTATGTTTTTTAAAAATCCTATTTTCATGGCAAATTAGCTCTCTTTCAGCTTTGAAAAATGATCACAGAGAAAATAAAATTAATAGAAGCGATAAAATCTTGTGAGATAATAAGTAAGCAAAAACCAAAAGAACAATGAAAAGTGTGCCCTTTGTTTGACATAAATCAGTGGTGAGCAAATTGCGGTCTCCAAATACTTCACCGCAGCTTATGGTGGATCCTGTTAGTTGGATCCTGTTAGTTGGATCCTGTTATGGTGGATCTTGTTAGTTGGCTAAGAATTCCACAATAGAAACCTAAAAAGTTGCCTTCTGCCATGTCACATCAGTGGTCTGTCTAGTTCAGTATTGTCCACGCCAACTCTCAGTGGTTCTCTGTGAGTTTTTTTTCTTGACCTACCAGGACTCACCAGGGATTGATCATGTGAACTTTTGCATGCAAAGCATATGCTGTACTAACGAACTAAGGATTTAGTTTTAAAAGTCCCTTTCTAGTAGTCCTCATAGTGGCAGAAATGCCCGAGGTCATTTTCGCTGCTGAACAAGAGACATCCCTAACATACACAATGACAGTTGCTCCGGCATTAGGGCGGTGCCTAGATTTGTGTAAATCATTAAAAATGTGCAGTGCATTAACCCTTCATTCTAGCATCCACCATAAACTTATGGAGAATGTTTTTCTGGGATTTGCTCCTACTCCAGCTCTGTCACTAGAGCCGTCATTGTCTTTGGTGGCTAGGAGTATGTTTTAATACCTTTGCCTGGTGAAACATTCCTGGGTAGCTTCACCACCGTTGCCCATGCATTGGTAACCCCCGGTTGGATTACTGCAATGTGCTTTATATAGAGCTACCCTTGAGGTTGGTTTAGAGCAGTGTTTCCCAAACCTGATCTCCAGCTGTTTCTGAACCATAACTCCCATCATCCCTAGCTGGCAAGACGATTGGTCAGGGATGGCAGAAATTGTAGTCCAAAAACAGCTAAAGAACCAGTTTGGGAAACACTTGCCTAGAGGCTGCTGCTAGTGCAGAACAGGGTACTAGGTTGCTTTTACAACCTTTGTCTGCGGGATCTGTCCTGACTGCCAATCTGCTGTCAGGCCAACCATCATACTAGCCTATAAGGCTGTACACAACTCATGATCAAATTACTGGAGATATTGCCTTAGCTCTGAGATACCCAGCAGATCACTGCATTCTGATGAAAGGGTCTCACTGAAGTCCCCAAATCACCAGAAGCCCACTCTGCAGCAACTGGGAGCAGGGCTTTCATTGTGGTTGCCCTTGTTTTGTTGGACAGCATCCCTGGTGAGATATAAGAGGCATCCACTACTTGCATCTTCTGGTAACAATTGAAAACATTTTTGTTTTGACAAGCTTTTCCAGCTGAATGGAAAATATATTTAGGTCTCTGCCTTGGGCTTTTATTTGTATTGTTTTTAAACTTATTCTGAGTTGCTTTATTGCATGATTCTAAATCTCTGTGAGAGGTGATTCAGTAATAATAATAATAATAGTGGACACATTTAGAGACTGAGTTTCTCTCATATAAATTTCTGCTGCAGCATCGTGTTCCTCTGTGATTCCCCCTCCCCCTTTATCTTCATTGTAAACCCTTCAGGATGCGTACCTGATGGATCTGGTGCTTAATTTTCAAGGCTGGTAGCCCTGGGCAGATTGTAGCTGGGAGAAAAGGCTAATCAGAGCACAGCCAAAAAGGTCAAAAGCTGCTTCCTGAAGGTAGAAACATATGGTAAGCAAAATAGAATTACAAGAGTAAAATGCTGCATTAGAAAAAGGATAGGTTGGGCTTCTTTTGGATTATTTGTGAGGCTATTAATTGTCTTCATTCCTTACATTACTCTTCAAATCCCATTTCTGGCTACAAACACTGTGTCATCTTGTGAAAAGGGACAGAAGGGAGGGGTGTGGAGAATATTGTTGCCAACTTGCCCAGTACAGTGGTACCTTGGGTTACAGATGCTTCAGGTTACAGACGCTTCAGGTTACAGACTCCGCTAACCCAGAAATTGTACCTCGGGTTATGAACTTTGCTTCAGGATGAGAACAGAAATCATATGGCAGTGGTGTGGCAGCAGCGGGAGGCCCCATTAGCTAAAGTGGTACCTCAGGTTAAGAACAGTTTCAGGTTAAGAATGGACCTCCAGAATGAATTAAGTTCTCAACCCAAGGTACCACTGTATTTGATTGATGACTGAGGCTGCAAAGCTATATGCAGTAACTTGGGAGGAAGACTGCAGACATTTAAACCCCCTGTGCCAAGAATCTTGAGAAATGCAGTTTGATAAATGTTCTGGGAATTTTAGCTCTGTGAGGGGTAAATTATCATTCCTATTATTATTATTATTATTATTATTATTATTATTATTATTAGAGTTTGGATTTGATATCCTGCTTTATCACTACCCAAAGGAGTCTCAAAGCGGCTAACATTCTCCTTTCCCTTCCTCTCCTACAACAAACACTCTGTGAGGTGAGTGGGGCTGAGAGACTTCAAAGAAGTGTGATTAGCCCAAGGCCACCCAGCAGCTGCATGTGGAGGAGCGGAGACGCGAACCCGGTTCACCAGATTACGAGTCTACCGCTCTTAACCACTACACCACACTGGCATAGAGGGAATATGTGCTTTAAATGCATTGTGTGGCTGCAGCCTAGATTACATGGAACTCCGTGGCACTTCCTTCTCAGTAGACATGCAGAGAATAGTACTATAATTTACTTCCATTTTTAAAAACCCATCTAATTTAAAAAGCCTGGGGAAAAACAATAAATATACTTTCAAATAAACCAGCAAATAAGTAAAACCATCAAATTTCCAACTTTGATGGCTTCACAAGAAGCAGTTTATACATTTGTTAAACATACAAACCATGCCGCGAGACAGGCCACAAACTGAAATTTCCAAATAACTCTTTAAAGTTACTCCCATGTAAAGTGCATCAGCATTTAAAGTAGTGGATGATAGCTGCTGGTACTCCATTCTAGTACTTAGGAATTTAAATTTTTTTCAAGCCCTAGCAATGTCTACAAATTTTTGTGACTATGCAAAAGAATAGGATGAACAAGATGTGTGCAACTACAATATAATGGAGCAAACAGGAATTATCAGGTGGGATTCAGGAAGTGAGGAACTGTGGCATGGATGAGATGATTTCAACAACCCTGGTTAAGGAGAGAATAGCTTTGGTTGCCAAAGCTTGACTTCTTCTACATTCTGAAGTGGGATACCTTCTGCCCCACTCCAGTCCTGGATTATGTATTTGCTTAAAGTTGTGCCCTGACACATACTCAAGATACCGTTTGCTCAGTCTTGATAACAGTAGTCTCTGCATCCTATAATTTGCTTGTCATTTGAGATTTGTATGCATTCAGTTTAATATAATCAAATCTTGGGCAAAAGAAGTCTGAGCATTCGACTGAGCAGGCACCTGTGTAGACAAATAGCTGAGCCACGCAGTTTTCTAGTTATTCACATGTAACGCTCAACGCATGCACCATGTGTGTACCTGTTTATGCAATAGCTGATTGCATAAACCACAAGCATGCACACAAACATTTGTACATGTGTAGAGAGTGTGCACCTGTTTTCCGTGTGATGTGTGATCAAGCCTTATGCCAATCTGTTTTATTGAGTCAGGAAAATAATGCAGAATCAACCATCCTTACAATGTATTTGAGTACAAGAGAGTCGGACTTTTGGATCCCAAATCTTCAGGAGTGAATCTCAGGAAATGCAAATATTTCAGCCACTCACTCTATTATGCCAGCCTGTCCTGGCAAGTCAGCTATTATACATACATTTAAAGGACTAATCTGTTCTTTTGGCTAATCTAAGAATGAGACCTTTGTCTTCACTTTTCTTGGACCTCTAACCTTTAAAGGTGAGTGAGACAGCTGCAGAAAACCTGATCTCATTTGCTGCCCCTGGCAAGATTTTTCAAGTTCATCTTCTTTTTCCTCCTTCTCTCAAAATCTGATGGGAAAAAAATGAAATGTCATGAAAACAAGCTCTCAGGCTAAAAAACCTCTGTCTGTCTCTGTGACAGATGTCAGTTTGAAAGGTTTCAGGTCACCTGTCAGAAGTATGTCAGTATGATCCGTACAAACATCGACTCAACCTCTAACACTAACATTTGAGTCCTGCTTTTTAGAATATGCCTTGTAAAAGAATCAAATGATTTCAAGTCACTGCCTCCTCCCCCTCCCCTTACTTTTAACTCTGATTAATGAGCCAAACTCTTAGGCGCAAAAAAAGAGAGAAAAAAAAGAGAGAAGCCTTTAAAAGGACAGCTTGACCTTTATGTGCCCCTGGCAATGAACCAATCAGCATTCTCGTAATCCAAACACAGATGCCTGGAGCTAAACAAATTCTGTAGTTGTGAACAAGAATTCCGTTTGCTGTCAAAATACAATGATGAGCAGTACAGGGCAGCTTTTAAAACCAAATATTCTGAATTAAATTAAAGTTAAAGTGATCTTGATTAATAAGTGTAAGTAATCTGAGTAACTTTATACAACATTCATAGGCGTAATAATTAAATCCAGATATTTACATGTAGCTGTTAAATCTATTTAAAGCCACAGAAAATGAGCACATGCAGGCACATCTAAACTATTCTATATAATCCCTCCACGGTTCCCTAATATTTTGTGTCAGAGATGCATTGGTTACATAATTCTGTAACTCAGGCTTTGTTTAATTAATAAGGCTGGACCTTTCATGTTGTCATAATATTTACATTATTATCCAAAGTGAAACTGTTTTATTAAAAAGAAAGAAAAAGAGCATAGCTGAGAGCTCTTGATTAAAACGAGCTCAGTTGGAAAGAAAAATCAAGGTCCGTGATAAGTTTTGCTACCCTGCTGAGTTTAGTACTGTACCATACTAAGTTCATCAAATACAGAACACACTGTTTATTCTACCTGCCTCTATCCTGATCTTCAGCAGGATAAACAGCTTGTTTCTCTGCTTTGAGAGGAGGATGCCCGTTGGGTATCTAATGAGTCACTGCTCATCATCACGGAATTAGAGACTCACACAGGAACAAGGGGGAAAATAGATTTTGGGATGCTATGATGGCTGCCCATGAAACAACTGATATATGGTCCAGATATATTATAAGGAAAATAAAATTGCTTGCAGAAGCTACAAAGGACTGAATATAATTCTGAAAAGCTTTGAGTTTTACGTATGATTACTTTACATTGGAAGACAATTGGAATAGCCCTGTTTAGGGGAGCTTTTAAGATATAAGGACTGTTGTATTTTAATATTTTGTTGGAAGCTGCCCAGAGTGGCTGGGGAAACCCGGCCAGATGAGTGGGGTATTAATAATAAATGATGATGATGATGAAGAAGAAGAAACAGGGACTAACTAGTTCATATGTATAACTGGATTAGTGGATTCCTCCCCCCCCCTTATTTTAAATGTTACCTTTCTCTTTGAGTTTTGCATATGAATGAACTTTTTGTGGGTTTTGATTTTCAGTTTGATAGGTACTTGGAGAGGCAATAAGGCACCATATGTATTTCATGTATATTTTTATTGCACTGCAGACCTGCTACCTCATGTATTTGCAGGAAAGGCAAAGAACCATTGTCAATCTCATGAGGGAATCTTTTGGGAAGCACATTTTCCTCAGCTCCTCAATTAATTTCATAGCCATCAATTATCTGTTGACACCATTATCCTGCCCATGTGAATTCCTACTGCTAGGTGTCATCAACATTCCTGATCTTGCCTGAGCCCTCATGAAAGGATCAGGCTGTGCTACAAAATATGCCTCCACCCACAGACCACTTCTGTAGAACACAGTGCCCCCGAGAATACAGGAGCTGTCCACCCAAATATTAGATGGTTAATGCTCCCATTTAGCAGATAGGGGCAGAGGAAGAAAAATCAGGACTCAATGCTGGGAGTTATGACTGTCCTTTCTGAGCAATGGTGATGCATCTATGATTTCCCCAGGTCTGCAAGCTCTAGTCTGGGTTGCATAAGGCAATATTGTAGCATCTTTACTTTCTTCCTTATGATGATATCTATATATTGGTAGAGAAGGATCAGTGCTGTATGAGGTCTTCCCCCTCTGATAGGCAAAAAGTGATAGTTTACCATAGTGGTAAACTATGGATCTGTTGTGGAAATACATGGCTGAACTGTGGTTGAGCCATGACTTAAAACAGTACAAGAGATCTCTATCCATTGGGCTGTGCAGGAAATTTACTTTTCTATCCAGCATAATTTCTAGGCAGGAGTCGGATCTTGGATTATTTTGATTATTATTGATTATTATTATTTGAGTATTATTGTTGGACTTGAACTCCAATCAGCCCCAGCCAACATGACCAATGGTCAGGGATCATGGGAGTTGCAGTCTGACAATATCTAGAGGGTCACAGGTTTACCATCTCTGTTTTACGATATAAGTTCAGATGTTTAATGGGGACTATGTCAACAGGTGAAACTTCTTGTTCTAAAAGAAATTTTCTTTCTTGGTTCCACTCCGCATTTTAGGATGACATTCTCCTTATAAATCAATGGGATATCATTGTCTTGGCTGACCTAATTCTTTTCTTCTTCATATTGTTTGGTTCTTAGAACATTTTAAACACACAATAAATCATTCATGGTAACTTTCTTGCCTCTAGTTATTCTTGATGCTGAGATTGTGGCACTTTGCTCCTACATCACAGCAATAGCTAAAAGGCTTGCACAATGCCGGCCAGGCAGCAAGCCCTTTTGGGAACCAATAAATTAATTACATCTCTAAAGAAAGACTTCCACATACCTCCTTTATTTTCTATTGCCATTTTCATCTGACCAGCCAGCCAAATACTTAGAGGGCATTATTAAAGGTTATGATGAGAAATGTTGAACAATTATTGGTGTCACAAATAGTCCTTTCTTTGTAAGAATAGTGCTTTGATGTTCTGATCCCTATCAAGAAATATTTGAAATTTGAAAAGGGGTTAAGTAGAAATAGTGGGAAAGATGGATTTCCCAGCTGAAATTAATATTTCTGAACAGCAGTAAAATTAATTACTCTGGAGTTGTGGGCAGGCATAAGATTTATGGTAAATGACAGAATGTTTGCAAATTTTCCTGACTACTCGATTAGAAAATGCACCAAGTAGAGACGTCAGCCAAGCATGCATTATTTAAGTGGTTGGTGTCTGGCGACAATCTGGAAGCTACAATTGTGGTGGCTGCCCGCAGGAAAATTCGCACTTTCTGTGGGAAATTCTTTCACCTTTGTGTGCCCACAGCACAGATCTCTCCTCATGCAGCTGTAGGATGCACAGGAAGTCTGTGACCTGGAAAATGTGGGATAACTGACACAAGGTGACCCTTGAATGCTGGGGTAGGCCCAATTAATTTAAAATTTTGCTTGGCCTTGTCTCTTCCAATTTTCTAAATCCTCTGGAAAAATGATTAATGCGTACACTGCCAATGCGAAAATATTTTTGACCCTATTAAAGTCGACCAAGGGTAAACCAAGTGTAGGCTGGCATTGTATCAAACTAGCTTTATTAAATTTGATTGGAGGGTTGTATGAGGAAGGGACAGACAAGGACATTATTTTGCACAGCAACTCCCTTTTAAATGAAAATACTGGGAAGAATACAAAATGCCAATGTTGTCTGGTGGAGAGTCTTGCAAGATTTTATGAATAACTTAATTTTCTCTTACTTCTCTCTCTCCCCCCTCCCCCCCGCATTGAATTTTTTTTGTAAATGCCATGCATTACAATATATAAACCTGTTCTGTCACTAAAGCTGATTTACTTCATTTATAATGGCATGGCTTCTTTCCCTTTCTCCTAATTATTATTGTTATGTCTCTTTCTGAGGGCTTTCTGTCTGCTACCTTTAATATTCAGTGTTTCATACTATCTCCCAAAGCATAATCCAACAGATAGTAACTGAAGCAATGTTGTAGACTTTCTCTTGGGGCAAATGCCTGCCAGAAGGGAAGGAGAAGTCTCTGTCCATGAGACTCCACACTTGCATGAAATTTCTGGATCAGGAGCAGTGGCTATTATCCAGTGCAGCGATACTTAATTAAACTTAACTTCACTTATTTACTTTTGACATTTTAATGCCACCCTTTCTCTGTGGAGCTCAGGATGATATACATGGCTCCTTCCATCCCTCGCAAGGTAACGTGAGTAGAGATTTGAATTTGGGTTGCCTCTCTGCTAGTCAGGCAGTCTAAGCCAACGCAGCACTCTTCAGATATTTTGGCCACAAGTTCTATCACACCTAAGTATTGGCTGTGCTGGCTGGGGTTGATGGAAGTTGTAGTCTGCAACATCCAGAGGGCACAACATTGGCTTTCCCTGGCTTTGAGGCACCACCATGAATTTATGCATATGTAGTTATGCACAGGGTCTCAGTTTTTGTTTGGAAGTAGGTCACAGTGAAATCAATGGGAAGTATCCCCCCCAATAGTGGAATGCTCAGAAAGTCTTTAATGACATACAAATCAACCAATCTCCTTCTCCAGAAATAGAAATACCCCATCAATTCAATTTACTTTCACAATCCAGTTAGAGGCCATGGGTGGTATTCAACTAAGTTTTACTCAAAGAAGACCTATGTACATTGATGGGCCTAACTGAGTGTATATCATCGCTATGTGAGGAGGTGCCTGTGCAAATCGATGCTACCAATGTTTGTTCTCCCAATCCAACAGCTGGGGTAAAACACATGGAAACTGGTTAGAAGATCAGTGATAACTCTGATCAAGTTGAGGGGTACCTCCACCTCCCTGTCAATCAGTTGAGCAGCATGACTACTATCTGGGCTCCATAAATGCACACTACATTGGGACTATCATGTAGTAAGGTTCGTAACAGGAATAAATCTGCAATCGTTGCAGTAAATTTAAAATCCACCTTAAATCACATATAGTCGTACCTTGGTTTAAAAACAGCTTACTTCTCGAACATTTTGGCTCCCAAACACTGCAAATCCGAAAGTGAGTGTTCCGGTTTGTGAACTATTTTTGGAAGCCAAACATCCGATAGGGCACCCACGGCTTATGATTGGCTGCAGGAACTTCCTGCAGCCAATCAGAAGCCGCACTTTGGTTTCCAAACATTTTGGAAGTTGAACGGACTTCCGGAATGGATTCCGTTCGACTACTGAAGTACTAGTGTATTTAAAAACCAGCTTGGTACAGGCTGAAAAGAGGATGACACTATAAAGGACTTTTAAAAAGTGCTCTACTGATGTGCCACTATATCTTGAATGAGACACATATCATGCCTAAATGTTTCCCAGGTTTAGAGTATTTTAAGTTAGCATCTTGGCCCAAACCAAAAACTGGATTTTGTTGCATAATTTGGGCTTGGATCTAAAATGCATGTTCTTCCTTCCCATCCAAATAAGAATTTTGGTGGCTCCAGAGCTTCTACATATCTCAATGCTGTGCCAGAAGTTTGAAAATCATGCCCCCACTGTTAGCCATCTCTTCCCTTGCATTAAAAATATCTCTAGAATATATTTGGCCAAATTTAAATTTCCAAGAAATGAGGCAATCTCTGGAAATACTGATAGAACCTAAAATCAATTCAATGCTAGTAGGCAGCAGCATTATACTTGAATTGCTTCATTGCTGTAATAGAATATTATGTGAGAAGTTCAGCCCCAAGAACAAAAAGACATTATTTGCATGATTCTGAACTACTTTCAATACTTGAAGCTTCAAAGAGAAGTTCAGAAAAGGGTGAAAAGCCTTAAACCGCGTCAGTCTAATTTGCTATGGGATAAATTGACAATTTCAAAAATTGCTAATAAATGATAGCTTCTTGTTTCTTTACTATTTTAATCTGGCCTGTGCATTTTCAAAGAGCTTGCTACTTTTGTCCTTACATACCAAGCATTATTGTGAAACAAGACAAATACCTGTATATATTACTCAGTGAAGAAAACTGATTCATTATGAGCCAAATTAATGAAATAGCAATAGGTAATTAATTTTCTTTTATGCTCATGGATTCTGTTAGAAAACAAAGCTGCAAAATAAAGTATCTGTGTCAGGGGATTGGTGCAAAGGCTAGAAATTGTTTATTTATTAGTTTCTTACATTTATATCCTGCCTTTCTTCTGTCATAGAACCCACTTGGTTCCCACAAGACCTGCTTGTCTTCAACAAGCTGGTAGCCCTAATGTGCTTTCAGACCATATTGTTGGTGCCTCTTCATGTGTTATCATCCATCTACACCATACATTTAAAACAGTTTCATATCACTTCAAATGGCCAGGGCTTCCCTCAAAGAATCCTGGGAACTGTAGGTTGTTAAGGGTGTTGAGAGTTGTCAGGAGACCCCTTTCACCATTCTGAGAATTGTAGCTCTGTAATCATCATCACCACCATCAGGTCTGAGGCGAATTTAGGGCAGTGAGACTAGTTTGCCCACACTGGGCGCCAAACTGAGAACACATTGCAGGGGGCACCACAACAATGACTTAGAGTGGAAGGTGAGAGGCAGTGTGCGCCCCAAATTTTGGTGTCGCACAGGGCGCTGCTGAAATTTAAAAGCCCAAAGTCCACCACTGATAAGGTACTCTGCAGAGGGAGAAAGAAAACTTACCCTAAATATCAAGTTACAAATATTACTCTCCTGGATGCTCCTCTGATACCTGTTTCTGCTGCCACTGCTGTAGCAACTACTGAAACAGCTGTTCATGTGCATGTATGCACGTTAAAACAAAACAAAACTGAGAAGGCCCAGTGGTTATAGTGGGAAGGCTCTCAGGCCACAAAACATTCACATAGGGCCAGGAGGTCATAGGAAGAAGAATAGGAATAGCAAGGGATAGTTGACAGTGGGTAGCTCTGATGTTTCAAACCTACTTTCTGAACTTAATTTCTCTCTGTCTCATAATACTAGACTATAAGGCCATCCAGTGAAGGTGAATGTTGGAGGATTCAGAACGAACAAAAGGAAGTACTCCTCACCCAACACACAGTTAAATTATGGACTTTGCAACCACAGAATGTAGTGCTGGCCACCAATGGCTTTGAAAGGGGTTCAGAACTTCAGAAAGGTTCAAGGAGGATATCAGTGTACAGTTATGTTCTATCTTCAGTGTCAGAGGTGGGATGCGTTTGAATATCAGTTGGTGGAACTCATAAACAGAGAGAATGCTGCTTGTGAACTTTCCATAGGTATTTGGTTCTCCATTATAAGAAAAGGATGCTGGACCAGATAGGCCTTTTGTTTGATCCATCAGGGCTCTTATGTTCTTAACAGGTTCATTGATTCTGATGCAAGATGTCAATTATCCCCATTCAAGCAAAGTTAGCTCCTACCTAACATTTATGTGCACGTCCTTAACCCTAATAGGAGACAAGCGTTGTAATTTATAACTATAGCACTGCTGTCTTTCTCACTTCCCTGCTCAAGGACAGGTAAGAAGAAGGGAGTTTCTGCCAAAGGTCACCCATGGAATTCGATGTTTGAGCAGATACAATTAACACTCTGATCTAGGTCCAAGACTCCATCCATTATCACCATTTGTTGGTTTTCCATGGTTAACATTCTATATATCTTCCCAGTATCCTTTTATCTTATTTATATAGTAAGAGGAGTGCCTCTGAAAAAAGTGTCTGGAAAACAATGGCAACTTTAAAACTAGCCAGTTTATTATAGTATAAGCTTTTATGAACTACAGTCCATGAAACATATGCCATAATATTTTTTTTGTAATTAAGCTGCCACAAGACTTTTGGATGTCATTTATAGTTGTTGTGGGGTTTTTTTGCCGGGGGCGGGGTGGGGAGACATGTCACAAATGTTTCTATTAAGTGCATTTTCCATATCTGCTGTGGTACACAAAGAAACCCACAATAGGTTTTGGGCAAATTCAAATGAGATCCATAAGACCCATCTTGTGTCATTTATCCAGGGCTTGTACAACAATTATGTCTATTCAACCTGGTCATCCAGTGATAACTCAAAGTACCAGTACACTGTTATATGCTAAAACTTCTCTAATGTCACATTTTGTTATATAGACTTACAATGAGAAGAAATTTAACAGGATGTGACATGGTGTAAGTGATGCACTGACATGTATAATTTAAAGACTACACTCTTGTTGGAAGCAGACACCTGCAATTAATTTTGATATTGGGAATTCAAAATGAAACTGATGATTAAAGCCAGAAGGGACTTGGAATATCCATTAAGCTCATGAACTGGGGCAGCCCCTCTGTTTACTAAACAGTACATTTGTTAAATGCATCCTTATGACTCAGTTATGAATATCATTGGCCTCAGAACATGCTATGTGTGGAGCTAAAATGTACCCTTTTAATTCACTTAAATGCTAACTGCCAGATTCTATGAACGTGAAATACTTTGGAATAGTAACCGATAGCATAAATAAAATGTTCCTTTTCCTTTCTGCTCTCTCTGATTTTTAATTAACTATCTTTCTAGTTTCAGGAAATTTTAATTACACCTACAAATGAAGGTGCTCACTAACATTTGCGCAACTAACTATCCAACTTAATTTCTAGAAAATTATGCCAAACTATTACTACAGAAAATGTCAGGAGAAACAGCCTTGTTTAGGGGATCTGGTGCTGTTGCATTGATGTTGTTCTTTAACAAGAATTTTAACATAACATAGTACTTTATCATGTTTACACCTCCGTCATGATGTCATTTATATGTAAACATCACCTATTGATTTTAGTGCCATTTTCTTTTCTTAGAAAGATTTTCTGTACCAGCACATAAGTGCTTAGAACAGAATGTACTGCCTGTGTCATTTCAGCTTCACAAAACAGGGTGTCATAATAGCTTTACAACGTTATTTTAATGGCTTAGGCAGGTGGGCTGGAACGATGATGTGCAATTGTGGTATTCACATAGATACATATTTTAGTTTAATATTTCTTCCATTTGATGCATAGCCTGCTCCCTCCTGAAAGTTTGAGCAACTTATCAACAACAGCAACAGAACCGCACACATTCTACAAAGCAGAATACAAGTAAATGAAACTCCCTGAAGTTGTTCCACCCATTCCTAGTACAGTGGTACCTCAGGTTACATACGCTTCAGGTTACATACGCTTCAGGTTACAGACTCCGCTAACCCATAAATAGTGCTTCAGGTTAAGAACTTTGCTTCAGGATGAGAACAGAAATCATGCTCTGGTGGTGTGGCGGCAGCAGGAGGCCCCATTAGCTAAAGTGGTGCTTCAGGTTAAGAACAGTTTCAGGTTAAGAATGGACCTCCAGAACGAATTAAGTACTTAACCTGAGGTACCACTGTATAATCCTAAATCCCACAGGCCAGATGATACAAATAAGCTTTCTAACACTCACGAAAGCTGCTCTCACCCAACCTCTGGTGAGTCTGTAGTGGTAGCAAATTCTGTAATTAATATCAGGCATTAAAAATGCATCTGTTTACATCTGTTTTGTCTAGTGGCAGATCCCTTTACAACCTGTTAATTTATCATAGAGAATTACAAGTATGGTTAATGCTGTGCTAAATGGACATGGCACCCTCAGAAGATTGCAGATTTCTGTTAGGTGCAATCAGTGCTATTTTTCTAGAAAAAGAGGCGTTGGAATTCACCATGAACACTTCCCTCGATCTCTTAGAATGCCAGTGGCGCCCACCTGAGAGGTGCCGGAACTGAGTTCCGGTGAATTCCTCCTGAAAAAAAAAGCCCTGGGTATAGTAATAATAATAATAATAATAATAATAATAATAATAATAATAATAATAGTATTATATACATTTGCTGCAGTTAGGATACACATTGCACAATATGTACAGTGGTACCTCAGTTTATGAACTTAATCCGTTCCGGAAGTCCGTTCTTAAACTGAGTCGTGCTTTCCCTAATGAGGCCTCCCGTTGATGCCCTTCCATCATTCAGCTTCTGTTCGTAAACTGAGGTAAAGTTTGCAAACCAAGACACTACTTCCAGTTTTGCGGAGTTCGTAAACCGAATAGTTCGTAAACAGGGTTGTTCTTAAACTGAGGTACCACTGTATTTGGAAACAAATCATGAAAGCATAGAATCACGAATGTCTATGAATCCTGTAACTAAAATCCTGGGGTTATTCCCACAGAGATGTTCCTTTTTATTTTTTAAAGCAAAATGTATGGATCAAACAAACAATACATGTATGAAAAATAAAATGTGATTTTTACTGTAGGCTGGGCTGCCAAGATTTGCTCTCCCTGAGCTCTGAAATGCCCTTTGTTCAGAAATTCTGGAGCAGAGAAATATGTGCCTTTCTGGCAGAGATTGTAATCTCAGCCCATTTAGTCTGATGTCCACTAATTTGTTAATTAGCCATTTTTCACACCCTACAAATTCTGCGGATTGTTCCAGAAGGCAACTTTCCCTCTTCTTTTAGACCAAGACCACATCTGTCCCAGATACTCATTTAAGAGCCTAGTCAGTTCAGAACAAAATACATAGTTTAATTTTCCCCCTTCTTTCAACATTTCACAGTTGTGAAGGACATACAGAAAATGAACGAATGATAATGCAATTAGGAAACATGATAACCTATTAACTATTAAAAAATGGCAGTAACCACTGAAGGCTTTTATCAATTAAAGCACTTAATACCATCACTCAATTACATGAGCTACATTATCTGCCTCTGTATTTCTGCAGCAGGTCCCTTTATCTTTAATGGGATCCTTATAATGATGACCATGTGGCTTTATAGCAACATCAGAATGCTAATCTATTCCCTAGTGCTGCCCAAAGCATTACATGAGCCCTGACATGGATCCAAGATTGGGAGCACCCTATTTCAAACACCCTGTTTCAAACACAGGCAAGGAAAGGAGACTGATCAGGTGGCAAAATGACAACTGTACAATGAGCTGCTGGCAAAACCAGTAAATGATCAGGCAACCTCTCATATGTAATTGGTCTCCAGGGAGAGAGGAGTAGCTTTTGTAGACCACTTTTTAAAAGCCCTTCACACCTTCCCAGCTGGAGGAAGGCTGAAACAGGAATTTAAAAAAGCAAAACAAAACAAAGCCCTGTAGCTCCAAATCTGATAAAACAAAAATAAATGAACACGAGGGTCTAATTTAACTGAAATTAATATTTCCCCCCTCTTTGTATACATGATTTAAAGGCATTATGATGTGTATTTTGGCACAAGCTTTAGTGAACTCAAATCCACTTTGTCAAATACACCAAGAGAAATCAAGTTGGCAAGTATATAATGGAGAAAACTATAAGGTGGGAGCTGAATGGCAATGAGATGCATAAACTACAGTAAATGAATCAGAGCGTAAATGTAGGCTAAGCAGACATACCTTTTAACCTTTTACAATAGATCACTGGTGATAATTTAGTCGGCATTGCTGAGATGATTGTATTAACACCTGTAGTTGGGACAGGGAACCATTTGCAAGAAACTATTGCAGATAGCACAGATATCTTGGCATTGGTAAGCGAATTAACACAAGTAATGTGATAAAAATCCTTTGTCTTGATTTAACCCATAAGTGATGGCAATGAACTTACAGGAAAGAATTAACCAGGTAACTGAAATCTATCCTACTTAAAGACTTTGAATGGGTGTGGGGAAGGATTTCTTTTTTTAAAAGCTCAGTTTAAATAAAAAAACCAGGTCACCTCTCCCTCCACATTTAAAAGGTACATAATTTCAGAACATGTTAGTTCCCAAACTGCAAATTTCATTCAAACTAAAAATATGTACCAGAAGTTCTTTGTCTGACAATATTGTGTTCCAGATTAGTGGAAGAACAGTGAACTAATTATTTGCCAAAGCTGTGCTGAAATGACTTTCTTCACTTGAGACAGTAATGAAGGACACCTGCATAGCAAACGCGGCAGGTAATCTTTTGTCCCCCTTTAGACATTCCGGTTTGCTGTCAGTGGAAATATTTCTTTTAATTCCAGAAGTGTGGCAACCCTTGATTATACTTTTACCTGCTTTACAGAACACACGGCTGGACCGATAGCGTGTGTTCTTGAAAAGGCGACTAATTTTCACTTTCAATCAGCATCACCACAAGACTTTTCACATAGGCCATCCTCACACCAGTAATTTCTCTTTAGAGCTGGCATCATATCGCACATCCCTTTCCCCGCTGAGCTAACATGTTTTCACATGCTTATCTTTTATTAACATAAGAGAGGCAAAATTCTAAGAGCCACACACCTCTTAATTTAACAAGAGCTCCAACATGGGAATCTGACCCTAGAAGAAAGCAATATTGGAAAGAAAGATGCAGAATAAATTGCCAGAGCAGAAAATGTCGAATAAAGTGTAAATAAAAACATTAGCATAAGCAAGGTTTGAGGCAACCTTACTTTCATGATCTAATAGCACTCGTGTGAGGGTAATGATAAAAAAGGAAGCTGCTACTGTCTGGAGTGACACAATACATTCCATATTGTGAATAAAGCACTGTTTTCATTCCAAACATTAGCAGGGAATTCTGAGTATGGCATAGAAAATTCCATGACAACTTGTCTAATATGTGTGTGAGTATTTCAGGGAGTTGTTGTTATTTTAACATCAGCATTTATGTCTCAAACTGCTACTGGAGATATGGACTAAGTTGTTTTTATTTATAACATTTTGATTCCACACTTCCTTCAGAGTACCTAAGGCAGTATGCATCATTCTTCCTCCCATTTTGTTCTCACCACAACAACTTTATGAGGTGGATAAAGCTGAAAGATGGTGATTCACTCAAGGTCATTCTGTGAGATTCATGGAAGAGTGGCAGTTTGAAACCAGTTCTTCCCGTATGTCATGCAACACATTGACCACTACACCAGGGATGGGGAACTGAAAACTGGCTGTCCCAGCAGGGCCATAGGCTCCTCCAAAATTCCACCACCACATTCAACATGTATATAGCACTTTCAAACAGCTTCACATGCATTACCTTGACATGATATTGACAGTAACCCTGCAAAATGGGGATGAACCTGTCACCTTCCAATGAATGCCCATCTTCCTGACCATTGGCCATGCTGATCTGCAGTGCCACAGATTTCCTATTTGTGCCCCAGAGGATCAGATTCATAATACTGGAATTTCTTCTCCCACTGTCCATAATTTTTTGCCTGATTTGGACAGGATTGTACTCAGCCTGATGTTGCACACAGCAGAAGTGCAAACCTGTCTACAACAGGCTAAACACCTTGTTCAGTGTGAGAAGAAATTCCAGTAGTAGTTTCTAGGTTCAAGGAAAGAGGTTCTCCACCATGTACTTAAACCTGTTGCTCTCCAGATGTTACTGGACTCCAACTTCCATCAGCCCCAATCTGCATGGCCACTTGTCAGAGGTGATAGGCAGTGGCGTAGCGTGGGGGGTGCAGGGGGGGCGGGCCGCACCGGGCGCAACATCTGGGGTTAGGGCAAATCCATGCGTTAGGGGGCGCAAATCCACGGGTTAGGGGGCGCAAATCCACGGGTTAGGGGGCGCAAATTACTTGCCTTGCCCCGGGTGCTGACAACCGACGCTACACCACTGGTGATAGGAGTTACAGTCCCGCAACATATTGAATGCCAAATGTTAGCCACCTGCGGCTTATAGAGTGGGGAACACCAGAGTATACTTACAGCAGTCAAATAAACCGCTCATTATCTTAAGAGAAATCCAAGTTCAAATAGTTCACCTCCACTAAATCTCTACCCCCAAGTAGATCTGTGGGCAGTGTGAGAAAAGTGTAAGTTAAAAAAGACAATAACAGTTAATCAAGAGTCACTTTTGGTTTACAGTTGAGTTATTGCATCACAAAAAAAGACAGTAAGATTGCTAGAACTTATCAACAGGTTGAACAAACAGTGAAATTAACACATATGAGGATTCTCTCTGACACTGTAAAATTAGAATAATGCACCCACCGTATTCCTTTCTGCTCTGGAGTTTAGAGTTGAAAATCTCCTGGGCCCATCTAAAAATTAATACAGAAGGAGATAGGGAGATGGATATAAGTATTTTTAAAGTTTTGTTGTTAATTAAAAAAACAATTAGAGTAGATTTCTAATTATTTTATAAATGCACTATAGTCTGTACCTGCTCCTCAGAAAATTAATAAGATACTGCTTAAAACAACTTATTAAACATGACTGCATCATTTTCATTCATACTTGAGCCTAATAGTCCTCTTGCTCAACGCCTCTGTGAAACATTAGTATCTATTATGTTCTCTTACTGTTATTAGCATTGTGCATTAGTTTCAAACTGTTTTCAGAAGCAAAGACAATGTGTTAATAGGATTTGGGGAGGAAGAGGCTGTGAGGGAAAACAGTGCTTAACCAAAATTCAAAGGCTTACTGTGACAGATGCAAGCTGAATTTTTGCCAGGGTTCATCGGGGTTTAACTCAATGGACCATGTGATCTACTGCTAAATAAGAGAGTGCGCCTGAGCATATAGGGAATGTGTTCCCAGTGGTGGATTGGAGAGGGAACATGGGAGTGCAGCTCCAGATCTTTCTTTTTTTTTTCATGACAGGGATGATGTTATAATATGCTGGAGCACAAGGGTAAGTGACAGGCCTTCCTTGTTTTGGCAAGTGAATTAGGTGATAACGAGGCTTTCAAGTATGTTCATGGCAGGTTGCACAGAGGAAGTCAGATAATGAGGAAGATAATTAAGCAGAGGCTGGATACTTTTTTCCTTTCATGGGCTTTCTACATTGTGCTAGCATACATACTACAGTGGTACCTCGGGTTACAGACGCTTCAGGTTACGGACTCCACTAACCTAGAAATAGTACCTCAGGTTTAGAACTTTGCTTCATGATGAGAACAGAAATCGTGCCCTGGTGGCGTGGCGGCAGCAGGAGGCCCCATTAGCTAAAGTGGTACCTCAGGTTAAGAACAGTTTCAGGTTAAGAACGGACCTCCAGAATGAATTAAGTTCTTAACCCAAGGTACCACTGTACTACTTCTTTGCAATATTGTTTGCATTTCTAAAGGTTGCATTTCAGCTAGCTGAAAATATTTTGTTAAAGCTCACTGTATTCTACAAGTTGAACCAATGAAGTCAGAAGTAAGATCATAGTGATCTTTCATAAATTGGGTAAGTCTCATTGTAGGCCACAGAGCAGCGGGCCGGTGATTACTGAGGGAGGGGATTGATAGTGCGTATGCAGTAAGAAAGACATGGCACCAGCTTGGGATCAAAATGGCCACAACTTTATTGATTGAAGGCAGCCCTGTTTAGGGAAGTTTTTAATATTTAATGCTGTATTGTTTTTAACACTTGATTGGGAGCCACCCAGAATGCCTGGGGAAACTCAGCCAGATGCGTGGGATATAAATAATAAATTATTATTGTTATTGCTATTGTTATTATTTTACAGATGTAAGTCAGAATTTGGCATAGGCATTAGATATGTATCCTGAATCAGCCAACCTGATTGGATACCATCTATTTATGCAAATCTAATGAGGAAATCCCACCAGGATGCCATTCAGATATGGCCCATCAGACCTCCATCCAGGCTTTTGGACAGAACTCCACCCTTGGACCCCTTTACCCGAGTACCCTTTGTTTTATCCCACTTTGGAGTCGTCGTCCCCCCCCCAGTTCTAGAGTATTGATCCAACCCAATGCCTTTTTACTGGGTAAATCTCAATATAATCTCTCTCTCTCTTTTCCTTTAGGGTAAGCACCAGGTACTCCCTGGAATCTTCCTACCACTTGGCAGAGATTGTGGGAGGTGCACAACCTCTGTAACAATACAAAAGAGCCACTTCTGGTCCATAATGGTGAACACTGCTCCTAAAACCCTTCTGGTCTTTATGATTAGTTTACTAAGTCTGGAATACGAAGGGGTTTTCCTGCAGGAACAGGTATTTTTAATGAAACAGGGGGGTAGGTGACTTAAAAAGAAAGTCTTGAACTTACCTAGGTAAGTTTTGGAGTTGTGGCAGGGAAGTCTCTAGTGCTGATTATGGTAATAAAAGATCATGGAAGAAATTGTCTGTCTATCTGCCAGGCTGCCTGCCTTCATTATACTACACACTAGTTGCGCTGCAACTTACTGCCATTCAATTAAATATTTACTTTTGGTTATTCACGAATGTTTCATAGGCTCAACTATTCTAGTGCTGAATTACAAAGCCAGTAATATAGACTGGAAGGGATTCATTCGACAGGCAGTTAATTTCTAAAATCTTGTATGATCTTCCTCTAGGGAAAGGACTAAGTAATAAGGGCAAAAATCACACACTGCATGATATTCTGAGGAACGTGTGTTTTAATTGGGTCCTAGGCACCATCATGCTTTCCAAGGGGTAGTACCAAGAACCAATATTAATATTCAGAGCAAAGAAGAGCATATTTGTTGGGTAGATATTATTATAGCCTTATGAGGAGGAAGTAAATTAAGCCACAAGGGATATAGCTACACTGAAGGCTGACTGAACCCAGAACGCTATCCACCCTCTCAGTGCCAAATCTGTTGAGCTTGCAAGGCCCTATCTAGTTGTCCTTGAATACAATAAAATAAGACATCACACTTGATGGAGGGCACCTTTATCTTAAAAATTAAATGCCATATATAAAATGCCATATTTTTCTCTTATTTTCCCTAAGGCTGTAGTTGCATCAGGCTCTGTGTCCTCTTTCCCCTCTACACAGATGGGAACAGATTTTGGATGCTTCTCCACTCCTCAAATGCCCAAGGACATCTCTTATACAGCACTGGTACATTGATCAGGTGGACATAGGGATATGCTCTGATATTCTGGCACCAGCACTCCGTCCAGAGTCCACTTCTGTTGCAGGTTATAGCATTGCATTGATACAGGAAAGACCATGCATAACATTTGCAATGTCAGTTAATGGGACTGGGCTTCTAATAAAGGTAAAGGGACCCCTGACCATTAGGTCCAGTCGTGACCGACTCTGGGGTTGCGGCGCTCATCTCGCTTTACTGGCTGAGGGAGCCGGTGTACAGCTTCCGGGTCATGTGGCCAGCATGACTAAGCCGCTTCTGGCGAACCAGAGCAGCGCATGGAAACACCGTTTACCTTCCCGCCGGAGCGGTACCTACTTGCACTTTTATCTACTTGCACTTTGATGTGCTTTCAAACTGCTAGGTTGGCAGGAGCAGGGACCAAGCAACGGGAGCTCACCCCGTCACGGGGATTTGAACCGCCGACCTTCTGATTGGCAAGTCCTAGTCTCTGTGGTTTAACCCACAGCGCCACCCGCGTCCCGGGCTTCTAATATTTTAATGTTAATTCACTACAGCAGAGAAGGATCCGCCAGAAACTTACAAATAACAACAAGGAATTCTGTCTGTTGTCACATCTGTGCTTATGTTTGTAGCATACACATATGAACAAGGTGTGTGTATGTGTGATATATATAGAGGGGAGGGAAGAGAGGTCCAGTTCACATGTCACATTAAACCATAGTTAGAAAACAAACTATGGTTTCTTATGAACACACAATGCTTAAAAAGTTTTTGCTCCATTCCTCTCTCACTCTTGCTACTACTGGGCCATTGGGGAAAAGGTCAGTGCCTGGCTTGCCATGATGTTTGACCCTGGGCTCATGGTTTGTTTCCCTCAAACAAACTATAAGCAGCAAGCCAGTAATAAACCTGGATTGCTGTTTGTGGTTTGTTAGGAGAGGAACACATCACAACTCCAGGTTCAGATGTCTTGACATTCCTGGCTCTGGTTTGTTTCCCGGTTGTGCAACTACAACAGGGGCAGGCTAGCAGTGGACTGAAAATATTTTGGTAGTGTGTACCATCACACTCTGCATTCACATTAAACCATCATTTATTTATTTTTAAAACTAGTTTAATATGATGTGTGGATCAGGACAGAGCCAGAGAGAGGATTGTGCCTGCTGGCCATGCCTCTGACATTCACAAGTTGAAAGGCCCATATTTGTTCATTCCAACACAGATAGGCACTGATTGCATCCTATTTACCCAAAAAATTATCTAACAAAAGTTAGTGACTACCAAGTCCCATTGAAATCATATCAGTTAGTTGAGACTCCAGCATTGGCACCCAGCAGCCATGCTCCCAGCACCTGCACATTTTAATTGTTTTTACATTATTGTTCTTTCTACATTTTTAGCAGTCCTTGCTTTTATCTGTAAGCTTCATTGAGTCCCATCAGGGAAGAAGGCAGGATATAAATAAATATAATAATATTTACAACAACATCAGTATAATCATGATCGTTGTCTCCATATTGGAGGGCTGAGTATGAGGGAAATGGAAATTCAGAATAGTGGTGACTTAAATGTGGACTCCCATACACTGCTTTGATGCTACCCTAGTATAAATATAGATAAGTATCTCATATCTTTAAAAGGACAAACTGCACCTTAAATTGGAACTCCATAATTAATTAATTAAATAATTAAAACTTCAAGCATATTTTTTTCTTCTTCAAAAAGAGCTGGGTGGCACTGAAGGGGGTCCAATTTTCCCCCTCAGGCATCAGCTCTCATGCCAGTCATTCCCTGGAAATGCTCTTAGATGTTCCTATTATAGTCCCAGGATATAGCCTGAGCCACGGCCTTGCCAAAGTGAAGCAGGGTTAGCTGGTTCTGGTTAAGTCCTGGATGGGACCTGAGAACCACATATATACTGCCTTGGTTTCCATGATGAAAGAAAAGTGGGTTATAAATACAAAAAATAAATGAATTTAACCAAATAACCAAATAACGGTAATATTTAGAATATGAGAAATTGAAACCCATTCTTTTGCAGGCCTTTTTCATGAAAAGATTTCTGGATATATATATATAATTTTCTGAGTTATATATGCATATATTCAGTATTGTGGGAAGATTTCTATTACCCTAATGCACTTCTATGGTAATTGTGACACCATCAATTTTTGGGTAGCTCAAATGCAAAGCAATTTTTTGAAAAGTCAGCATGAGCCAGTTGCTTGAAGAAGTGCAATGACCTCTTTCTTTTTTTAAAAAACACCCATTTATTATGCTTCCAAGGCCTGCACATTGTATTTCCATATGTGTTACTATGGCTGGTCCTTGCAATACACCAACTGTACACTCTTTTGTTTGATATTGATATTTATGACAAAGACAGTGTGAAAATAGGCTCTGGTATTGACTTGGTAAATCCTAAACCAACTATTAACAATACAATACATTAGCAGATCATTGCATTATTATTATTATTGCATTTATGGGGAAATGTAATCAATACAGTGGTACCTCGGGTTACATACGCTTCAGGTTACATACACTTCAGGTTACAGACTCCGCTTAGCCAGAAATATTACCTCGGGTTAAGAACTTTGCTTCAGGATGAGAACAGAAATCATGCTCCGGCGGCACGACAGCAACAGGAGGCCCCATTAGCCAAAGTGGTGCTTCAGGTTAAGAACAGTTTCAGGTTAAGAACGAACCTCCGGAACGAATTAAGTTCTTAACCCGAGGTCCCAATGTATATGAAATATATCGACCAGGATAACTTGACCAGGGTCCAAGTTCAAATTATGTCTCTTCAATAGTCTTGCTGGAGTCCTTGAACAAGTCCCCATCAAGCATTCTCAGTTCACTTGTGTAATAGACACATTGCAACCTAAAATAAGGAGATTTTATTTCCAGAGAAGCATGCAGAGGATCATATTCATGAACACACTAAGGCTAAGGCTGTGTGCATGTTCCTGTTTACTTTGTATCCAGTGAACCCCCACTGCTGGTTTGGGAAGCAGTGTACACATGACACTATCCATAATTTGTATCTATTCCGTAGTTCCTTATGAAATACTGCATTTTGATGTGTTTTCCCCAAACCAGCTTTGAGCCAAATTGAGAAAAAGAATGACCAAGATGCATTTTAAGCTGGTAGTGTACACACAGCTCAATACATTGCTGTTTGAAGCAAAAGTGGAACAGCAAATGGTATCTCCCTGCACCAAACTAAAGGGGCAGATTATTGAGTTACTTGGCTCTTGAGGCAGAATGTCTCACAAGTGCCTCTCTTTGCGAGTAACTTTACAACAACAATAAATTTAAGAAGTAATAAATCATGACACCCGAAAGCAGTGTCAGAGTTGGCCGCTTCACTTAACCTAATGGTAGAACCGGCCCTGATCATGATTCCCTAGTGTCCCTAGTGTCAGTTCTTCCTCATGCTCTGGAGTCAAGAGACCTAACGTATGTTCTTGAGCCTGTAAATCTTCTCATTTTCCACTAGCTTCTGCTGCTTCTGAGTTCACAGTTTCCCTTGCTATTATGAGGCTTGCCCTTCCCTGCTGCCACATCCTGTTGGCCCACCTTGCCTCTGTCCAAAAAATGCCTGCAGAAACTATGGAGCTCGGACCAGACTTCAGAAAGCCCTGGCACAGTGGTGTCAGTGGATCTCCACTTCATCATCTGCACAGTATTTTTTTTCATCTGCCATGGCAGCAGCAACACCACCACTCCCTGCCCTCCTTGCTGGTCCCCTGGACTGCCTCTTAGGAGGGAAGGGCAGCAGCGCCACATTTAAATGGGAGCCAAACTCAACTTCCATCCTCAATGGCCACCCACCAGCTTAACTTACCCAAAATGCAATGTCCTGATCTATAGATTTCGTAGTCTATCTCCTTGCACCTCAAAGCCCGAGAGGACTTGTGCCAGCAGCTCACTGTTCAGAAAGCAGCTTGTTTTGTTTTGACAATGCCTTTGACTGGCTGCCGGAAATCAGCTCATAAGATCTTTCAAGATTTTGCAAGTTTTCCTCAATAATCTTCAATTGGTGTACAATTTAGTCTCACCATTCTGTCATGCTGGGATGGCCATCAAGACTGGTCCTGTAAAGTGCCCTTCCCCACTCATCCGTGAGTCCTGGTTAGCACTGCTCTTCTCCTTTCTGAATCCTTGAACTCAGGTCTATAATGGTATTCTGAATTCCAGATGTTTGGAGATGTTACCATGGTTAAGCATGCATGTACAGGTACAGGACTGGTCACAGGAATTTAGTTGGGTATAGAGAATTGTGTCAGGGTTAATGCTGCCTTTTCCTCTGACTCTGAGACATATGATTTTCCCCCTTCTTCCTGCTGCCTGTCCATCCCAGAACACATCTCACTGCCCATTGATTTCTTAACCCCCCCCATCTTTGAGAACTGTGAGCCAGTGTGGTGTAGTGGTTAAGAGCGGTAGTCTCGTAATCTGGGGAACAGGGTTCGCGTCTCCGCTCCTCCACATGCAGCTGCTGGGTGACCTTGGGCCAGTCACACTTCTTTGAAGTCTCTCAGCCCCACTCACCTCACAGAGTGTTTGTTGTGGGGGAGGAAGGGAAAGGAGAATGTTAGCCGCTTTGAGACTCCTTAAAGGGAGTGAAAGGCGGGATATCAAATCCAAACTCTTCTTCTTCTTCTTCTACTACCTCCTCCTACCATTTCTCTCTCAACAGGTGGCTCCTCTAAAAACCTGGTGCCAGAGACAAATGTCCCATCACTGCAACAGGTAGGTGTCCACAGCATTCAAAGGCTTTCCAATTGATTAGCAGGAGATGCTTGTCTGTTTGAAATGGCAGGAACCCAAGCTATGGCAATTTATCCATTTGATCATTGCATTCACTGTTGAGTCAAAGCCTCCTGATAGAAGAAAGCACATGCTTTTTTTTGCCCATCCAGCACTCATTAGCTTTGCCAGCTGATCTGTTGAGCTATTTAGCTGCGGCAGTAACTCAGAGTATTGGGTGCTGGGGTCCTTGTACCTTGGCTTCTAAAGCTGAAATTATAAGTCACCCTTAATATGCAGAAGACAAGCTTGTGCAGTAATGAAGGTTAAAAACCCTGACTGTGACACAACTATTTCTTGTGGGTGTGCTATTAGCTCCTCTGGAACGCAGCTGGTGCATGCATGTTAATTAATAGCTAGAGTGCCTGGAAAGAGAACGAAAAATGAGAGAGGTGAGCCTAAACTCAAAGGCGGCTTGAAACAAAATACCCCAGCATGATTTGAGATAACAGCATTTAATCTCTGCACCATATTGTCCCAATTTCCTTTCCACTCATGCCTTCTCTTCAACATCTGCCTTTGGAGGAGTGGAAGGAACAGTCATAGTAACCACACTGCCAATTAAGGTGCTTTACTTAGAGATGGCCAGGGTTTAGTTTAAGGACAGGACCACCTCCAGGGAGGGAGTTGTGGGCCTCCAATTACTTGCAGTATCGCCACCTTTTCTAACTTGTCAAACAATGAGGAGCTTTTGAAGGCTAAATCCAACAGCAGCTTACTTGCTGGGTGAGTGCCGAGTGAGTGACACTGATATATTGAGGCTGAGGGCCTGACATTGTTTGTCAGGATAAGTTCACAATGGAGATGACTTTCGTTTCTTTTTCCAGCTTACTGAAAGAGAGGCTAAGTTCATGGCCTTGTGCAATAAAAGAAATGTAAAAACAGTGGATGATACAATAAAGTTTGCAGTTAATAATAATGGGGGGGGGGGAATTCTCAGGGATTTTAAAACACTGTATTTACATTATTTCTTCCAACAGCGTATATTAAAGTGAACACCTTAAAATGGAAAAGTGATGGTGGTGGAGAGGTGTTTCTTTTGACCCTGCATGCACATAAAGTGGTTGCAGAGCTTTCTTTCATAGTTAAAAGAGTGCAGGAGGAGAGAGGGTCCAGCGCCCTTTGACTAGACGCTTCTTTTTCTTTTAAAGTAAGACACCCACACTCACACATATACACTGCTTTATATGAGAATGGGACAGGGAGGGAATGATGATGGCATAATGGGGTGGTGGCTGCTGACCTCCTGACAGCTGGGTCACTACTGCTTGCTGGGAAGGAGAGGGTGAGGTGGCAGGGATATCTGTACAGTGCAAGTGCACCAGCAGGAGATTCTGCATTGGCACTGCCAGTGTGTTTGCACTGTGTCAATCTCCCCTCCCCCCACAAGTGACTCATCCGTCAGGAGGTCAGGTGAGTTCATCCAGGCTCCTTTTTAACCAAGTTGATCTGATTGATGTCCTATGCCCTTTTAAAACATGGCTCTTTTGGGGGCGGGGGGCTTTTATTGGGTTGTTGTTTTTATTTTGATTATACAGTCATACCTTGGGTTACAGATGCTTCGGGTTGCGTGATTTCAGGTGGCGCACCGCGCCGAACCCAGAAGTACCAAAACGGGTTACTTCCAGGTTTTGGCGCTTGCGCATGTGCAGAAGCGCTAAATCGCACTTTGCGCATGCACAGAAGTGCCAAATCGTGACCCATACATCCACAGACATGGCGCTGTGGGTTGCAAACGCGCCTCCCGCACAGATCACATTCACAACCCGAGCGTCCACTGTATATATATTGTGGTTTTTATGTTGATCTTTTCTGTGAACCACCCTGAGACCTCTAGGTATAGGGCAGTATATACAGTAAATTCAATAAATAAAAATAAATAAAATAATAATCATCATCAACCATCCCAGCATGTTATCTGCTGCTACCTGTTACATATACTTTGGTCCTGTCTGTGACCAACATAACTGCGAAGACATGTGTCCTATAGGTAAACCCAGAACTGGCTACAATGTGTAATTGTGTATGCTTTTGACGTATCCCTGAGACAGAGACAGAGACAGGTATGCTTTTGACGTATCCCTGAGACAGAGACAGGTAGACCTGATTCAGACATCAGTGTATTTCTTTATTTACTTACATTTGTATACCGCTGATCATAAAACACACGGTGAGCAAAGCAGTGAACAATGTAAAATAATAAATATCATATATCTACAACAAAACACCAGAATAATAAGTTCAAAATGAAGGTTGCATGGTTGGGAAAACCTGTTTAAATAAAAAATAAGTCTAATCCTGGGTCAATATGTGATGATTCATGGATCATAAACAGGTTTTGTATCCTAGTTGTATAAATCATGTCCTCCTCCCAGACAGTACATGTAAACCTGATGCCTGAACACACAAAGTGAGGATGATCGCTTTGGTCCAGTGAATTCCATAGCCTAGACAATTCTATAAAAAGTCTGCATCAAACACCCCTGTTCCCCACACCTCATAAAGCAGAAGGATGCATAACAGGGCCTCCCTTGATGATAATGGCATGTGGTTGGTAGGACGTGTGCTGAGACATGATTTCAGATGTCCTCAACCTAAACTACTTAGGGCTTTAAAGCTGTTCAACCAGTGGATGAAGCTGACATAAAACTGGTATTGTACAGTAGAGGTGAGGAAACTGTTGCCCTTCAGTTACCATCAGCCCAAGCCAGCATGGGCAATGATCTGGAATGATGGAAGTTCCAACAGTATCTGCAGGGTCACAGATGCTCTGTCTCAGCTCCTGCCAACCTAGCAGTTCGAAAGCATGCCAGTGCAAGTAGATAAATAGGTATGCTGCAGCAGGAAGGTAAACAGCATTTCCATGCACTCAGGTTTCCTTCACGATGTTCAGTTGCTCCAGAAGCGGTTTAGTCATGCTGGCCACATGACCCGGAAAGCTGTCTGTGGACAAACACCGGCTTCCTCGGCCTGAAGCAAGATGAACGCCACAAGCCCATAGTTGCCTTTGACTGGACTTAACCGTCCAGGGGTCCTTTACCTTACCTTTACCTTTAATCATTGCTGTATAGAAAAAATACTGAGGTCTCACCAGCAGACTTCCTGCTGCCTTTTCTTTTTTACATCAATTAAACACATGGGAGTGTATGTATGGGTGCCTCTATAAGCATGGGTTTATCTGCTGCAGATATACAAGCCGAACACATGGACTTTGAGGGCAAGGTGAGAAAACTGCGTAGCTTCAGGGTTAGGGCCAGCAGCCAGCCCCGCTGCACCTTGATTATGTGGAAGAGGGCTATTCTGAGCCTTGATTCTTATGTTCATATGTTCCCTCAGAATCTGCATAATTTCCCATTTACTTTATTTTATGTTGCCTTGCTTTAACCTAGCCTTGTAAGAATATGACTCGCCTCGAGGTCTGGACTTTTGCCACGTACCCACTTAACAAGTGAGAGGATAAATGAATGGTTGTACTTTGTAATAATAAGCAACATCACAGTCCCTTCTTTTAAGGCTCGTATTGATTTCCTAGATAAGTATCAAGATGTCAGGATGAGAGGTTGACTATTCATGTCAAAAATCAACTTTCTTTACCTCAACATCTTTGCAATACAAGGATTTACTAAATAATATGCCACGAAAAGGATAACAGAATACGGTGCCATGGAAAAACATAGCAGGTTACAATTTGGTTGAACTTCAACTCTGTGTATAAAAGATTAAAATATTTACCTTAGGTCAACTGTGTCTAAGTGCCTGTTATAAAGTGCCTCCATAGCTTTTATGAGCAGCTGCTGTACTGTCCAAGCTTTTTTTTTTCTTCTTCTTAAAAAAGAGAGAATAAAACTATTCAGTATTCACAGAAAGAATTCCCTCCCTCCCATTTATACTTCTGCTCTGCTCAGTTTGATTAAGCAATAAAAATCGATTAGTGATCCTGATTCCACTATGCAGCTGCAGGTCAGAAACTTCATTTGCTAGACCATTTTTCAACATTCAAGAGCACACAAGGCAGGGATGGGGAGCCTCTGGTCATTCATATATTGCTGGACTGTAACTCACACCATCTCTGGCCATTGGCCATGCTGGCTAGGGCTGATGGGAGTTAGAGTAAAACCAACCAACCAACCAACCAACCAGCCTCTGGAGGGCTACAGGGTCCCCCACCCTTGAGATGAGGTTTAGCCATATATCTGTGGATTTATTTCAATCCTAAGAAAAGCTCAACAACTTTGGGGTAAACATCAATTCTTGAAAAAGCTCAACAACTTTGTGGTAAAATTGTAAAGAAAAAGCTCAACAACTTTGGTCAGCCCTCACACATGTTCACTTCATCAAATCTGGCCCTCTTTGAAAAAAGTTTGGGCACTCCTGGACTAGATAGTCCTTTGGCCTGAACCAGAAGAGCTCTTTCTATTTTCTTAATACAGGTGTAGCCTGTCAAAGAAGATGGGTTATCACTGGTCAGGGGTTTGGTGAGGAATGTTTAGCAGGGCCCTTTACTTCCTCACCCAAGTTGTTGATTGACAGGATTCCAGCTTTGTTTACTAGGCAATGTATGTGCGGCTCTGACTGCAGGATCAGGCTGGAGAATTATCTGCAGCACTCATTTGTATGCAGAATTCTGCTTCAAGCAAGGGATATGTGCATGGAGGTCAGGGCATATTTCTTAAAGACCACCATATAAAACAAAAATTTTTACAAGTAATTTATGCCCACTTAATCTCTGCATATCACAGATCTTAATTTGTGCAGAGCAATTTCAAGTACAGGTAGTTACAGCTACCAACTTCACTCGGGGACTCGACTGCACTTGCCTGTTACTGTCTGTGGGGATGTGCTACTCAGTTTCTTTTAAGCTTATTTGTCTTGGGTTACATAGCTGCCAGAGCAGAAAGAAAAGACCAGAAGAATCTGTTTATATTTTGGCACTTCCCTGTATTTATTAAAAAAGGAAAAGAAAAAATGACCTAGAAAAGTGACCTGTTGACAACTCCAGTCTCACAGGAAAAGAAACCAATGGACATGCCTCTTATTTAAAACATTCAATTAAAAAGCATTACTGCTTCTCTGGTTGCTCAGGCTTCCTCCACATAGGGTGGTTATATATTCATTCATATTTTACAAGAGTTCCAGATGGCATCATCATATATTTGCAATCATCTCCTGACATCCCAGTAAGTTCTCTGTCTTGTTCCTTACTGCAGAAAATCTAACTTCTTTTTTAGCAACACACCATCTCCACAGGTGCTATGATCCTGTGTTTTGAGGGATGTGTGGTTTTGACATGTACAGAGATGTTCTCGGGGATTGAACCATATCACTCCACAGCTCACTTCCAGAAGATCCACACCTGAGCTGGGAAATTTACCCCTTGGCCAGCAGTGAAAGCCAGAGGAAACTTCATGAGGTGAACCTGTTTGCAAGCCTCGGGAGAACAGGTCCTCAGACTGCCTGAGTCCCCTTTGTAACACTTGGAGTTGGCCTCTAGCATGGAAGGGGAGAGCAAAACTGGGTTCCAACAGCTGAGCAAAAGGACAAGTTGCTTTATGCTCTTGCATGCTGATGAGCATGTATTGTGATTGTTAAACACTTTGGCACACAGTTGAACACTAGAACAGAAAAGACAAAAGCAACCCTCTGTCCAGATCACTTTGTATACTTTTTTTTTAAAAAAAGAACTAAGTGATTTGCTTCCTCTAAATACAATTCGACCATTGACGCAGACTTTTTATATAGAAAGACAGCAAAACAGCTTTTGAAATATTCCCTAAAAGAGACCATCTGAAAAATTGTATTTCTTCCCCTGCAAAAGGGATCCTATTTCCTGATCTTTTCTTTTCTTTTCCAAATGGGTTTATATAAGATGACATTTGATGTGCCATTTATCTCCGTCTTGCCCACAAAATCCTTTCGGGAAGTGGTTATTGAGGCTTGGGGCTGGTGTTGCTTTCAGGGTAAAACCTTCTAACCTCTTCAAAGAGAAGACAGGTTTGACCCCAGAGCCCTTATTTATAACAACCAGTCACAAAATGGCCATGCTACATGACCTGTGGAATATGCCCTGTTCTATTTTTAGAGCACATAGAATGTGCTCAAGGGCAAATGACACATTCTGTGATTAAGAAAGAATTCCTGCAACAGCATTACTCAATATTAGAAAACATAAATAAATGTCTTTGGGTGTGTGGGGAATCAAAAACAGGCAGGAAAATCAGATGGTTTAATGAAAAACACAGAAAGTTCTTTCTCCATTAACTTTTGTTGTTGTTGCAAACAATTTCAGATGCTTTGAGTTTAAAGCAAATTTAAATGTTTCCTCACTTTCTTTAAATTATGAGAACTTCAAGTTGACATCTTAGGTTAAAAGGCATTATGAGGTCTGCAACCTCAAGAATCACATTTCATATAAGCTTTTTTTTAAAAGCATTATTCACAATAGCATCTTAATGGAACATATTCACAATACATTTTTAGATGGCTAACTACCAGACATACACATTTAAATCAGTCTAGAACACCAGAATTTCCATACGTGCTAGAGAATAGAGATGTTGGCACATTACATTGACTGAGTGTACAATCTGTGTACACAACAGTTGAGTGTTACAAATTAACATGTGACTATTCTTTCGCACAAATACATCTAGATGTGTTGAGATAGCTTGTACCTCTGTTTAATGTGTGAACAGGTCTACAGTGAAGAGAAAATGGATATTATTAATAAGGAATTTGTAATTTTAGAAAAATACAAAGTGTTGCACAGTGGTGGCAACACCCTGATAAGGATGCAAATTAGTCCTCTTTGCAGACACCAGAAATGGGTCTAATCTGTGTACAGTTGTGGCTTCCATCCATCTTACATATGCAGGTGACCTTCACAACTCATTGCCTTTGGGTATTTGTATCTGATTTCAAAATGTATGGGAGGTGCCAACCATTGACTGTGGTTTAAAATCAACAAGTAGCATACTGATGCACGTTTGCATCAGATGAGAGGTTGGCTTTCCCAGACAAACAATGACTTTGGCTCCTGCAAATGGTTTGCTTGGAGAGAAGCCATTCTCTGCTTCCCACCCTCACAAAGTCGGAAGCAGGGGAGGAGTGAATCAGGGAGTTTTGACTAGTGTGAACCAGCATGCTGCTCATTCATGTTAAACCATGGTTAATTTTAAATGATGGTTGAAAATGTTACATGCAAAACAGGCCTCAGTTTACCAGTGACTTGTGGAGGCCAACGTCTAACTCACAGAACCACAAAAAAGCTACTAATAAGGCCTAAATAACACCCAAAACTATTAGTGTTGCATATGCATACATAAAACAACAACAGTCTGCTTAAAAGTAGGAAACAGTGGTTGCTTTTGTTTACTGAAAAAAATGCTGGAATTAAAAAAAGGGGGGGGGAGTACTTTCCCAAAATTGGCCTCCACTATTTTTAATTGACATTCCATTTCTCCCTGTGTTATCGTCCTTGCTTCCTTGGTCTGCCTCTCAATTTTCTCATGGATAATTCTAGTTTTGCAACTGTTATTAAATTCTCTTTGCTTCACTTGTGAATGATTTCTCTGGAAACATTCATTCCACCCTGGGCTTTGACCTCATCAGATCTCACAAACTAAACAAGGTCAAGCCTGTTCAAAACATGGCCAAGGGAAAGCCAGGTGCTACACGAAAGTTATGCTGTTGATTTGCTCTTTCCTCTGAGTCAGTACTAACCCCAGTGGCCTGGCATGCTCCAGTGCCCCAAGTGACATCTGTACTGTTTTAAGTGCTATGATGTATGTAAGAAATATGTTTCAAAAAGCGGATTCTTGTGATTTGTAAGGTGACTGTGATATACTTTGCAAGTAGAGGACAGACATCTTCTAAATCAGATACCGCTTTGAGTTATTGTGTTCTGTTCCCCTAAATTACCCAATGGTTTCAATTAGCTGTGGCATCCCACTAGCTTCCTATCATTTGCTGAAGGGCTGCAAGCTAAAATATCTGCTGTGGTCCATTGTCCACAGGCAATGAATACATAGCATTGTGTGTCTGTAGCCCTGGGACCTTTGTGAATTGGCCAGATTTTGAAAGGAATGCACCTCCCTGACATGGAGAGAGCAGAGTTTCAAAAGTCTCCGAGACCATGTAGCACAAATTTCAGTCATTCTAGTTAGATTATTAGTGCCCTGACGTTAAGAATTTCTGCACTGGAAAATGCACTATGAATGTTGTCATTACAGATTATGATAAGATACCATTAAGAATATTATGGATAAATATGGTACCACAGGATTATTGAAATGAAGGTCAAAGGGTTTAATTCAGTGAAGTCATTGTATGAGCAGAACAACTTCTGGTCGCACAATGGAACTTTCCTTCCTTCTCCTTCCCCCATGGGCCTCCTGCATGCCCCCCCATCTGCTCTGAAGGTTTGGAGAGACTCCAGAGCACACCCCCACAATTGTCTCCTTATTTGTTTATTTAGGTGGGGGGAGTAAATGAACACAGAGATTTTCACACATTCTACATTTAGAATATCTCAATCCCTAATAAACCTGAAACCCCTATCTTAATAGTAGAACACATGCTTCCCAAAGACCCTGGGTTCAGTTTCTGGCATCTCCAGGTAAAGTTGAAACCCTGGAGAGCTGCTAAAATTAGACCAGACATAGCCAATTGTGAGCTAGAGAGCAGTAATGGTCTGACAGCCTCAGACATCTCACTCTTTGTGTTGACTCTGTTGTGGGACTCTGGATACTGCTGTAAAATCAGCTGTAAATGGGTAATCCCCATAAAAAAATGTTACTACCTGGAATTTAGCCAAAAATGTGGAGCGATGTTGTGTTGAATGGCTGATAGCACAAATTGCAGTTGCTTTGGGGTAGCTTTAATTAACAAAAAAAAAGTGGTTCCTGTAATTTTCTAACCTTAGGCAATATACTCATTCCTATTCTCTGCTGCTTTTCCATCTATTGAAGAAAAATAGAGAGCTCATCCTTATTTTGCCTTAGGTGCTAGACAGGTTTTATGAAAGGCAAAACATGCCACATATCAAAAGAGAGGGAACCTAAATCTGAATGGCACGTTTTATGACATATGTTATAAGGCCACAGAATGCCCACAAGTTGCTACGATTCTGCAGATGCCAAGCAAAAGTCATTCCATTGCAGTGCAGCTGAGCAGCACATTCCCTAAGCAGCACTTGACAAATTGTGGGATGCATGAAAATCTAACCATGAAGTAAGTCCTGCTGAATTCAGTGTGACCTACTCTTGGGAAGGCAGACTCAGGTGGCACTGTGGTCTAAACCACTGAGCCTTGGGCTTGCCGATCGGAAGGTTGGCGGTTCGAATCCTCGCAATGGGGTGAGCTCCCGTTGTTCGGTCCCAGCTCCTGCCCACCTAGCAGTTCAAAAGCACGTCAAAATGCAAGTAGATAAATAGGTACTGCTGCGACAGGAAGGTAAATGGTGTTTCCATGCGCTGCTATGGTTTCACCAGAAGTGGCTTAGTCATGCTGGCCACATGACCTGGAAAAATTGTCTGTGGACAAACGTCGGCTCCCTCGGCCAGTAAAGTGAGATCAACGCCGCAACCCTAGAGTTGTTCGTGACTGGACATAACTGTCAGGGGTCCTTTACCTTTACCTTTTTACTCCTGGGAAGTCAGGCTGGAAGAGAGGCGCAGGGATATCTGGATATCCGATGCTGGTCTGCTGTGAAGGATGGGTTCCTCCTGAGGTGTGGATGCTATGAAATCTCTCTTTATTGAAAGCTTCCAGTGTAAATATGTGTAAATGAATCATATTTCAAAGACACTGCAGACTCTGCCATGCCTCATTTTCCCCTAGTTGAGAAGACACCTTGGAATTTCATGCACTGCTTGGCAGAGATTGGGGTGGCCAGTAACAGTATTAAACCATAGAGTAACTAAGGGCCCTGTCATATAAAGTCATCAGGTCCCTTAGAAGCGATTAACTTCAGAACTTAGTGCCACTCAGCACCTTGCTTTAGATAAAGAGTAGCTTGCAGGATAAGCTCTTAATGGGCCTCCAAGATTAGCTCTAAGCAACACAGCATTACAGCCAGGTGATTTTGCTGTAAAATTCAACTTACAGTAGTATTTTTAGTACAGTCTCCATGTTCAGCTATTGGGCCACTTGCAGAAGGGATCAAAAGAGCCATAAAAACCATACCTCTTTTGTTTCCTTTTCTAACCAGCACAGCTTCTTATGCATATTTTCCCCATTTTAAGCCTCGGCAAATAAGGAGTGTAACAAATGAATTAGATTGATAAATTTGGGTACGACGAGTTAAGCATAACACCATAACTGTTTCAGAAGCTGGTTTCAAGCGCGGGCGCTCCCTTCCTCTCTTTAGTGTTAAAATATGTTTTCCAAACACACAGTGCCAGGTAGATACACCATGTTTTCTCTAGCTCTTTGGTGAAGGCTACATTCTGTCTGCAGTGATGCATCTGAGTGCAAACAGCTCACTGTTGGCCATTATGTACCTATTAGCACTGATTACTTTCTGATAGCTCTTCACCAGTTGGTTTCACTCACTTTGACAGATTTGGTGCTTTGTTTAACCTTTAAACTAGTGGGGCAATAACACTGCTTGACAGAATTGGAGAAATAATTAAGGAAAACTTAGCTAAGGCATAAGAAAACAACTGTAACAAGGCAGGTCTTTCTGTTATATTTGAGTAGTTGTCAAATGCCACACAGAAAAGGAGAAAAAGTGAGAGACTGTTCGTTGCAATTAGGGATACCGCAATGCTTCATGAGCATGGTTATTTCCAGTTCAAGGAGATTATCATAGCTTTGCTAACCTTGCTGTTCCTCTCCTCCCCCATTTGTAGGCACATAGTGCCTGGAGTACAAAGTAATTGGTTTTAAATATTATTCACAAATAAGTTGTAGTTGTGCAACTACTATGAAGAAAAGTTGAAAACTGAAAAACAAAGCCACAATGTTTTAGGGCAGGAGTGGGCAGACTTCATGCTTGTGGTATCTACCATGGTTTTTTTACTAGATCCCTGAGATCAACCAATTGCAGTTCTGAAATTCTGGACAATCAACAGATGAAACTAATAGGGCTATGCTGAATTTTTACCCATGTGTATCCGAGGGAAGCATGGGAGGTTCTCTTTGGTGGGATGGGGGATTTTATGAAGCCGCTCTTTCCGTTTTTTATGCTGTTCTGCACGTGTTTGTAATTTCTTCTATGCCTGATCTGCGTCTTTGGTACCATCCAGTCAAGAATCATATAGGCAACATGATGAAATCACATAACCATGCAATCAGATTTGACTACACGATGACTTCAGGAAGCTGTAACGCAAACCTAACCGTGTCCATTCAGAAATAAATACTATTGAATTCAATGAGATTTACTCCCAAGTAAGTGGGGCTAGGATTGCAGCCTTAGTCACGCTTAAGACACATCAAAATTAATAGGGTGTACGTTAGTTGTGATGGGGACTGCTTTATTCATGGGCATGAAAACATTACATGATGGATTGTATTTATAATTTCTATCACTCATTTTTTTTTTGTTAAACTTTAGTGAATGAAAGGAGCTGATTATCCCCTTTTGCCTGATGTAAGGAAATGGCTACAAGAAATAATAGTGTGTTACAGTGTGTTAATTAATTGTGGTAACCAAGCTAATCTAGTGCCCTTTTCCTCAGTTATTTATTTAGTAGAAAGTGCGCTACTTCACACTATAATGCACTAAACTGCACAAATGGTTCTTGACAATCCTGGTATCTTATTTAAGTGCTCCACAGCAAAGCTATATGCACACACTGGGTAGCAAAAATATAAGGCAGAGTAAACTTGCTCTTGACTAGCAATCTTTTTAATGAAGAATAAAAATTCAACAGTACATAAATATCTAAAAAGATCTCTTTTCCCCATGAATAAATTACCAAGTTTCTGCTCATATTCTCTATCCCTTGGAACAGGCTTCTTTTTGTACAGGCTTCGTGTTTTAGAATCTCCTCACATTTGTGCATCCTGCTTTCCAGCATTCATATCCAAACCATGTTGTTTAAAAGGCTCTGGAAATCCTCAAAGCTTTTGGTATCACCTTTTCCAGCCTTGCAGAGCAGATTCTCCTGACAAAATAAGACATCACAGGAAAGGAGACTTGGACGATTTCCCTCTTGCTATGTTAACGTGCCTATGAAATTCACTTAATGACTCTAGAAAGTGTACAATACGTTTGACACCTCAAGAGGGTGTGCTAATAATGAGGGCAGAGAGAAAGAGAGAGAGAGATATCAATAGTGTACTAATTAGGGCAATTATAGAGCCGATATTGAGGTGGGGAACAAAAACGTACACTTGTGGCATGGTTTGTTTTTTGTTTTTGTTTTAAATTAAATTGAGCCTTATTATTAAAAATTTAGGTTGAGAAGCACACCACTGGTGTTCCAGGTACAAAAAAAACAGGGTCATTATGTGTACACTGAAAACCCTTTCCCAGAATCTGAGGCAAGAGCATTTTTACATGAATTCCTAAACCCCAGGCCAAATGGATTGTTAGAGATCAGCAGCCACAGAAATTTCTCAGTAAATGTTTCTCACCCCATTGCCACTTTCCCCCCTCCTCCATATGCTAGATTGCAAGCTACAGATTTAGCCCTTTTTGCCCAAAGGCATTCAAACCTGTGAAAAGCCTAGCTGAAGCACTGTCTATTGTTCATTGACAACTTGTCAATTTACTTCCAGGCAAAATAACTCATAAACAGGATAAGTAAGGCAGATAAAACAAGAATTCTTTCACACTTTGCAACTTTACTGCAAAAAATGCCTTATTTTCCATAAATGTGTGAAATCTCCCCTCAGAATTGTCCCTGTGCATTGAACTCTAAAACTGTGCAAAAAGAGCACCAGCATCTCAAGACTTCTGACTCTAATAAGATGAATGTAAAATATTAAAGATGTGTTAAAAGCAATAAAGCAAAAAAGATTTTCAAATGTTCAGGAACATTATTATGTTGCTCTGCGTTCTCACAGCTAATAAAAGTTACGTTTAGACATTATCTCCCCAGACGAATGCTTGGGTACCAGCCATACGGTACATTTTCAGCACAAGAATAAATAATATCCTCTAGGATCGTCAATAGAGTGGAGGTTCCTTGTGAATTAACTGCCTTGTTTTTAAGGTATTAATTTCAGTATGGTGAAATGTTGAGGCAATTTACCAAAGACAAGGGAAGGCAAACACAAATAACATATTGTTGAGAAGATTATTTTGAACAAGCTGCCTAAATTGATCTACAAACATAGATTTCCTAGAACTGGGGCACCAATGCTGAGTTTTGAAAGAGGGCAGAGAAGAGCAAAGTGCCTGCATGCACAAACCTTAAAAACCCCCATAAAGTACTCAAAAGCGCAATCCTAGCCCCGCTTACATGGGAAGAAGCCCAACTGAATTCAACAGGATTTACTTCTGAGTAGACATGGTTAGAATTTCACTGTTAGCTATATTTTACAATGGGCAAAGGAGACTTGTGCTTTTTTGTGGGGTTGTGGGGGGAATATCTATTTCCATTTGATTTTTTAAAAATTGTGATAGTTGCTTGATTAAGGGTTGCACAAGGTTGTAAACTCAGTGTAAGTATCTGAGGAGTGTGTGGAGAGCTTGAGAGAACAGCTCTCAATGGGACTGTTGAAATTCAAACAGCCCATTTGCAGGTGGTAATCTGAAATAGTCAGGCTCATATTGTTTAGGCTGCCATCAACAAAATGGCTAACTTGCTTCAAATACCTCTAGCACAATTTAAGTTGGATTTTGGAGGGGTCCATGTGACATAGGTAGGATTTGCTGTGGGTTTTAGGTGGGACTTGCAAGAATGGATGGTAAGATACAATTGATTCTGAAAGGTCCCTGGTGTCTAGCCACACTTTGTTTTCTACCAGGTGTGGAATGCCACCTCTCCTATCCCTCTGAAGACACCGAAAGAGAAGAGTATTAAGAAAGGCCCTGTTGCAAAATGCCCGAATGCTACTGAACTGAGTATAGAAAATACAGTTCTCATAATGACACATGAAGGTCTGAAAGCCACATGAATGTATGGGAACATCCAGCGACAGGGAAAAAGAGACTGCAGAGAATGTCTAATTCATGGTATGTAGGTCATAATACTCCTATGCAAGCAGATGGCTCTTTTCAGGTCTAGTGAGGTCTCTTGAAGCTGGGAGACAATGGATTCCAGTAAGCAGCCTAGTTTATAGTTGCTTCTATTAGGGACAGGCAAATGTCCATGGAAATCTAGTGGCTGGCACACTGACTACTTCTCCCAGTTTCCACTGTCCTAAGCTGTGGAATGTGGTTGGGAGAGGAAGCACCAAGTGTCAATCAAGGAGACAGAAAGGGATGCTTTTTTTTTGAGCTAGCTGTGATCCAGTTTCACATTCACACACACACAAACTCATCTATGTAATCTCTGGAACAATCCATATAATTTTACTACTAGACCTCCTTTTCAGTTGAGTACTCTGGTAACACCAACAATTACTTCAATTTATATCACTCTGATGATTAATACACATTCAGGAACACTTTGCTAACAGTTCCTCCCCCCTTGCCATAAAACTCTTTTAGAATCCTTAGCTGCTTAAAAAAAAAAGGTGCAGGAGTGTGCCGCCGCCATTTCTCTGGCTGCCCCATATGAAGATGCTGAGCTCTTACAGACCCCAGAGAGGTGAGCCAGTCACACCACAGCTGCCCTGTTGGCGCCAGTTCTGATACTCTAAAACCCTCCACACAGAATGTCCCCAAGACACAGCCATATGGGGGAAGTAACATCTCAACTGACTTGACCTCTTTCCCCTAGGAATGATTTTCACAAACATGGCAGGACTCCCCCACCCCTGCGCAAGAAAGGGTCCTTAACACTCACTCCAAATGGGCCATGAATTCTGGTGGCTGTATTCATAAGGATGCTTGATGTGAAAGATTTGAATGCATTTTCACTGGACCACACTGAATCACAAACATTTCTGTCACTACACTGTAGAAATATAGTTTAGGATGCAGTAAAAACGTAAATGTTGGTATAAACAAATAAGCAGGGCTACATAAAGACAGTATTCCCACCAGGGACATGTTTTAACCCAATGTCTTTTTGATTATCTTAGTGTTGGCAAATATATTTTATTTCTGTGCTTTATTAGAAATAAAAATTGCATCTTCATGGCTCCTTTTAATAGACTTTTCTTTTTGAATACAGCACATGGCAGGTTAAAAGGGCTTAGCTGTGTTGATTAACTACCCAAATGTTTAATCAATACAGCAATAGCTAGATGTATTCTGGCTGTGAAAGACCTTGGAAAAGTCCCACTTGCCTTATTCCCCACCCCCAAGTGGGACATCAATGAACTATTTCATAGTCCTTGCATCTCAATGCAGAGGGGCTTAGACAAATACAATGCTAATGGATAATTGTGGGTCACCTTGTCAAAATATGTTAAGTGCCCCAAGTGTAAGTTTGTTATTTAAAAATTGACAGTAAACTGTGACCTTGTTGCTATTGTACAGTCTTTCAGGAAGCAAATATTACTCAGCCTCTAAAGGGCTCATTGATTCATGGGTCAAAAATCCATTCAAACTAAATTATAAAAGACGCACCCTGGTGTGTTGATACAACCCTCGCTAACTGTCAGACAAAGTGTTAAACAATTGTAGTCTTTAGTGTAGGCAGAACACACTGGCTGACACTTCTGCAGAAAAATACACATCTAGGGGACTCTGTCTGAGGGAGGGATTCATGGGGACTGGGTGGTAGCATAGCACAAAGTCAAGGAAAGTTCATCTTGTGAGCTCCTTGGAATCAGTCCAAGAATATGCCATTTGCAGAGCTGGCGCTAAGTGTAGGAAGGCTGCTGTGGGATTTGGATCTCGGCCCCTGTATTTTTCTACTCACAATGTCATTAACACCCACATTGATTCTGAACTGCTATTGGTGGTGATGCAGTGCATGGAATGGCTCCTTGTCTGGTGTCACAAATCACACGGCAGAGAAATTGTTCTTATAAAGATAGCAGCTTTGCAGTTTTGGGTTGCTGCAAACGATACCGCAGAAGCCCCTGATGCAAGCTGGTAATGTGGTATAATGATTTTGTTTAGCTATTCCACAGAAACATTACCTTTGCTTTTGCTGTTAAAATTAGTACTCAGAGGACAATAATGTGGTTTGCACTGGAAATGTCACAATGTATTTGTCATATCTCTAGCAGCAGTTGTAGGAGTCAGCACAGCTGTGATAGAACTGTAGGTTAAAACTTGTAGCAAGGAAAAGAAAGAGGTAGGCATTAAACACATTGGGGCCTCCTCTTTGAAGCTCATTTCTGATAAAAAGGAAAAGTAAGTTTGGAAAAACAAGGAAGGTGATGAAGAAAGCAGGACCCTGGTAGAATCCTGGGAAAATCTTTAAGATTTCCCTCCACTTCCTTGTACCTCCTTTGAGTGCCCCACTCCAGACCCCCTTCCCCATGTTTTCTGTTACAACGGCAACTGTAGTATGTGCATTGAATTAATTACCACCAGTTTTACTTGTAATAGTCACGTGTTATCTTAAGGTCTCTAAGTGACTTACAACACATCAAACATAAAGTATAATGCCATAAAAAACCCAGAACAACATCCAAACAGCCATAGGAAGCTTGGAAACCCAAAACCAAAACCACACTGAAGGTGTAACAGAAATATCAGCACCCATAAACTGCCAACAACCCTGAGCGCTAGTGGGCTGCAAATTGAAGGTTATTCTGGAAAGGAGTAAAAGACTCAATCTTTTAAATAGAAGACACTTATTGGGACCTGGAAACACAGCCTGTTGCATTCCCAAATGCCAGCTCAATAATAAAGAGAAGGCAGTCCTGGAAACATATTGGAACTGCTGTGTTTCCTTGCCACAAAATAAACACATCTACATATCCCCTATATTGCCACAAAGAAGAGTGAGGGACAGGCTCATTTCAGAGTTCTCAAGTGGGAATGGACCTCCTGGTTATTGAGGGCAATGTGGATAGGTTCCTCATCAACAATGCCTGTGTAGGCTACCTGGAGTCAACATTCACCTTGCCACCAGCAGTAGGCCCAAGAGCTCCAACCATCTTCACCATGGCCCACTACCCAAGGACCTCAGCCAGTGCAGCATCTGGCTGAGCTGGTTTAGCAATGGGCATTATGTGTTTTTTTTTTAATTAACTGAATAGGGTGAAAGATTATGAGTCGGGGGGGGGCTGGAGGGCATGTGTATGAGCTTAACAGTGCTTAGCATGAAAAAAATGTAGGACGCTTCCTGTAGGGGGAAAAAAAGAAAGATTTCCCAACATCTTGTTGAAACGCAAACAAGCAGTTTAGTGAACCTCAGTGATTAATAGTAGTGCTTAAGAAGAAAGTGCATTAAAAACCATTAAATTCTGTGCCAAAGGAATCTAAACTGTGAGCTCAGAATTAATAATGCACATCTACACTAGCTTTCCTAAACTGAATGCTTTTTCCTGTCTGTAGCATCTCAATCCCTGATCAGCAGCTTGCTTTTGCCAGAGGGCTGTCAGAAAAGGAAGAGAGACTGAAGTCCAGGCTTGAAGCTGCCAGATCCTGTTCATAATCACCATTTTGCTTTGGGGTTGACAATTGGAAGATCCCAAATTCTGCTGCCTGAGAGGTGTGAGGTTATCACTGTAGGCATGTTCTATGTGGTCAATTGCAAAGAACAAACCTAAGCACAGAGTTAAAGCGAAGGATTGCAGCCAACTAAGTTTTACTCAGAGTAGACCCATTCAGCTAAATGATCGTGACCAATTGACGTTAATTTTAGTGGGTCTACTCTAAATAAAACCAAAACCAAAGCATTCCAAAACCAAGGCGCGCTTTCCCACAGAAAGTAATGCAAAATGGATTAATCCGTTCCAGACTTTTAAAAACAACCCCTAAAACAGCAATTTAACATGAATTTCACTATCTAATGAGACTGCTGATCCATAAAATGAAAGCAATAATCAATGTACTGTACTATAAAATAAATAAGACAGTACTGTAGATGATAAAATATATATATATTTTCTTACCTGCACTGATGATAGTCATTGTTTGGATGGGTGATCAATTTCCGCAGTCACACAATCAATCAGTAGCTGAACTGGGTTCCACACAGTCACAAAAACAAATTAACCAAAAAAGCCACAAAAACGCAAAATAAATAGGAAAAACAAAAGCGCCAAACTTAATCTGTTCCAGAAGTTCGTTTGACTTCTGAAATGTTCGAAAACCAAGGGGCAGCTTCTGATTGGTGCAGGCACCTTGGAAACAATAGCCGACAACCGCATCAGATGTTCGGTTTCCTAAAAACGTTTGGAAACTGGAACACTTACTTCCAGGTTTTTGGCGTTTGAAAACCAAGGTGTTTGAGTACCAAGGCGTTTGAGAACCAAGGTACCACTGTATAACATATGCACAGTTAAGAAGGCTACACGTGATTTGGGACAAATAGTACCATTACTATTTCATTACTGACCTTCCTTTATATGTTTTGTGCAATAAGTTTAACAGGAAATAACATAAAAGTGATTAATGTTCTAAGCGAGCCTAATGAAAGTAAATATAAATCACATATGAAAGAAGGGCAAAGCGATCAGCAGCTATAGAGTAGCAGTGATTAAGAAGTCAGCATATGCCAACACTTACCACTTCATGGTGTGTATAGAGCACACATAATTCCCATCCCAAGCCAAAAGTAAACATATGGCATCCGCATAACACCCATTAATTTTAATGTGGGTTACTCCCTTGCATCTTAATATTTAAGCACGAGCTGCTTGCTTTAAATTATGAATACTTTTAACTGGTTACTTGAATAGTTTTTTAAGTTAATATTTTATCAATGAGACTGTAATTGCATACTGACCTAGGTGGTTCCATGGAAAACATTTATTCCTGTTCTGAAAAGGATAAATTCAATCAGATTACTGCCCAGTTGCACTTGCAGGGGGACAAACATCCTGACATTGGAGAAGAAAAGAAGCATTTAGATATAATGCTATCCAGGAGCTGCTTCTTCCTCTCCTGTGCTCTAGTATGCAGAGATTAAATTTTGCAACCATGGTTTGTGACAAAACATATTTGCTATGTCATCTAAACACAGCAAAATATGGTTTGATCAAACCTCCACAGGTGTTTGATCGTGGTTTGTAATCTCAATTTGTCTGCAAACTATGGTTTGCTAGAAACGATGGCTTGAAACTTCTGGTCTTTGCACTCATGAGGATGTTACAGAGCAGTCTGATTTCTCTGGAACTCTGTACATGCCCCAGAACTGTGTGTCCAATTGGCTTTGCAATGAGAATGCCTTTGTGGTAAATCAGGGAAACTCCATGTGTGCAACTGGTTTCCACTTGTGACAGCCACAAGCAGCAGTTTGCGAATGCTCAATTGATGCTCCAAAACTCAGCACCAGGTGTAATCCAGCAGCACGTATAATTCAACCACGGATCATACATTGAGAGTGAATCAAGGCAAACCACCAAGTGTATTATTATAATAATAACATTTATATCCCACCCTTTCTCTCAAAGAAGCCCAAGGCAGCAAATACACTAACGATAAAACAAATACCTAAAAGCTATCCTGATACAGATGCATACAAGGAAAGATCTCTACTTAAAAGACTTCTTTGGGAGAGGAAGGTCTTCAGGAAGCACCAACAACAGCAGAGACTTCTAATATTTAATGGAAGCTAATTCCAAAGGGTAGGTGCTACAATTGTTGTTGTTGTTTAGTCGTTTAGTCGTGTCCGACTCTTTGTGACCCCATGGACCAGAGCACGCCAGGCACTCCTGTCTTCCACTGCCTCCTGCAGTTTGGTCAAACTCATGTTGGTAGCTTCGAGAACACTGTCCAACCATCTCGTCCTCTGTCGTCCCCTTCTCCTTGTGCCCGCCATCTTTCCCAACATCAGGGTCTTTTCCAGGGAGTCTTCTCTTCTCATGAGGTGGCCAAAGTATTGGAGCCTCAGCTTCAGGATCTGTCCTTCCAGTGAGCACTCAGGGCTGATTTCCTTAAGAATGGATAGGTTTGATCTTCTTGCAGTCCATGGGACTCTCAAGAGTCTCCTCCAGCACCATAATTCAAAAGCATCAATTCTTCAGCGATCAGCCTTCTTTATGGTCCAGCTCTCACTAGGTGCTACAATACTAAAGGTCTAATCCAACATTCTGTTAGTTAGACTTTGCATTGGGAACTTCACAGGAGACTGCAGTGAATAAGAACGGAAGAACTTAAGGTGCCTGTGGGAAGTCAGCGACCAGGATTCAAGTACAAAACCTCCTGAGGTTTCCAACAGCTGGTATTTATAAGCACTCCAGCTGTGGAGGCTGAGAATAGCAATCACAGATAGTGGCCATTGATAGCCTTCTCCTTCATGAAACTGTCCAATTGTTTTTAAAGCCTTGCTATGCAATTTACATCCAGAGATATATCCTACTGGTTCTCTTCAGTCCACCATTAGGACATGTTGAATTTCCCAGCTTTCAAATTCCAAAAATGAGGGGTGCTAAAAAGTTGTAAGATGACTTGAGAATTCAATTTATATTTTGTTTAAATTAATATAATTTAGTTTCACTTGGTAAACAACTATGTAAAAATATTGACCTTTTTATATATTTTTGTGGAATTTCCAATAATGTTAAACTTTTCTTATTAATTTTTGTGTGTGAAAAATGTATGTCAAATTGCATTAAAATAATTAAAAATAACCACCAAGTGCTAGGGGTTATATTATATATGCCTGAGTATAAATGATGTCATATCTGACATCATTTCAGATGATGCTCTCAGAAAACTTCTTTGGTTTTCTGAGAGGAGTTTATGTGCTTTTTAATCAAACCAAGCTAAATGTTGTCTGATCACAAAAATAATAGTATAGCCCTCACTGAAGAAATTTGCAAAAACGAAGTTTCACCTGTAAAATAGCACACCCTATTCCTTATGGATATCAGTCGGATGAAAGCCTGACTAGCCATACTAAAGGCTGCAATCCTACACAGTCCTGGCTTATTGAAAGGTGGCATGAATTATAGTCATGACTAACTTGCACTGAGTTCAATGGTACTAAAGCATAACTTACTTCCTTTGGATATGAGTCTTTTTTGACACTATTCCCAGCTGCTGGTTACAGTGCCTATTAATTCTCTGAGCATCATATTTGGGAAAATAATAAAGTTGAACCACTGCTGTAGAAAATAAATGGTACATTCTTTTTATGGGAAAAAGGATGTGGGATATGATTTCTGACATTAAAAATGTTCTCTGGTTATGCTTCATGACCCCTTTCTGCCTCCTATGTTACATTTAAGAGGGTGTAGAACTGCAAAGGAGATGGAAGTACAGGAAAAAACTATTCCAAACTGTACTGATTAAAATAAATTTACTCATAAAAAAAGACAGAAGTGTAAATTGCAGTATCCCAGAGCAGCAGTAACTTATACACAAAGAAGTTATTTTTGAGTTTAGTAGAGGAAATAATCTACTATCAACAAGGGGTAATTGCCTGACTGAACTTGTCTTTACATCTCACATAAACTGTCACCTTGAGTAGGAAAGAGAAATATACCACATATCAATTCTGGAAAGATTTTTGAGACGTCCCTTCAAGTTTAAAGGCTGCTCTCCCCACCCCCACCCTTTGTCAGCCACCTGAAAGAAAGAACATTTACACAGAACATATCTAATCTCTGTTCTTTTCTTATCTCTGAATGGTAGCCCAACACACCACAAAATTCATAAACCAGGCAGCTGAGGGCAATATGAGAAAGGATCCATTTTAGATTGGAACAGCAATTCCAATCTGAGATTTACCTGTGGCAGTCGCAGGTGATACAGGTTAGCTATAAAACTCTTTGGATATAATTTAAGGAATTATTTGAGTCAAGGAGTCTAAGGGACTTTAGTCTTTTTTCTGATTTGTGAGTAGATGCAGTAGAGCTGAGAAGAGGGGAAAACACAATTTTGTAATGTATTGACTCATATTTTAAATCAATCATCTATACCAACTTTCACCAACCTGATGCCCTCCAGGTGGTTTAGACTACAGTTCACATTCATCCCCGCCAACATGACTATGCTGACTCAGGATGATGGGAGTTATAGTCCAAAACATCTGGCGGGCACTAGGTTGATGAAGGCGTGCTCTTCCTATTCTAAGGTTTTATTCCCTCTCTTCCCTTCTTGTCTACAACTCTGAGATTTGCTGAGCCAGCAGTCACCCAGTACTGCCCAGTGCAGAAAGCACCTGAGAGCTGTTGTGGATGGCATGGTAGGGTGGCAGCACTTACGTGACCTCCCAAAAGCTCAGTCACTGTTTCTTGCTGGAGGGAGAGCGATGGTCAGCGAGGTGCAAACACACTGGCAGCAGTGCTGAATTGGCTCCACAGGTGCTGAATTCACCACTGTCTCATTAATAATAATAATAATAATAATAATAATAATAATAATAATAATTTATTATTTGTACCCTGCCCATCTGGCTGGGTTTCCCCAGCCACTCTGGGCGGCTTCCACAGAGACCAAAAATACACTAAAATGTCACACATTAAAAACTTCCCTGAACAGGGCTGCCTTTTCCTCTCTCCCTCCCAGTAAGCAGCAACGACTCAGTTTTGGGAGGTTGGGTAAGTGCCACTGCCCCAACACATCATGGTCCTCTAGATGTTCTCAGATTCATTCATACATTTGCATTGTCACATTTAGCTTGACCCTCACTTTCTATTTTAAACGTTTTAGTGTTGGGCACAAGTGCACCAACTTTCCTTCCATCCCCCTCTCTCATAGCTACTTTGCAGAAAGTAAATATTGCTGAAAATATTGCTTAGATTGTAATGATTCTATAAATAAATGCAATCAAATCTTGGATGTGAAATCAAACATTCTTTCAGACTTGCACAAACTTTACACCACTTGATGTTTGAAAAGTGAGGCATATACAGTATCTATTTTTCTTTTAGGTCAAAAAGGGAAACTGTTACAATCAGTTTATGGACACAGCTGATACAGAGGCTAGCTCAAGGCAGTCTATTGCCGTGTAAACAAATCTCAGGTGAACAGCCTTTAGCAATGTATAACAGTGTCTGTGTGCATGTACACAAACAGGCTCTGATCCTTGGTATAGGAATAGGAGTGTTACAAGTACTTATCATATTTATCTGTGACATATTGGAGTGTATGTGTATGAGCTGAGATCACAGCCGAGGGAGGGTATAAGGCTACCTGCTGTTTTTGCTTTACCTGGTTAAAGGCAGAGGAAGCTTTTGTAGTGATGGCCACAGCACAGTGGAAAACCTTATTTCCTCCTCTGCACCTGCAGCCAGTCACTATGTGATTGGAATCAATGATGGCACCTAGGTTTTTGCGCCACTGCCAACAGTTCAAAAGTCAACAAAGACACAAAGCATGTCAGTTTCAGTCTTATTTTGATGATCAGGACTTTACGAGTCACCTATTTTTGGAAGCATAAGAGAATATATCTGAAAGTCAAGGACAATTCTTCTTACAGAAAGAAACACTATGAATGGAATTCATCAGGGAAGCTGGTTTTCTTTATCAGCATTTTATGTCAGTCACATCAAATTTGGTCTAGGAAATAGAACCATTCTTATTCCCCAAGTTTGATCTGTATGGTGTTTGAAACTCAGTTCAGGCTTGTCATTTCTCTATGGGAACAATAGTTCATTTTCCTGCCATCATGATTTTTGTAGTACAGATAATAGTAGCTGAGGCAGTATTATTTAGACATTGTTACACAGTAATAACAAAGGACAATTCACTAAGGAATTAATAATAATAACAATAACAATAATAATAATTATAGTTTTGGGAGGTGGGAATAATTTTTGATATGTGGCATCATTATTAAATATGTTGGTCCCAAACCAATGCACATTTATATATTTTCAATTTTTATAGCCTGCTTTTTACCACAGATGGTCACAAACTGGTTTACAAAAAAATCAATAGAATAATTCATCCGTCAACTAACATGATGTTCAAAACAGACAAAAACCACAGGTAAAGAAACATAAACCCCATAAATAGGCATAATGTAACTTACTTTAAATGCCTGCTGGAACAGAAAGGTCTTCATAATGTAATTTATATGCTGCTTAGTGTCAAGAGAGGCTTCTAAGCTGTTTACAAAGTGAAAACCAGTTAAAATATAAGCATTCATATATTCTTTGCACGAGAAAACAATCACATTAAGACAGCCGAACAATTAAAGCAGTTAAACAATTAAATCTGTTATGCACAGTCAACATTCTTCTGACTAGTGTGGCTTAAGAAACACCTAATTTCTTGCTGGATTGTGGTCACTCTTTGATGTTATTATTCCTACAGTGACATTAAAACAATATTTAAACCTGGTGTAGAAATTAAAAACCTGTACACATATTGGAAGTGGCAAGAAATAGGCCACAGCTAATATATTTCTACATTAAATTAAGAATGGTACACTTAAAAAAGCAGGTCCAATAATTATCAAGGAATTGCTGCCTGTTATAAAGCTGTTGATCTATTGTGCTCAGAACAGAAATCTACAGCCTCCATGCTGTTTGTGAGGATTTTTGGGGGCGGAGGGAAAAGCCTGCCAAATCCATACCCAAAGCCAGAGTATATAAACAGTTCACTGACAACCTTCTCCCCAAGAACGAGCAAATGATATAGATTTCAGAGATAAAAACATCTGAATAAAATATACCTCGTATGCAAATGACAAGAACACATTTGGAATCAGATGGAAGATTGAAAGTTTTTTTTCCAGAGTGAACAACTGTAAGATTAAATATGAATCACTCTTTCTATCTCACAAAACCTGCAAATATTGTTCAGCTTTTATTAGTGTGCGGCAATAACAGGGGAACAGGACAATTCATGCTGGGAGCTACACTGGTGATAATTCTTAGAACTGCACAGTATCTCTCTGTTCTCTACAATGTCAAGGCTGAAAACCACAGTAAGGAATGAAAAGAACACTGTTTCCATATAGCAGAAAGAAGAAAAGAAGAGACTCAGAAGGTGGGCAGGCTTGGGTGGTAAGGATTAACTATCTGTTTTAGTATAGCCTTTTTTTCCTTTCCTTTTCTTTTTTTTAAAAAGAAATTTATATTCAAAGTAAATACTCCAGTTCAGCTAAAGTTAGTTGTGACATGCAGCACAATTTTACCGAGGAGTAAGTTCCATTTACTTCATTAGAATTTACTCCCAAGTAAGTGTGCATAGAATTGCAGGCTAACTTCGACTGGCAACAATGGTATTAAATTTAGTCACAAATTATTGGTCTCACTGGCTTCATTGGGACTAATTTTAGTTGGCTTGGGACAAAGCAAATATTCACTTTGCATGTTGAAACTGCCAGATTGCCATATTTTGAGAATGTTGGTGAATATCTTTATATCCAGTAATACTCTCTCTCTCTCTCTCTCTCTCTCTCTCTCTCTCTCTCTGTGTGTGTGTGTGTGTGTGTATGTAATCCAAGAGCAACTCCTCCAATACCAGCTAACTCATTCCCTAAGATTTGGTGGGTATGGGGTTTTGTTCATGGCCGCTACTAGGTTACATGAATCAGGGATATATGGCACAGACTTCTCTGTGGTGGCCCCCTCACTTTGGATCACCCACCCACCCACCCACCTGGAGCTGGGATTGTTATCCCTTTTTTTGCGTTTAGTTGATAGAGATTCTGTTATTTTAATGCCAAACAGCTGCAAATGATTCCTGTGTTTGAATGGTTTTGTTATTTTATAGATAGTAATGGTTATTTGTGTGTGTTTTATTTATTTTTTATACATGGTTGTTTTATCTTTTATTGTACATCATATCTGTGCTCCTTCTGAAGGAAGTGTGATTCATAAACTTAATAAATAAAGAAATAACAACAAGAAGTGTTTTTTGCTTATTTTTTGGGTGGCCTGTTATTTCTGACAGAGAATGGGGAGATTCACATTTAAATATAAATTGAATAATGCTTCTCTCCCATCCCTACTGACACTAAATTATAATAGTTGCTGTTATTATTATTATTTTGTGTTTATGTACCTCCTTTCCTCCTTTAGTTAACAGATTTCTAAACTACCTTTCAGGATAAATTAACCTCCCAAGTTGGTTTATAAATTCATTCCCCGCATCATTTGCTATCTTCTATAAATGAGTTACAGTTTGAAATTTAATTTGTAAAATTAATGTAGGATATTAATAACAAAAACTTGTGATTGAGCCAATCAGCTTTCTTTGGATCAACCAACTGAGCTGTTGACTGATGTCACAGCTAAATCTGAATCTAATTTATTTTTATTTCTTTAAGAACAGATTTCATCGAAACAGCAGTCTACTCATTTCATTTTTGTAGAGAAAGTCCAATTCATATAATGAGAAATGTTAGGCTCACATCTACTAAAATGTTACTATGCTGCACATAAAATTTCTAGAGAATATGAGCTGGAGCACAATGCCCTATCTTTGTATCTATTTTAAGTTACAGCAGCTACATAATTCTTTTAAATGCTCCTACAATATTTTTGTGATTTCACATATAGGTTCTAATGCACCTGAATTGATTTTCTCCTTTGGCTTGCTTCAGGCCAAAACAATGTGAACTGAGCTAAAGATGACCACAACCCCAACTTTCTGCGGTAAGTATATCTCTATTTATAAAGCATACATCATAAACATATACTGCAAGTCTTTCCAGAGGGGAAAAAAGTCCATAAAATAAAATCTGCAAAATAAAACGACATTTTAAAAAAGAGATTGCGGCAATATGAGTTGAAACACCTCCAGTTAAATGAATACATAATATATATTACATATAAAACCTATTAATCCAATTTAACAACATTCAATGCATTTATGCTAAGAAACAGCTAAAAAGCACTAAATGGAATTTACAGAGATGAATAAAAAGCACAATTACCAACTAGACTTGGGAGATTCCAGTTGGTAAATGAGTCTGTGAAATTGCCTTCTGTTAAAAAAGAGTATTAATGGCTATGTTAGCACTTGACTAATATTTTATGGTGCAGACTGTTGCTAAATTAAACCCTTTGTGTGTCTTCCTACAGAGACACTTAGTTATAGTTAGAATGGTTGTTTCCTGTTAAATACCTTTAAGAGTTTGCTGTGGGCTGAAATCCTTGCCTCAGCTTTTCTGTATGTTGTAACTGTGTACATGTTACCTTTCCTACCTGCTGAGAAGATTCAGGTGGTAAAATGTCACACAACCTTAGTATTATTGGGGTGAACAAAGCATCCAGGCCCTGCTTGCTGTGAAGAACCCTGACACACATGCAACGCTCCACACACACATCACTGCAGTGTCTATATAGCAGGATGGGAACCTGTTGCCCTCTAGACATTCTTGGACTCCAGCTCCAGCCAGTATTCAGAGATAATGGGGGCTATAGTTCAACAGCATCTGAAAGGCTGTATGTTCCCCATCTCTGATGTATAGAGAGATGTATTACCTCGTCCATCTTCCAGTGTGGATGTGAATAGACACCAGCATCCATCCTTGAAGGCCACATGCCATGTATGGTTAGTGGTTTATCTGAAGTGAGACAAACCATGAGCCTGTATTTGAACAAACCTCTAAACAAAACTAGGTATTAGTGCAGCAGGACCAGGAGAGAAGTGAAACGGCCAAGATCTTTGCTATGAATAGCTGTACAATTGCACATTCATGCTTAGCCATGGTTTGGCTTAGCGTTGCAAGTGAATCAGGTCAAACTCCTCAAACCATAGCAGTATCATATTCTGACATTTTCTCAGTATGTAGGAAAAAAGCCTCTTGTCATAAATCATAAGAGATACGTACCATAAAAGTTTGTCTTGCAATTAGCACACCTTTATTCTAGTACAATGCAAGTCTGCGTGGAGCACTTTGTCTCAATCAAAATGACAGCATATAAAGATGTTGGGTGAACACTGCGTGATTGATTATTAAACAAGCATAGTGTAACATGTGTAAGCTTTCATAAATGCTTGTTCGCTAGCATGCATTTATGCCTATCAGCAATAGCTCAAGTCAGGTAGTAGGATAAAGCTTTCAAGAAGAAGGAAAAGTTGCTATTGTGGTGTAATAAGACTTGAAGCACCATATGAAAATGGTTATAGAAGGAAAGCAGCTTTGTAGATATTCATTGATATACGGTAATCCACATCAACCATTGATTTAAATAGAATGTGCATTTTGTATATGATTAGAGGTTGTTTGTACTTCAACAACTCTATTCTGATTTGTAGACAGACAAATGGACAGTGAACCCTTTGGAGGACTTGGCTTCTGTTGCTGTCTGGATAAATAAATGATTCCTCCACTGAAATGATCTGGGAAGCCTGCATGTGTCAGATATCCATGTGCATCTGGATCTTTTGGATTGGTCCATTTATCTTCTACAAGACATTCTGCCTGCAGTAATGCAGTACAAAGAGAACACATTATATTTTCTGTGTGTTTTGACCAGGCTCACAAGAAGCATTTCCTCTTGGATCGCTTCAGTGGTTATTTAATAAAGCTACCCCACCCCAGGAATTGGCTTGATGGACGCTTAATTCGATATAATTTTCATATATATATATATATATATATATATATATATGTATATGTTAAAGTTAATGGTTTGCTACAGGAAGAGGAACAACAAACAGAAAATTCCACTGGCTGTTGTATATGATACCTGACTCACAGAAGGAGGAAAATCCACAGTAATGTACTGAGTCATCATTGCTAACAGAAGCATAGCTCTTTTACAGCAGCAGTGAGATTGGTTTCAACTGGAGAAACGCAGCGGGCGGTTCGCAGAGTGATCCTCGAGCATGCTGGGGAAATGATCCCTGGTGTACGGCCAACTGCAGTTTGTAACATCAGAAGTACTGCCTCTTAGAGCATCTGCAGCACGAGTTACAAACAGATTACAAGAAGTGTGTACGCTCCAAGCTGCTGTTACATGAACCATATCTTCTGTATAGCCCAGAGCAGAAGAATTAAATTGTGCAATTCTAATTAGAAACAGAATTAATGCTGTCTACTGAGGATGGAAGGAAGTGAAATAAGCTAGTTAACGACAACCAGGCTCTTTGGGATTTTATAGGCTTTACCTACACACAGGAGTTGCACCAATCCGAGGGTGCTTCGTTGGGGTAACCCCTGAGCTATTTCGAGTCGAGTCATGACATGAACACTATCGACTGGGTTTGTTAGGAGTGACATGGTCAAATAATACTGTTGCATAACATTCTTTGTAGTCTGCACTGTGTGTTTGCAATGTATCCTGGTCACAAAATGATGACTGGTATGATTAAGAGGTGGCCCTACTGATTGTTTATCTCATTAGGATGATTTATATAGTATTTTTATATACATTCATAACAATGACATAATGTCATGAAGGCATGAATATGCAATGACAACGAGATGCAAGTAAAATAATGGATCCATAAAAATAACATTTTATTGTGGAAGAGGATGTGGACCCCTCTCTCTCTAAGGAAGGGGAAAGGGGAAAGGATTTCTGCAGGGAAGCCAAACTCTCCATTTCTTAACCTTATCAGGAGGAGCTGAATGAGTTATTTGTCATTGTGAAAGATTCTTAATGCCTCCTTTATCTGCATATGAATATTCCCTATATATTATTAGGCTCACAAATGCTCCTACTAAATTATTGAGTAAAATACAATATATATAAAACAATGACCCTTTTTAGGAGTACAGACTTTAAACATGTATATGCACCTGTGCAAATAACTTTCTATTTATTCAGTGATCTTAAATGAGTTTTTGCAGCAAACATGCAGACTTTTAAAAATATTTATTGCATCATGGGTGTGTGTGTGATAATAATGGGATCAGAACAGACATGGAGGGGAAATTTAACCCTTTCTTCCTTTGCTGCTGTGTGAAGAAAAGCTTTCCTCTTGGAGCTAAATTTAGCTTGGGGCAGGGGGCGGAATTGCCTATTGGCACCAAAAGATATTTCCCTTGGGCTGCAAATTGCAGCTTCAGAGAGAGGCATCTTTTTTCCAAACTTTAGCATGGAGAGATGGAATTAAACTTTCCCTCTCTAACTGAATAGTCCTGAGGCTGTTTGGGCTTCCCCACACCTGCTTCTTGCATAACCAAAGAACTGCATGCTATTTGTATTTAGGCAATTCTCATCAAGCCTAGGTTGACCTTTAGTTATTTGAAGGATGGCTGTGTACTGAGGAAAATGTATCATTTTCATGCTCAGAGTTTTACTTTTCTTTTCTGTTGGAATGCTAGGGTGTCCGGTCTTTGTTTTATATTTCACCAGGGTCTGGAATAATTTCAGGCCAGGCCTTCCACAAAGCTCTCGAGACCAGGCCCTGAGGCATCGGAAGACCATTTTCTGGTGGGCTTTAGTCATGCCTGATTATTTGAGTTTGTTCTAAAGTCACCATACTTTGTGCACAGAGTACATCTTATAACTATTACTTCACATTCTCTGGAGCAAGAGCTTGCTGAAGACATTTTCCAGCCTGAGGAGGATTAACAAATGGTGCCCTCCTCACAAAGTTAAGATGCACAGTACCAGAGGCCAGACAAGTTATTTCAACACCTGAGGCAGTAGATCCCACAAGTACCCCTCTCCCGTCATGACAGTAAAATACAATACAGTGGTACCTCAGGTTACAGACGCTTCAGGTTACAGACGCTTCAGGTTATAGACTCTGCTAAGCCAGAAATAGTACCTCGGGTTAAGAACTTTGCTTCAGGATGAGAACAGAAATTGCACGGTGGTGGTGTGGCAGCACTGGGAGGCCCCATTAGCTAAAGTGGTGTCTCAGGTTAAGAACAGTTTCAGGTTAAGAACGGACCTCTGGAACGAATTAAGTTATTAACCTGAGGTACCACTGTCATACATTAAATACTTGACAATTTGCTGGCCTTTCATGACCCCCCAAATCAGCTGCCTGAGACCTAATAATGGCCTAAGAACATAAGAATAACTCTGCTGGATCATGCCATCATGCTGCTTTCACAGTGGCCAGGCCCAAACAGTGGCAAGCAGGGCCTGAGCACTCTCCCTGTGTAATGGGAGGGCTGGCTCTGTCAGAAATGCAGCCTTGACCCTGGAAGTACGGTACATTAGGTTGCTAAATGCAGATTAAATCCTATCTGAACAAACCCAGAAGAAGTCCAACCATCTGATGACTACCAGGAGTTTTGAAGTTAAGATGAAAATGGCTGTAAGCATTTGTTCTTGCCTAAAGGCAGCCCAATTGATCTCAAGGCAGGGTGAGACCGCCTACTCCATGTAGCAAAGTAAATTCATTGGTAGCTACATTTGTTGCTTCCTCATTGCTCCTCTTCTGTCAGCCAAGGAATGACTCCAAGATGGTGCCACTTCAAAGAGAAGCATCAGCTGTGTTTCTCCAAGATGGCACCACCTTTGAGAAAATGGCCACCCTAAGAAGTCAATACTATTTTAGAAGCTCCCCACACACAGTTCTTCACAAGTTGTTTGTGTGTGTGTGTGTGTGTAATGCTCCTTGCCCATAAGACTGTGAGATCCCAAGAGTTGTATACCCATTTGAACACCAACCTGCCCATTTGAATGTACTGTTTGTCACTGCTGACATGGCTCCCTCCATATGTAAGTCCTGGGACAATTTCCCCTAAAAGCATCCCTGAAAAAGGACTCAACAGAAAAGGCTGTTGGTTGACTTTGTTCTGGACCAGCAAGGCACTTGTGACCCACAAAGTGATGCTAATCTTCAGTTTGGGAAGTAATGCAAGAAATAACAAGGAAGTGTGTGGCAAGTCACCCAATGACTGAGTCGCATTTTCAGTTTGGGTGATCTGATTCACAACAGTATAATATAATTTTCAATAATAAAGATCCTTTGAGCAATAAAATGATAAAAAAACTTATATGGCCATTAGCTGCTAATGGAACAAGTTGAATGGGGACAGTAAATCCATAGTACGTATCCAACATTTGTATTATAGTATATTGATAATGAATCCTAGAATACCCATTTGAACCATCAGTATTCTTCTGTTTGCCCTGTGGGAAATTAGAATCAATATCATACACATTATTTGTACATTTCTATACCCATATGTGCATATGTATATTTAAGTTACAAACTAAATAATGGGCTTTACTCTGATTTCAGATTTTTAACACTCTGATGCACTTCTTCATTCTTCTCATCAATTTAGTCTTGGTGTTTTTCTACATCCCTGAATTAAGTCAATAATGTCAATTACTTACCATAAGCATAGTAAATACCATTCTGATACAAGTTATTTGCAATGTGACTTCCTCATCTGTATGCATTATTGTGCTAGAAAAATGAAATGAAACCCTTGATTTGGAATCTGAAACAGAAGTAATGATCCTGTTTACTGATTGACTGAAGTTGGGTTTTTTAGTTCCTGTTTAATAGCAGAAACAAAATGAAACATTCAAATAAACAGTGTGTGTTTAACTTATTTAAGGAAGCATTCATTTATATACCCAAGTCATGCCATAAACACTGTCCCTTTTCATGGTGGTGATAATTCTACATATTTAATAATATAACAAACTCACTTTAACAGAAACGTGTCCATTTTATTCTTATTTCCTAAATGAAGTTCATTTTCAAATACTGTTTTGGCTCTTGTTTAGGAGTGGATGTACAATTGAGAATGCATGGCTATAAATGAGAGTTGTTTTAAAACAGGAGATGGCATATGTCGAAAATGGGTTAGAGGTAATGTCTTGGTGATTAGGCCATATATGTGTCATAAAGTCAGAGAAGCATAAGAGGTCCCTTTTAATTCTGTAGTGCTTATAAGATCCACTTTACATTTCAGCACCTTGTAGCAAACCATATACTAAGCTATTTATTTTGCACCCTACTGATTACTCCATAGCTGTGGTCAATTAAACCATACTGTTGTTCTAGCTATGGTTTCTGGGAGACTAGTCTTCGGATTGTTACTTAATGCTAAGCAATACCTAATTAGAGGCTGTTATTGCTAAGATAACCTAATTGTTGGCTATTGTTTCTGTTCTGCTGATGATGGTAGCTAGCTTTGATTATCCACCTGCTAAGCTTCTGAAAACCTTAATGTCTTTTCCCTTTTCACAATTTCACTTTTATGGTAGAAGATCTACAAAGCTTTCATAATTCTCCTCCTTCAAACATTTCCTTGAGGTTGTGGGGAGTATTTCCCCCACCCCCCAAGGAATAGCACCACTAATTTTTATGCAGATGTGTTCAACTATGACTGTAACACGTAGCTTGTCGCTGTGTATTGCATCAATCTGTGGCCACATTTGTTCATATTGGAACTTCAGTCCAAAACATATAGGTTGCTCTATAATACTCAGCAATAGAGGATATGCTTTATGTTCAAAAGGTCCAAGGTCCAATCTCTGGCAACCACAGATAGGGTTGAGAAATACCTCTGCCAGTAACCCACTTCCAAGAATGTAGACTACATTGAACTATGGATTGCATTATATTGCAATAGTCTGGTGGTAAGGCAATTTTCTATCTTCCTACCATAGCCACAGAAGCTGAGTCAATTCAACTGACTTTGTGGTAGCTCAAAACATTGTTAGTCTAGTGTTATACGCTGTGATTTTATGGTGTTGCTGTAGCTTTTGCATCTGCTCAGATAGTTAATTCATGGCCACTACTGGGGCAAGATATAAGCATTTCTATTTAAAAAGTCAAACTTTATGTTACGTCTTGGCAAAGATAATAGGAAATAAGTGCCAGAATTAAATATTTTCATTAGTACAATATGATAAAAGAAACAATTAATGATAGGATTGAGGTGGCCTCCAAGTTCAACAAATCCAACTCTTTGCAGAATGTTGGCTTTCACTATGATTGGGGGGGGTGTTTTTTTGGATAGTGGTTGTTTATTTATTAAATGCCTTCTGAAGATAAGATTTGAGAACTCTCTTTGCCAGCATCAGTTATTGCTCACCTTTATAAATTCACTAACCCAGGCATAGGCAAACTCGGCCCTCCAGATGTTTTGGGACTACAATTCCCACCATCCCTGACCACTGGTCCTGTTAGCTAGGGATGATGGGAGTTGTAGTCCGAAAACATCTGGAGGGCTGAGTTTGGGGATGCCTGGCTTAGAGGTCTTATTACAATCAAGCAGTACATAAATGTTGTAAAACTAACAATTTGCTGACCTTTCATTAACTTCAGAATCATCTAAGATAGATGCCTCACAATTCCTAAAGATAGGGCCAACCCTATGAGAGAAATGGGTTGCTCCTCATGTAAATGTTTGCCATACGTCAGATTCAGATACTCCTGAAACATCATGAATAATAATAATAATAATAATAATAATAATAATAATAATAATTTATTGAATTTATATACCGCCCTATACCCAGAGGCCTCAGGGAGGTTCACTGAAAAAATAAAAATATAAAACCACAAAATTTACAATCAAAATAAAAACAACAACCCAATTACCCCCCTATATGTATATAGATATATAGTATTCTTATTTATTTGTTTCTTTAATCAGAAAAGAGTGTTAAACATTTTTCACCCAGTTGTACTTATTTTAACTTAAACCAGAGTCTTCTGATGGGCAGCCTGGATAAACAGCTAAATATGTGCTACATTTTTTCCCTCCCAGTACCTGTATTTTTCAAGCACATAGACATAAACAGCAAACTTTTTGAAGTTATTTATGTACTGTGGTATTCAGTTTCAACTAAAGTAAATAACTAGATGGTGCCCCACCCCCGCAACTAGGAGTAACTAACTCTTCTTCAGGGCCCAGTGACAACTGTAATGGGTAATTTACAGCCTACAACAAGGCTTTGGGATTAAATAACAGTTGGTCTTGTAAACCAACAGGCTTCAGTGAAAACACAAGTAATTTGTTTATTGTCTTCTTTCAGTTTCCCAATTACAATTGATCTCTGTTTAGCAGCCTAGTGTTGCTAATTGTTAGGGAAAGGAGGAAATGCCTTAATCTTTATAGGCATCTTGTAGCCTAGGGTTTGACTTCATAATTCACCATGTCAATCTCACTAAAGCAAAGATAAATGGAATGCACATCCTTGGCAACTTGTACCTTAACACATGTTTGGAAATTAATGTATCAGCTGCAAATGCTAGATTGGGTAGCCAAGGTAAATCACTGAAACCTGCGTTGGCACTGGGCTTTGCAATATTGATAATCAAGAAATCTAAGCGTAGTTCATTCAGAAAGTCTCAGTGATTTCCATAAAACATGCCCTGTCGTTTGCTTAGGATCACAGCTATGGTTTGTGGTATTCTCCAGCTTGTTATCTATTTAAATTCTACTGGTGATCATTAATCAGCTTTCTATTTCTTACTATTTTTTGAAAGGCCTGGTCAGCCATAACTCTAAAGGGAATGATTCACCAAAAGTTTAAGCCCCATTACGTTGCTTTTGATGAAATGTTAGTGGTGACTGACCATTGCAGAATTAGCCCCTCCAGGCATTGTCTGAAGATGTGGACAGGAGCAGAACTGTGCTATCCAGAACTGCCCCCAATCTTAGTGCACCCCTCTGGCCATGACCTAGAAGTATGAACATAAGGCACCACCAGTGCTTTTTTCCTGGGGGTACGCATACCCCTAAACAGTTTGTGTATCTAAGTTTGGCCTCACTGAGGGGCAGCATTTCAATATGAGTAGAAAAATGAGAGTATCCCTAAACATTTTTAGGGGTAACAAAGGTCCGTATAGTAAAAGCTATGGTTTTCCCAGTAGTGATGTATGGAAGTGAGAGCTCGACCATAAAGAAGGCTGATCGCCAAAGAATTGATGCTTTTGAATTATGGTGCTGGAGGAGACTCTTGAGAGTCCCATGGACTGCAAGAAGATCAAACCTATCCATTCTGAAGGAAATCAGCCCTGAGTGCTCACTGGAAGGACAGATCCTGAAGCTGAGACTCCAATACTTTGGCCACCTCAGGAGAAGAGAAGACTCCCTGGAAAAGACTGTGATGTTGGGAAAGATGGAGGGCACAAGGAGAAGGGGACGACAGAGGACGAGATGGTTGGATAGTGTTCTCGAAGCTACCAGCATGAGTTTGACCAAACTGTGGGAGGCAGTGGAAGACAGGAGTGCCTGGCGTGCTCTGGTCCATGGGGTCACGAAGAGTCAGACACGACTAAACAACAACAAACATTCTTAAAGGAAAAAAGCACTGGGCACCACTATATGCTTAGGATGTTCAGTGTGACTGGTGAGGCTCTCCGTCACATGGAAGCCCAATAGGGGCTCTTTCATACATTTAGGTGGTTTACTTCAGGCTTGGGGCAAGTACAACCCCCCAGAACTCTCTATCTGGTCCTCATGACCATGCCCCCTGTTCAAGCAATATTTTCACATGCATTAAAATATATATCTGTGTTGTATGCTATACATTAGCAGATATATGCCTCCTCTTGATATGCTCATTTTTAAACTCATCAGGGGTATGGATGTGCATATTGTGTGTGCTTTCCTCAAATATTTCCTACAAACCCTTTCTCGGGAATGAAATATTGGGTGTTTTCGAAACCCCGCTTTGCTATTGATTATGTTATTGAAGAAGAGCATTTACCTGATTTCTGATTAACAGTTGGGTTTCCCACATATTTGGAAAGAGATCAGTGTTTCGCAGGCCTGGCTGATCGATGTAATAGTGCCTTTATCTAGAAGCAAGGAGGAGAATCTTTGCCTCTCTTATAGATATAGCTCCCAAGTCATGATGACTATGATGAGCTAATCTTAAATCAGGCTTAATAATCTTTTATCCTGGTCTAATTGCACTGATGAATAAAAATGAATATGTATTTGAAATATTTAAGATAGATTAAAATGATTTCTTTAATAGTTCTACAGTGTCCCAGACATCACCAAAAGGACCATTATGATGCAGAAAGGTTGCAAACGGCATGGCCATTTCCATTATGTGAGGAAAGAGGTTTCCCGGAAGCTACAAAGTGTGACTTGATGGTCAAGATCAGGGGCATAATAAAAAGGCATGTGCAGTAAGATCTGGACTTTTTGAAAATGTTGCAGCTGCTGAAAAGCCAGGATACAAGCGAAACTGAAAGCATATCTAAGTAATTAAAGACCATGAGGAGGAGCCAAATGGGTGTGGAGAGGGCTCAGATGGATGGAGGCTGCCTATGTTAACTTTTGAGAAGGAGACAGTATACAGTGGCACCTCAGTTTTTGAGCCTCTCTGGTGATGAACATTTCGGTTTTTGAATGCCATAAAGCTGGAAGTAAATGCTTCGGTTTTCGAATGTGCCTCAGAAGTCGAACATGAAACGTGGCTTCCATATTGAGTTTTCCCTTTTGAGGCTTCCGTACTGAGTTTTCAGTTTTCAAACATTTCAGAACTTGGATGGTCTTCCAGAATGGATTATGTTCGAAAACCGAAGTACCACTGTATTAAAAGATTCTGCTGCAAGCTATCCAAAAGAAACCTAAAGTCATATTGAAAGATAATTTCTAGGAAAGTGAGATGCCTCTACAGTGGTACCTCGTGTTAAGTACTTAATTTGTTCTGGAGGTCTGTTCTTAACCTGAAACTGTTCTTAACCTGAAGCACCACTTTAGCTAATGGGGCCTCCTGCTGCCGCCACACCACCGGAGCATGATTTCTGTTCTCATCTTGAAGCAAAGTTCTTAACCCGAGGTAATATTTCTGGGTTAGCGGAGTCTGTAACCTGAAGTGTATGTAACCTGAAGCATATGTAACCTGAGGTACCACTGTATTTGAAGTGGTATGAGTAGGATTTTTTGCAACCTCTCTTGTTTCAGCCTCAGCGCTGTCCCAAGACATATTGCTGCCTGACAGAAAGAAGAATAAGTGCCCCAGCCCTTCTGTTCAATGTACAGAAGCTGACTGGACTAGCAGCTGAATCTGGAAATGGGATGGTGTCCTCTGATGTATCTGAGGGTAATTTAGGGGGTGAATGACAAGCTTGTGGCACACATAGCTCTAATTTTGAATAGAGATATCGAATAGAGGGTAAATACTTTGAGGACATTCCTTCCTCAAAGCAAGGAATTGTGGGTAAGGCACCCCCTGATCAGAGGCAAACAATGGAATTTGGCTCACCATACCTCGATAAAATGGATGTGTATTCATTACTGAGAGTGATACCTAAACAAAGCTGGGTCAGTGAATTAGTACTTATGTAGTTTGGCTTTCATTGCTCAGCTCTATCAACAGAATATATTTAATATTTCATGGGTATATTTTCTACTCTGTTATCTCTATGTTTGTTACTTGCACCGCCTCAGACCATTTGTTTCTTCACTGGAAAAGCTCTATCAATTCAGAGTACTGTAAGTACACAAAAAAAAGTCCTTTGTAAACATCATGATCTGGAGAATCTGCCATTTCTTTTTACATGGTTGAATGCATAATGCTTCCAAGTACACAGATCACATTTTAGATTTAGATCTCATTTACATAATACATAAGAATGCAGGAAATGTCCCAGAGGGCAAATAAACACTTTGAGCATAAAAATGGAAGAAGTCTTGGAAATCATTCCTTTGTTGGTTTCTTTGGCTTTTTTTTTTTTTAAAAAAAGAAAAACCAGAGATAGTAATCGGAATTGTACAACAATATCACTTTCCCTAGCATACTCTGAAGTGTTTTTTTTATTGTTTTTCTTTCATGAAAGCTGGAACAGATACAAAAATTGCTGGTTTAGTAGTGCCTTGAAGGATCTCTCCAACAGGTGAATTTTAATGAATTAGTTCTTTTAGCACCTTCTTTACTGTATAATCTATTGCTGCATGAAGATGGTAACATATGCCTCCATTACAACTAGGCTGGACTATTCTATTCCATTACATTTGATTTGGGATTACTTGTGAAGAGTCTTCAAAGCTTCACTTGGTCCAGAATGCAGCATATCAGTGGTTGGTATTAGTGGGCACTTACCTATGGGATCACACTATAGCTATCTTGCAACAAATCGTGGCTGTATTTGTTTCCAGACATAAGTCACTCCCACATTAGGTAGTGTTGTGACGTGGGGTTTGTGATTTCAGCTCTCTTGACATAATACGCTGGAGACAGTTCTGTAGTAACACTTCTTTATTAAAGCAAACAAGACTGAGAACTGAGGAGGGGAGAGCTACATTTATAGGGACAGGGAACTAGCTAGAAAGGATACATTTTGGAGGGAACAATATCAGGCAATCACAGTCCTGCCTTTTGGAGGAAACCAATAAGACAGAGGATCCAAATACAGCAGCTTAAATGAACCAATAGTAGCTGTACCCTCTGGAACCAAAAGGCAGTTACTTTACCCTAATGCAAATACAGACAATAATAATACAGATATAAAATCCTTTGACTCAATACACAACACCCCTCCCCCCCTAGTGAGCACCGCAGACGTAATCTCTCAGGTACTGTGGGGTCCTACAAGTTCTACTTGATCTCCTGACAACAGGTGTTGCCGGTTCTGGATTGGATGTTACCTGTGGTAGGGGGGGTGCTATAGGGGTTTCGTCAGGAACAGATGGAGTCCCAGACATCGCAGGGTCCCCTACCTGTACCTCGTCCTCCTGAGGACTAGCAGACCCTGGTTCATTTGCTGAAGCCCCTGGTGACTGCACCTCTGGGCCATTTTCACTCTGGTCTTGCAGCTCTGCGTCGTTAGCCAGGGATGAATTATCTGACCCCTCCCTGCTGAGCGCCCGGCGCCTCAGCTGATCTATATGTCTCTTCCAAACTTGCCCATTTTCCAAGGTCACATAGTAGGACACTGGTCCACTAGTCCGGGTGACCACACCAGCCACCCACCGCGAACCTCGTGAATAGTTCCTCACCCAGACCAGATCTTCAGGGGCGAGATACCTTGTTGTGTCAGCCTCAGCCTGGGGGGTTGCTCTTGAATTGCGGTTTGGCATTTTATCGGGGTGGACATAATCCAGCACCGTTACCAGTCTTCTACCCAAGAGCAGCTCAGCTGGCGACTTGCCCGTCGCAGTACACGGCGTCGCATGCTGCAAAAATAACATTCGCGCGATGCGAGCTGACCAGTTACCCTCCATTAAGCGCGCAATGGATTCTTTGGCTGTTCTTACCATGCGCTCAGCCTGCCCATTGGAGGATGGGTGAAAGGGCGCGGATGTGACCCCTCTTATGAAGTTATCAGCCAAGAATGCCCTGAATTCTTGGGATACAAAAGCTGCCCCATTATCTGATACAATGGTCTCAGGTAACCCGTGGGTTGCAAACAGCTGCCTCAACACCTTGATTACGGCAGCTGATGCCATGCTAGGGACCATCGCCACTTCTAACCATTTGGAATATGCATCGACGATAACCAAAAAGACCTTCCCCTGGAATGGCCCAGCAAAATCTAAGTGCAGCCGGCTCCAGGGAGATCTGGACTGCTCCCACCAGTGAACTGGTGCTCTGGCCACTTCTGGCCGCACCTCTTGGCATGCCTTGCATGTTCGTACCCATTGTTCTATGTTCTGGTCCATTCCAGGCCACCACACATAACATCGGGCTAGCGACTTCATCCTGACCATTCCCGGGTGTCCCATGTGAAGCGTCTCAAGAACCCTGTTTCTCAGTGGTGCTGGGATGATCACCCTATCTCCCCACAGGAGACAACCCTTCTGCATGGACAACTCGTGCTGCCTTGTCGCATAAGGCCTGAATTTGTCTTCATGCGGACCACCTGGCCACCCCCTCCCCACCCAAGTGAGTACACGGGAGAGAACAGCATCTTTCCTCGTTTTCTCAGCTATATCAGTAGCCGTTACAGGAGCCCCTGGAAGTGTTTCCAGCATCATTATGTGCTCCGCTGGGGCAGGATCCACATTGCTCCCGCCAGGAAGAGGCAATCGACTCAGCGCATCAGCGTGGCACAACCGTTTCCCCGGCACATGGGTCAGGGTGTACTGGAACCCGTTCAGGAATATAGACCAACGCAACATTCTGGGGGAGAGAATTTGTGGCGTTTGTTTGTTCGGGTTGAACAACCCTAACAGTGGTTTGTGGTCCATTTCAATGGAGAAATGGCGACCATACACATAATCATGGAGCTTTTTGATTCCTGCCACAATTGCAAGCGCCTCTTTGTCAATTTGAGCATAGTTGCGCTCCGTGGGCGACAACGTACGGGAATAGAAAGAGATGGGCTTTTCCGACCCATCCGGTTCCCTATGACTCAGCACCGCCCCCAGGCCGTATTGAGAGGCATCACATGCCAGGACCAGCGGCTTCGACTCATAATAATAATAATAATAATAATAATAATTTATTATTTGTACCCCGCCCATCTGGCTGGGTTTCCCCAGCCACTCTGGGCGGCTTCCATAGAAAACCAAAAACACACTAAAATATCACAGATTAAAAACTTCCCTGAACAGGGCTGCCTTAAGATGTCTTCTGAATGTCAGGTAGTTATTTATCGCTTTGACATCCGATGGGAGGGCGTTCCACAGGGCAGGCGCCACTACCGAGAAGGCCCTCTGCCTGGTTCCCTGTAGCTTTGCTTCTCGCAATGAGGGAACCGCCAGAAGGCCCTCGGCGCTGGACCTCAGCATCCGGGCAGAACGATGGGGGTGGAGACGCTCCTTCAGGTATACTGGGCCGAGGCCGTTTAGGGCTTTAAAGGTCAACACCAGCACTTTGAATTGTGCTCGGAAACGTACTGGGAGCCAATGTAGGTCTTTCAAGACCGGTGTTATGTGGTCTCGGCGGCCGCCCCCAGTCACCAGTCTAGCTGCCGCATTCTGGATTAGTTGTAGTTTCCGAGTCACCTTCAAAGGTAGCCCCACGTAGAGCGCATTGCAGTAGTCCAAGCGGGAGATAACCAGAGCATGCACCACTCTGGCGAGACAGTCCGCGGGCAGGTAGGGTCTCAGCCTGCGTACCAGGTGGAGTTGGTAGACAGCTGCCCTGGACACAGAATTGACCTGCGCCTCCATGGACAGCTGTGAGTCCAAAATGACTCCCAGGCTGCGCACCTGGTCCTTCAGGGGCACAGTTACTCTATTCAGGACCAGGGAGTCCTCCACACCAGCCCGCCCCCTGTCCCCCATCATAATGAGCAAGGACGCTCCTGCTACTCAGCATTCCTCGCAAGGAGTCAAAAGCCTTCTGCTGCCCCTGCCCCCATTGCCACACATTCTTTTTCTGCAACAGTCGATGTAATGGTTCAGCTACCGAAGCTTTCTGGGGTAAGAACGAATGATAAAAGTTAATAAGTCCCAGGAATGACTGCAACTGCGTCTTGTTCTGTGGTCGTGGTGCCTCGATGATGGCCTTAATCTTAGCATCTGTGGGGTGGATGCCTGATGCATCAATTTTAAACCCCAAGAAATCCACAGTTGGCACCCCAAAACTGCATTTTTCCTTTTTCAGTTGCAACCCCACCTCCTTGAACTTGAGCAACACTGCACGGACACGCGCAACCAGTTCCTGTGGGTCTTTACCAGCAATCAAAACGTCATCAAAAAATGGCAAGACCCCCGGCAGACCTCTTAACAGGTGTTCCATGAGCCCTTGAAAAATCCCTGGGGCCACACAAACTCCAAATTGTAATCTGTTAACTCTGAACGCCCCTTTATGTGTGACAATAGTCTGCGCTTCCGCTGATTGTGGGGTTACTGGCAGCTGTTGGTAAGCTTGTGCCAGGTCAATTTTGGCGAACACCTTGCCCCCAGCCAGTTTAGCCAACAGATGTGATACGACTGGAATGGGGTATGAGTTTCCCCTGAGTGCCTTATTGATAGTAAATTTGTAATCTGCACAGATCCTGACTTCCCCATTTGCTTTAAGGGGCGTGACGATTGGAGTCTCCCACTTAGCAGAGTCCACGGGTGAGAGAACTCCCTGCTTGACCAATTTATCTAGCTCTGCTTCGATCTTGGGTTGCAGTGCAAATGGCACTCGCCTTGGTTTGAGTCGGATTGGGGCCACCCCAGGGTCCAATTTGAAGTCAACTGGGGGCCCTTTATAACAACCCAGTTTTCCATTAAAGAGACCAGCAAATTCTTTGCATAATGCCTCGCTCATCTCAGGGCAGGTTTGGATTGAATTAAGCCCTGATATACTCAGTCCCGGGGCGGGGAACCAGTCAGTGCCCAGGAGACTGGGGCGACTGCCCTTCGCAATCACCAGTTTGAGTACCGCCTGTTTGTCCCGGAACTGTACTCTCACGGCACACATTCCCATGACATGGATGCGGCCCGCTGAGTATGACTGCAAGGTTGCTGGGAAGGGCTCCAGAGGGGGCAACTTACCCCTGGGAAAGAATGTCCTCGCGGTCTGGTCCGACACGATAGTGAATCCAGATCCGGAGTCCACCTCCATGTCGCACAGCTGACCCTCAATCTTCACCTTGACGTGTGCCTTGCCTTTCGCTGGAAACTGCACGACCCTCCCGTTGATCTCCGTTACGTAGTGGCAGTTCTTTAGAACATGGTTTGCCGTGGACGGTCTGCGATGCTCCAGTCTAGTTGCTCCTGTCGCTCCCAACGCCGCCGATCTACAGACCCTGGCGATGTGACCTGTCTTCCCGCACGTCCGGCACATAGCATCCCGGAAACGACAACTCTTCCGCTCATGGTTGCCGCCACAACCAGGGCACCTGCCTCGGTGATCTTTGTGCACTGTGCAGGCCTGACGCACTGACTCGACCCCACGGACTGGGCTTTGGCTCAGAGTAGCCTCTAGCTCGTCCATGGCATGCGCAACTTCTATCTGTGGCTTAGGGGCCTTGCGACTGGCCTCAAGCTCCTCTCTTTCATAATTCTCTGTGGCGGTGGCCTCCTTCAAGGCTGAAGCAAGGGTAACCTCTTCTTTAGCCACGATGCGTCTTCTGGCTTTCTTGCTGCTCAGACCACCGATAAACTGATCCAGGAGAGTCTTTTCCAGATCTCTGAAGTCGCAGTGCTGAGCGAGCTTCCGCAGTTCATCCAGGAATGCAGATACAGACTCCCCAGCACGCTGCTGCCTCTTATGAAACTCCAACCGCCGGGCCATCTTGGTCTCAGTAGGCGCCAAATGGCTTGTCAGGCAGGCAAGAATATCTTTGAGAGGTGTCTCACTTAGCTTCGCTGGAGCAAGCAATGCCTTGGCCAGCTTGAAGGTCTCAGGCCCACAGTAGCTCAGGAATGTGGCCCTTCTTTTGCTGGCATCGGTGATCCCTTGAGCCACTGCGAAGAACTCGAAGCGTTCGACATAGTCTTCCCACGTGTGGGGCTCTGATGGCTGGAAGGGCTCCAATACCCTTGGACTCTCCATTGTCCTGTGGCCAGGGTCGTCTTCTCAGCCAGCCAGTGAGTCTTGTTCTTAGCTACAATCCGGACTCTGAGGCAGGGCTGCGTTTAACCACTCCTCAGCATTCCGGATCCCACCTTCGTCGCCAGTTGTTGTGACGTGGGGTTTGTGATTTCAGCTCTCTTGACATAATACGCTGGAGACAGTTCTGTAGTAACACTTCTTTATTAAAGCAAACAAGACTGAGAACTGAGGAGGGGAGAGCTACATTTATAGGGACAGGGAACTAGCTAGAAAGGATACATTTTGGAGGGAACAATATCAGGCAATCACAGTCCTGCCTTTTGGAGGAAACCAATAAGACAGAGGATCCAAATACAGCAGCTTAAATGAACCAATAGTAGCTGTACCCTCTGGAACCAAAAGGCAGTTACTTTACCCTAATGCAAATACAGACAATAATAATACAGATATAAAATCCTTTGACTCAATACACAACAGGTAGTAATGGCCACCTACTTTGATGGCTTCAAAAGAAGGTTAGGCAAAGACATGGAGAATAAGCTTATCAATGTCAATTAGCTATGATGGCTGTGTTCTACTTCCACTGTCTCTGTATGCCTCTGAATACCAGGTGCTAGAAACTGCAGGTTAGAAGAGTGCTGTGGTACTCAATATCTGCTTGTGGGCTTTCCATGGCCATCTGGTTAGCTACTGTGAGTATAGAGTGTTGGACTAGATGGGCCTTTGGTCTGATCCCACAGGTTTCTTCTTAGTTGTTAGTAAATATGTTTAAAGCTCTTGTGTCAAGGATAATTGAAGGGTTCTCCACCTGTGAAATATACTCAGAGTCGCAAAGTGATTTCATGCTCTTTATTCAGCTCATAGTGGTGAGGAGGAATGAATGAAAGTCCCCTCACAGTATCTGCTTTATATACATTATTTACACAATGGGCTGCACATGATTGGCTAATTCCGGAATTCTACTGTAAGCCAATCAGGTTGTGGATTCACTTCTATCTGGAGCATGATTGGGTGGTTCCTGCCAACCAATCATACTGCTGCATTGTTCTAGGACCAATCAGACTGCTGCATTCTGAATCCTATTGTTCTAGGACCAATCAGACTGCTGCATTTTGGATCCTATTGTTCTAGGACCAATCAGACTGCTGCAGTTTGGATCCTATTCAACTCAGTACATAACAACCTGTCCCCTTGGTATCATTCTTCTGTTGTTTAAGATCTGGTTGAGAGGCCCTTTGCTGTACTCTATCTATCGTGGAAACAGGGTTGGCTGTGACACGTGTCAGGGCTTTTTCTGGGGCTAGACCCAAACGATGGAACTTTAAGCACTATGAGGTTTGGATGGTGCCCTCTTTATCCCCCCCCCCTTTACTGGCTAATAAAGACTTTTTGTTCTAGCAGGCTTTTGCCTTGCTGGGAAGATGCTGTTTTTATTTAAAATTTATTTATTTATTATCTGTTCTGCCTGCCTCCATTGTATTTTCTTTATTACTGTGGTTTTAATTTGTGATTAAAACTTTTGTAAGTCAGCCTGAGTGACATGTGTTCATTGGAAAGCTAGAACTTGATTGGCTATAACAGGACTGACATCTAATGCCCGAGGTTGGGTTGCAGCAGAGCACAAAGATGGAGGCAACTCTGATTTCCATATCCTGGCAATCAGTTCCTTAACTGCAGATAAAAGGAATGCTAATTCCATTTTTTATCACCTAAGATCTGATATGCATAAAAGAGGCATCTACTTTTATGATCCTTTCTAAAATAGCATTGCAGGAGAATTTTCATCAGATATGCACAAAAGTGCCTCATTTTCTCCACCTTCCCCAGGAAAACCCTAATCCTGTGTAGAAGTCCACTGTGCTGTGTGTGCTGGCCCCTCCTGAAACTCCATGTTCACCACTCTATAATTCTTGTGTTTGGGAGAACATGTGAAATAGGTTCTGCACACATGCAGCTGTAAACCCTTAAACTTGCGCAGCTCCACCATCTTGCATAAAGGTTCCCTTTTCGCTACAGTCCTTATAATATAGGCCACTTATTAATTTACATGTTCGTTTAACATTGTGGGAGTTAAGTACCATCTTAACAGGACTTTAAACTATTTTTGTGTATCATGCCTATGCTACCAATTGGTAGGGTGTGGATTTCAATAAAAATAATTTAAAAACTTTAAAATTATTATTGTTATTGCAATTATTATTCTTACAAATGCTGTGAGACGAAGCAGTTTTGGTGGCACACATACTAATTTATATTGTTTGACCATGTGTCATATGGTACAAGACAGCATTTGATAGGGGGGTGCTTTTTAGAAAGACGTTGCCTTGAGTTTATTTGGTTTTTCCTTTCACCTTTATCTTCATGGACATAACATGAAAATAAACGAAATAAAGACACATGAAGAGCAAAGCAAATTAATTTAAGGTGGCAAACTGCTCCAAATAAAGCCTGCACATTTATTGAAAGGATTGCATTTGTAAGGTTTCATTACAGATTGCAGTGGTGATGTTCCCTTAGATCCAATTTGGTGGCTGTTTATAAAAAAGGATACTCATTTCCTCTTTCATCAAAATGGCTTGTATAGCTTTATTTCAGTGGTATCCTCAATTTTGTCAGTGTTTAATGAGTTCTGTAGTACTCTATGATACCGTTTTTCTTTCTTTACATATTATTTCCTATGCTTGAGCCAAGTGCTAAGACACTTAGCCACTGCAATAATTTGACTTTGTGCACGTATGCTAACTAGAGAATGATGGAATCCAGCATATAGGGCATTTGAAGATTAAATCCTTAAGCAAGTAGTGACAAACTCCTTGTCCTTGAAGCTTAAATAAATAACTTTCCGGTGTTTTTTTAACCTGTTCCCCCCTCTCCCCAGCCACCCCAGCAGTGAGGTATGTCATTCGACTGGTTCACATCCATCTCCTTTTATTGATGTCCACTTTGGTATCTGTACAGGCCATCAATTTTGCTGCCTCTCTGACAGCCACTGGGAATGTATGAGTGGAGTTACTGGACTCGGTGTGCAGGGGAGGGAGAGTCAGCTTTCTCTAGGCCTAACAGTTCCAATCAGACATTGGTACTAAGTCTCATAAATCTTGTGGGTGACCCAGGCGAACTCTGAGGCTCAGAGCTCACTGAAAACTGATCAGGCCTCTGCTTAGTTTTACAGGCCCTTTGCAATGACAAGTGAAGGGTTCAACAAATGCACAAAACAGATATATATTAGTTGAAAAAATTAATGGCTTTTAAAAGAATGTTTGACAATTGTTTAAGGCTGTCCATAGATCCATTATACTGATAAACGACCAACTTGGTTTATGCCAGAAGGAAAGCAACCTGTTTGATTTTCCCCTCCCCTTTACATTTATTTTAAGGGGAAAGGTGGAGGGAGGGAGAAAAACATAACATAGGCTGTAGCTGTTGCTTGCTTCATGAGATCCACATGTTCTCCAGTGAGCAGAAAGACTAGAGAAAGCCGGAAAGCGTACCTGTATTGCATAGATTTAACCTTACAATCAAATTGAAATTAAAATGGCTCTGTAACTGCCCTCAGTGACCTGCTATTGACCATTTGAACTTCTAAGTTAGGGTCAGTTGGGGCCCAGAATAGGAGGTCAAAAGCTGGTCAGTGCTCTTCAGCGCTAGCATTTTGAATGGGGAAGATTTTATTGCCGTGATTTATACAATTTGCTCAGACAGGTTAAGGAGACCTTAAAACATGCCATGGCGCTGGCTGGGTACACCATCCGCTTAGAAAATAAATTCTGATTGTCCAGCCGAAATCTCTTGTGGCTACGCCTTTAAGTATTTTACCCTCTGTGTTCTAAAGATTCATTCCCACACTCGACCCCTGAACGTGACAAGGTTAGTGTTTCCAGATTTATTTTAACAATACATACCCACCAAATGAAGCACTTTACCAACCTGATTAATTGCAAATGCAGAATAATAACCACCATGTAATGAATTATTTTGGGGACACGGCCAAACTCATATAGATGTTAAGCTCTTAAATCACTCACTGAAGCTCTTTGAACAAAATGAAAATCAATATTTTTACCCAATTCACAAAGATCCAAGGTCTGGGATTTCCACCCTCCCCCCATCATACACTATTTACTACTATAATATTATCACTGATAATCAATTATCTGCAGAGATCAGGACTATTGAAATGTATGAGAAAGTTTCCTCTTGACCTTTTCGTGAATGGAATTTGGAATAAAAGCATTTAGTCTAATCAAATACAGGTAGGGGAGAATTATGCAACCTTCCTCAGACAATGGGTTTTCAGTCTGTCTGCAGCATCACATGCCATTCTGGTGCTAGGTCTCTGCTCATAACAATTAGCAGACTGTGCTTTTGAGGCTTTCGTTCATATAAACCTGACACGAGGGCCTGATTCTCACAAATATCTTAAACCTATGAATGGACTGTACCACTAGACCCTCTATAGGTAAGCGTAGGGCAGGCTTCCTCAACCTTGGGCCTCCAGATGTTTTTTGCCTACAACTCCCATGATCCCTAGCTAGCAGGACCAGTGGTCAGGGATGATGGGAACTGTAGTCTCAAAACATCTGAAGGGCCGAGAGCGAGGAATCCTGGCGTAGGGGCTCCCATGATTGCATGCTGCCCCAATGTATTCCTGCATTTATAAAATTGCCATGCTATCAAAGTAATCCAAATATATACCTTTTAATCTAATTTTAAAACAGAGGCTTAACAAAAACCCAAACTTTATGTGCTTTGTGGGGCTCCTCCCCTTGAATCCTTCTGCAAAATGGTGACATATCTAATCATTTTCATGGAGTGGGTATGGCTATCAGCCCATGTCACAGATCTTTTCAGTATGTGGCTATGCTCCCTTCACGGAGAAGGCAATGGTCCAATTCTGCTTGTTGATATCTAGATCCATATGTATAGGATGTTTGTTTGTGTCTGTGTTTGTGTAGATATGAGAATCCACCTGCACTGTGAAGTGGTGTGTCCCAGTCTCAGGCTTACCTCTTCAGTGATAAGGAGGCCCATTGACAAAGTTAACTGTCAATGCAGGTCAGGTGAGTTGAAAACAGTAGTGCAGTTAAAGCCGCAGGTGCTGATCCAGCTATGATTAACCTTGACTAAGTGCCATCGAAATGAATGGAATAACTAATGACACAAGTTAGTCTCAAATCAAGACTCTTAAGTCAAGGCTGACAATGCAATTAGTCCTAATTAGGGATAGAGTAGAAATTCTATTCAGCTTACATTTAAAGTGGAATTTACCAAAATACAGTTAATACTTTCTGAAACAATATGAAAACTGAAACACAGCCAGCCTTTGAAATTTGCACTTATCCAAATTTTGTGATGCAGTTCTCTAACCAACCAGTTTAAAAAATTGCATATATTTTGTAAAACTGCATAAAAGTGAAATATATTAGTGAAAATAACATAAAAAAATGATATATTTTGGAAAGTGGTTTGTTTGTTTCTTTGTTTTGACAAAACCCCCCAATTCATATGTATTATTTACATTAAAATTAATATGTATTATTTATTTTGCCTGTAGGGAAATTAGTAAAACAAAATGTCTCAGTGCACTACCAATGTTGCTACTTCATCAGTGCTGGAGTGTATTTCCCTTTGAGCAATAAGAAATAGATGAAAGTTGTCAAAGAGTAGTCAAGGACATGAAGAGTATCCTTATTTTAAGGCATCCCCAAGGTCCCCTAAACCCAAGTCTAGTTTTCTAACCAATAGACTGTGCTGGTTCTCTACATTACACCTTGTTTCAAAGGGTGCTTTCAAGGTGCTGTTATTTTGGTTCGGGATTAAGTAACATACCCATAAATGCAGGTTGCACACAAAAAAACCCAGGCTTCTTGTGGTAAGGAAAGTGATGAGAAAATGCACCGTAAAGTGTGGGATAACAATTGTTTGAGGCAATATAATCTGACCTCCCCACAAGGAAATATGAAGAAATGCTTAATAAATTGCTAGTGTCCTCTAACCTTCCCATAAACATTGTACAAACAAGTCAGGATGAATGCTCAGTAAACAGGTCATCTGAAAACAGCCTTAGATCTTACTTAGAAACTAACTACAATAATCTGTATAGAACTGGTGCCACAGGGTTCATTAAGAGAGGGGTCTTCAAGGATTTGTATCTGTATCAGATATGTTTCTAATTTTTAAGAAATTGGCTTGGTTGCCTCATAAATTGTTATTTTAGAACTTTTAAAATATTTTCATTATATTAACAACATCGGGGCCAAGTTCGACATCTGCTGATGACTGGAGAGTGGAGGATGTTATTATAACTAATGCCACAATGGTCAGACATAAAGGCCATGTTCACAAATAAAGGAGCAGCTTTGAAGAGTTCTACCAGTTGTAGGTGTCAGATTCACATCTCACTGTTCTTACAACATGGAAACTCCTTTCTTCAGCCAATTTTCTCCCTGCTTTTTTGGTACTTCTATTCTCCACACTTATCTTAAAGAGCTTAATGAGGAAAGTGGGGGGGAAGGAGAAGCAGAAATCAGTACAGTATCCTATTGACCCTATGATGCAAAACAAAAGAGAGTCATTTAATATAGTCTAACTTTTTATCCCTTATCAAAATACTTTGCAATAGACACATCAATCTTCATTACTTTCTCTAATAAACTGAGGAATATTCATTATGCTTTGTTCTTTTCCATTAATATTACCTTTAATATTTAATTAGCCGTCCAAGATCTACAGTGTAACTTAGAGAGACTAATGAAGAACACGGAGCAACCTTAAAACTCTGGCAATGTGGAACATATACTTTAATAGCTTGTATAGAATAAGGCTTTAAATAATCAGATTTGCAGCCAAGCTTTGCATTTTAATGTGAAAATGGGTTTTATCCCTGTGTTATCTTCTTGGGATATATGGGAGGCACAGACAAAGCATTGAATTTTGGCTTCATGAGCTGCAGTGAAAGTCTTCCCAGAGACTTCAGATCTAATACCCTTGGTAATTTCAGTTGTAGTAGATAATACAATATTTTCTGTCATAAAATCAGCTGAAGTAAACAATTTGGCTTTCTTTTGTAAAACTTGGAGTTAATGGATGCCGCTCAATGCAAATTGCATGTACTGGATTACAGCCAATCTCATCATTAAGTTGGGTTAAAAACAGAAGTGGAAAAATAAGAACATGTGGGAAAGCTGTCCTTAAAAGGTCACATTCAAGGTTTTGAACTGGATGAGATGAGGATGAGCATTCAGAGCTTTTGCTTTGCAACACGTATCAAATGCAGGAGGCAGAAATGAATATTAATCCTCATTGATTTTAGACTTTAAAAAGTGGAAGATTGTATTTTTGAATGCTTTCCAAGTAAATTCATATCTCTGCACATAAAAAACCTAAGGCATAATGGAAAAGAGCTAGGTCAGAAACTTTTCCCATGATCTAGTTTTCTACTTACAAGGAGCTTTCCACTTGGGGATGTGGCGTTAGAAAGCCAGCAGCAATTTGACATGGTAACAGACCATAATTTTGCTGAATATGTGCAGCCTCAATATTACGTCACATAGTTAGGAGGAAATATTTTACAGGAAATCTAGGGAGACTAGTACTAAAAGTCAAGGCTTTCCTTCCTTTGCAAGTGTAATTCAAAATACGGCACAGAGTTGTGCTGTTCCAAAAAAATTATTCTGCATTTTGTTTTGACCATTTCCCATTAATCATTGCAAAAAGAAATTGCATTTGATAATTATCAACCCAGAGAGAAAAATTAAACAACTTTATCATGGATGGGGTACACACTTTTAGTGGTTGCCTTTTAAAAAAATAAAATCTAGCTGATGGTTTTTGTGAGTGTTCTTTCATTCTAGTGCTTATAATATATTTGCATTAAGATATTCTCTAATACAAAAATGTAAAGATAATAATAACCCCTGTTTTTATAACAGAAGGCAGTCTCTTGGGAAGTGCTGTTGTTTCAGATGTCAACTGAAAAAGAGAGAAAACATGTGTAAACTTGAGAGAAACCACACCTAATTTCATTCAGTAAGGCTAAACTTTGTCTCAGTAAGTGTCATATTGTACGATCACTGAGTGGATAGTGTCATTATATAGTTCAGTCACTAGGTGGCACTGGACATGTATCTGGGTAACACCAAGAGTTTCCTGTTGCTGTTCTGCCTTGTTTAAGAGCAACAAATCAGGTCCTCCCTTAAAGAGGGCACGTATTGCGGTGAGAACTGGACAGCCAACACCCTGTGTTGTGGGTGGGTACAATTGGTTAGCCACAACACCTGATTGGTAGGTTCCTCGAAGCTGGGTACAATCTGGCCAATGGGACACAGTCTAAATGGTTCGAGGGACCTATTTATGCCCATGCACGTGACCCAGAGCTTCCTCTTTCGGCGCATGCATTCGGAACACCTGCCCACCTCTCCCTACTTTTAGGGCTTGTTGTGCTTGACCTTGCATTGCTTTGTTGGGACAGGGGCACGGCAGGAATTTCCTCCACTTGGCTGATTTGCCGCATAGCAAATTGTCACAACTTGTAAGGTTGTGGATAGACTCTGGTTCAGGTGATAGGGATGGGAGAACGCTCTCGCCATCCCTATGTGAAGGGTATTCTGTTAAAGGAATCCAGGGACTTGATGGTTTGGTCAACCCCTGAGAGGGGGTTGTGCCCATGCCTGAGTCCAGGGGGACATTTGGGTGGCAGAGTTAGCCTGTGCCCAGCTTTCCGCTTATTCAGGTGTTCACCCTTGGCTGACCTATGCTGGTGCCCTGGGTCAGCGCTACCTGCATGGCAGGGAGCTAGTCGAACCAGAGCCTATGCAACCAGTCACTTGCTGTAATCAATAAAGTTGTGGCCTAAATTCTGCCAAAAACCAAACCAAAATTTGAGTCAAGTGTGAATTTATTTAGGGGGGGAGGTTTCTGGGTCTGAACATGCAATAAAGTTCTCGTCTAGCTAGCTTCCTGACTGTTGAGTCCTCTAAGCCTTCCATGGCACATAGAGAAGATATATTTACCAGATGAACATGGAGGAGTGAACTGATTTAACCCATTAAACAGAACTGTGGGGAAAAGATTTAATCCCATTATACAGAAACTGCAGAGTGAATTTTACCTTGGGGAAATGTGCTTCTGCTCATTTTCAGTAACTCTATAGTCCATTTTAGCTGGTAAGCTCGAAAATTAACAGCACATTAATGGGACCGCTGCCTACACTTGTAGCACTGTCTGTTTAGGATTAGACCATTAAAAATTGAAGGAGATAATTGTCCCTGCACTGGAACAGGAGAGGTGTACAGCGAAAGTACTTTAGTCAGCACTTGTCTTTACGCTTAGTAAACAGAGAGCTGGATTTGAAAGCAATGAACATTTAGTATTATCATACTACACATATTTCAAAGCTCCATTGATCAGAAAGTTGTTTGTAAAGATGTTGTAGACGAGTTAATGCAGAATGATTCATAAATCAAATGATTTCCAGACTGCGCAAAAAATCACATGAAAACAATTCAATAGTATATTTTATTTTATATGCTCTTACTTTTTTGGAAAAAAGAGCGAGAGGCTTCCTGTTTGTTTTAAACATTTAGGCTGCAATCCACTGCACACTTACCTGGGAGCAAGTCTCATTGAACTTACTTCTGATGCACAGAATTGGTCTGCACATTTAATTGTTGATTTGCTAGATGAAGCAAATTTCATTAAGTCTGTATGGAAATGTACAATTGAACAAGGGAAGATTTTAAAATTCCTATGCATTCCCATCTTTCCTCCTTCTTCTTAATAATTGCTACATAAGATTACTGTCACTCCTTCTGTGGCACCTGTTTCTCTCCAGGGTCATTCGTATGCTGCATATTCTCCAGTGAAGTTACACCCAGTAACTGCAGCGCTATCCCTATGGATCGAAGGAGTAACATCACATCCTTGAAGCATTTGTACTGTCATTTATCATAGGATCCCCAAGGATGCTTTGAATACTGAGAGATGCTCTCTTGCTGAGTGGCAGCCTGATCCGAAGTATATTTAGTTGCAAGTCCCACTGAGTTCATTGGGAACTTATTTCCTAATAAGTATGCTGAGGATTGCAGACTGAATCAGGTTTAATACTTTTTTCCCCACTGGGGACCTATGAAGCCTGCAGAACTAGAGGCATTTCCTAATTTTAATTACTGTTATACATTTTATATTTCTGTAAGCTATCTTGAAGGTCCAGTTTGATAAAAAGGGGAGTTACTAGAATATTTTGGGGTTTCCCCTCCACTAATTAATCATCACTACAGCAAGATTTGCAAATTCGCTTATGAAACCGTAACAATATAAGACTTGTAGAAATCTGTACCCATCTAATTCAGTTTCTATAGTGAGACCAGGGACTCCAAATGCCCAAATATTTTTAGCAGGTGTTGTTCATATAATCCATAGTTCAGAATGTACATATGTTATATATTCAGTGTCTGCCAGTATAATACATATCAAGGGGACATTGTCTAGCCAAAGTTCATTCATTGAAGTGGAAGAGATATGCTTACCTTCACCATTGACAATGGGGCTGAAAAATGCTGAACTTCAGTTGGATTGTGCCTTAAGACTGATGCATTGCACTTATAAACACATTTGTTTGAGACAAGTGAATCCATCTGACAGCTCCTGATGGGCTGATCTCACTCTATGTGAGATGCACATCAGGAAGCTAATTTCTTTAGGCCAGGGTACTCCCAATTGTGTCTCTAGCTGTCTTTGGACTACAGTTCCCATCATGCCTTAGCACTGGTCCTGTTAGCTAGGAATGATGGGAGTTGTAGTCCAACAACAGGTGGAGACCTAAGTTTGGGAAGCCCTGCTCTAGGTCATTGCAGGACTCACCAAGATGGCACCCACAGGTCCACATGTGCCTGCTGAAGCCTTCCCTGTGGCCACAGGGTCCCCTCCGCCCCCCCACTGAAATTATTATTGAAGGAAGCATTTTGTTGTAGCCTGTAGAATATGTTGCGGCTTGTTCTTGGTAGTTGTGTGTGCATGTGGTGCCTCAACAGTATCTCCAATGCAAACCTGCCCACAGCCCTCAAAAGGTTGGTAACCATTATTGTGTGAAGCTAGGGATGCCAACTCATTGGGGGAAGACAACCAAATACTAGTTGCTATAAACCACAGAAGGGGAGGGTGCTCTTGCGCTCACATCCTGCTTGTGTGCTTCCCAGAGGCCTCTGGTTGGCCATGGTGAAAACAAGATGCTGGACTAGAAAGGCCACTGGCTTGATCCAGCAGACTGTTCTGAAGTCACCTTGAGAGCATGTGAAACCTTAGCTGCTGGAGAAGAGTGGCGATAGGCAGCACTCCCAACACTTGACCAGTTTGCTCCCAGCACCCTCCCTCTCTCCCTTCCCAAGTTGGGCCTGTTTGGTGCATGCTTGCATACTGGGCAGAAGTACACAGACCTGGCTATGGAGCTACACCCAAGAATCAAAGGTGGAGGAGCCTGACTGCCTCATTTGGCACACCTCAGCTGTAGCAAAAGTGTAGTCATGTAGGCTACCTGGCTCATGCTGGTCACTCACTGTTGTTATTCCAGTTCTGCTGTTTCCAGCTCCGCTCTGTCCAGCCAGCATTGCTGTCATGCAGCAGCGGAGCTAGCCGCTCAGGCACCTGGAGTGGTACACATGCTGTGCACCTGGTGATCATCGTGGCGGCGATCCACCCGGGGTGCGATTGGTGCGTCAGCGATCCGCCCAGGGGGATTCTGTCACCCCCCCTCTGGGATGACACCCTGGACGGACCGCCCCCACTGCCCCTCCTTCCCATGCCCCTGCTGTCATGGACAGGCTGTACAGTTAGCTTCACTGACACTGGTGGGGTTTTTTTAGTACTGACCTACTCCTGTGGCTCCTGACACTAGCTGAGGTGAGATCATTGACTCCAGGCTGGCCCAGTGGCTGCTAGGTCTCCACCCTTTGTCACTAGGCTCCATGCCAGGTGCTCTATAACCAGCCACAGGTGCCTCAAATTGTACCCTGTGGCAGTTAAATGGTATGGCCTAGAGTTTTCTCATCCCACTGTGCCACTTCCCTTCTTCTGCCCTTGTGGGAGCCCTGCTAAGAGGTGCAAGTTCACTTTAATTTGCTTTCTCCACCTGCTGTCTGAGGTGGGTAAAGGTAAAGGGACTCTTGACCATTAGGTCCAGTCATGGCTGACTCTGGAGTTGCGGCGCTCATCTCGCTTTATTGGCCGAGGGAGCCGGCGTACAGCTTCCGGGTCATGTGGCCAGCATGACTAAGCCGCTTCTGGTGAACCAGAGTAGCGCACGGAAACACCGTTTACCTTCCTGCCGGAGCGGTACCTATTTATCTACTTGCACTTTGACATGCTTTCGAACTGCTAGGTTGGCAGGAGCAGGGACCGAGCAATGGGAGCTCACCCCGTCGCAGGGATTCGAACCTTCTGATCGGCAAGCCCTAGGCTCTGTGGTTTAACCCACAGTGCCACCCGCGTCCCTCTCTGAGGTGGGTACCTTGGATTAAACATCCTGTTTGGCTCCAAAAAGAAACATTGCCATCTGCGCCAACGTGTTAAGAGATACAGGAAATAAATAAATTATGCAATCTATAACTGTGCAGCACCACACACAACTTCAGGTGGCTCAAGCAAGTGACCCAAACCACGCACTATGGGACAAAGTAGATTCCTGATCTTTGGTTTATGTTCATTCTCCTGTTGTCTCACCTACTTCTGGAGTATAAAATCATTATGTTCCAAACCATGCATGTTTTTGTTATGGGACTTGAAAGGAAGCGAGGATTTCTTGTCATCTATGTAGCTAATCCTTGTCCTCAGAGAGAACTGCCTGGGGACATAACATCCCGTGTTTGTTGTCTCCCCTTGCAGTCTTATGTGCCAAGGTGTCTGTGCCGGCAAAGGACTGACTGTTCAGTTCAGTGACAGTTCAATAAAGCAAGCCCAGCTAAGTGAAGTATACAATAGAATTGTGAGAGACGGATGTTCTCATTAGGTGACGGTCAAGGTGCATTAAGGAAATGAGGTGAATGAAATTCTCTTTGCTGCAAGCAGCTGTATGTACTTGACATTCCGAGGGGCTTGTTCCTCCCTATTGGTGAGCAATGTAACTTCTCCATTAATCACCCCCTCCCTTTGGCTGGAGAAATGGCGCCAAAGCATGCATTGTGCATACACATACCTCTTTCTGAAGGGATGACACTTAACTTGACTTTGAGCAAAGGCTCCCAAAAACACTATCAACTTAAAAAGTGTGCAGAGCACTTATGAAAGAGAAGGCCCAGCGCAATGAAACCAGGAATACGGCATCTGCATTGTCTCTGACACTTGATCTGGACACAGGAAATGCAAGATTCCAGGCAGATGAGGACTGAAACCAAAGCCCCGAAGTCTTCGCTTGTGCAAGTGATTACAGGCAGCTGTTTCACTTCACATTGCAGAGCGTTTTGCCTCTACAGCCTGCCACATTCTGCAGAACTGCTTCTGCAGAAGACGGGTGGGAGGACCTGGAGCATTCTTGGACTAGACAGCAGATGTACGGGAAAACACAGATCAAAACTGACTGAGGAGACAAAATAAAAGAAGCAAAGAAAGTCTGCTGGAGAGAAATGGCCTTGATTTATACTTTATTTGCTTGTGTATTAAGAATACTTATAACCCCCACCCTTCATTCTCAGAACCCAGGTTGGAGTACAAGATACAGATCCCACAAATTAACATAAAAATAGCCATAAAGCTGGAGTATTTTTATCAAAATATTTATATATTCCCCCTGGTCATTAAAAACCAGGAGTGTACAGTAATATAAAAACCATTTAAAGCAATACACAACCATAATTAAAATGACTGGCTATTCGTTTAAATGATTACATAGGCCCGTTGGCATGAAAAATTATTCTACGGATGCCTAAGAGTCAGAAGCGAGATTCCTCCAATCTCTGTTGGAAGAATTTTCCACGGCAATGAGACTGGTGACATTAAATGCCCGAGTTCACAACAAGGGCAGGTAAAATAACAGCAGGCTGTCTTCCACAGTTGGTGCTACACTAAAACTCTCATTAGGCAGGTAGGTAAGTCTGTATTTCACAATGTTTGTACCAAGTGAGCTTCCAAGGGGAGAGCATTTAACAGATGGGGAGCCGCTACAGTAAAGGTCTTTTCTCACATCACCACATAATGCGCATCAGAGACAGTGGTACGCAGAGAATAACCTTGTCCAAATATCATAAGGCTATTTGGGGAGAGATACTGCTCAGTATTGATTCAACTTTAATCTGGCAGTGATTTATCCAATGCAAATCACAGCAAGGTTATATGTCTATTTATATGTCTTCTAATTGCTTTAATGGAACTGGAAGATTTTTAAGTCCTTTTGTACAGGGCAGGCTCAAGACATTTTGCTGCCTGAGGCAAAGGACAAGATGGCACCCTCCCCCAAGGCACATACAGAAGCCAGCTGGACTGGTAGCTGAATCTTAGTCCAATATTGGTGAAAGTACAGTATCTACCACTGTGCTTGAAGGCAGCAGGCTAGTGTAGAGGGTACAGGGCAAACCACATGTCACTCACAGCTCTGGCCCCTCCCTGCACCTCAGCATCTGCTGCCTAAGGCAGCTGCCTTACTCTGCCTCATTGCAGAGCTGGTCTTGCTTTTGTAGTTTTTATATTAATGTAGTTGTAAATACTAAAACAGAGGGGTTTTTTTTAAATAAAAAGCAGCACTGTCATTTTGTGGGAGGGTGTGTGTGTTAACCAGAATTCCAAGAGACACGGTGGGTGTTAAGGGGATTACAAAAAGTGTCAATATAAGGTCTTTTGTTTCCTTATGAAGAGCTTTAATATCCTGAAATTTCTGCATGCCAAATAAAATAAAGGAAATACTCAGGAAAAAGTAACGGCTAACAATAACAGTAGTGATGATACACATTTTTCCTAATTTGTATTAATCCCTTTTTAGCTACAAAAGGACACGAACTACTAGGTCATTCAAAGTAGTTCTTTCCCATCTTCGGAATATGTTTCTTCTGTAGCTTTATTCAGCTGTTTTTGGCCCTGATCCATCATGAGTGAATGCAGTGGGGCTTTTACTCGATGACCTTTGCATTTACAAAGAATTGTCATGATTGCACAGTATTGCATTGTACCGTTGACAGAACATATAATATACAACATAATGAAAATTGCAAAAGTGATTTTTAAAAAATGGTTTGGGTGGCTTTATTTTAAGACGACGTCATCCCATTACACTGGCCATTTTATATACAGTTTAACTGTCTGCCTAAGGATGGGGGAAGCACCAGTAAAAAGCCCTTTAATTTTTTTATACCATAGCAGTCAGATTTAGTCTGAAAACTGCCGAACTAAGGGACATACCTCTGTCATTGACAGAACTCAGCCATAGTCCTAGTGTTGGTGTATTACTCTGGCAGCCCTTTTCCCTTCTTGTCCCCGTAAGATTAAAAGTGGCCAAATAAGGGCTTTTATTCCCACCTTAGTGTGTGAGGATTGGATGGGATGGGGGCAATCCCATCTACTTAATCAGCATCCAATGGGCTTCTGAAGGCTGCACAAACCCTGATCCTTGCCTTGGTTATCAACAGCTTTCCCCCACTTGGGTGCTGGGAATTGTAGTCTAAAACATCTGAAGAGCCCCAGGGTGGGGGAGTCTCCTTTAAAGCCAAGGATGTTTCCTCTTAGAGGATGGCTCTGTGACAGGACGCTGCTGTGAACTTGCAGTGGTGCAAGCTGCTCATTTTCCTTGCTGGAGATTTCACAGATTGTTGGGATCAGGCTGTTAGCCGCAATAGGACTCTTTTCCAATGATGGGAAAATGAAATGAATAACTAGCAGGGCAAGAGAAGTGAGCTAAGCACGTTGTTATGAGCTGGGCTTCGTCATCACCACTCTCACGAGCTATTGTGGAAATGGAAGTTCTCTCAGCTTTCTTCAAAAGGCAGTTTATAAATCCCAGCCTGTGCCATTTAAATGTTTCTGCTTCCTCTTACAGAAATTTCCCAGGATGAAACCATGAGAAAATTGTAAAGGCATATGAAGGAAATTCTTTTAAACACAAGAGCGTCATACACAGGGCCCTGCTCACAGCAAATCAGCCAAAGATTTGCCCAGCCACCGATAGTAATCATTTTTGCTGGAAAGGAAGTGCATTCCGATGAAATCAATGATATTTGCTTCTGAGTCAAAGGCTCACAGCCACTGATGAGCTGTGCTCCTCTATGCTGAGTGCCCACATCTCAGATTCAGAAGGCTATTGAGTTCCACCCAGCAGCCTAGCTGTACGGACAAACGAGGCATTGGCTCTAAACCAGTGATGGCCAAACGTGGCCCTCTAGCTGTTTTGGGACTACAATTCCCATCATCCCTGTTTTGGGATTACAACTCCCATCATCCCTGACCACTGCTCCTGTTAGCTAGGGATGATGGGAGTTGCAGTCCCAAAATAGCTAGAGGGCCAAGTTTGGCCATCACTGCTCTAAACTAAGATCCACACAAAATTACACACCCACAACTTTTACATCAATCCTGGCCCAACTGCACTGACTGCCAATTAGTCAGGACCAATTTAATTTAGGACCAATTAAAAGTGCTGGTTTTGACCTATAAAGACTTAAACAGCTCAGGACCAGAATACCTCAAGGACCACCTCTTCCCATATAAACCATCCTGGACTCTGTGTTCATCATCTGAGGCCCTTCTTCGTGTGCCTCCTCATGAGGTCCGGAGGGTGGCAACACGAGAACGGGCCTTCCCTGTAGTGGCTCCCTGTTTGTGGAATGCTCTCCCCAGAGAGGTTTGCCTGGTGTCTTCATTATATATTTTTAGGTGCCAGGCGATAAGGTTCTTCTGAACCAGACCTTGGGTTGATTAATATTCTACAAATTTTTAAATGTGTCAGTGGGAAGGGGGGCGGCGAATATTGTTTTGCTGTTTTGTTTTACTTATTTACTTTTATTTTATTCTGTGAACTTGAACTGCCCTTATGATGAAGGGCGGTATATAAATCTTATAAATAATACTAATAATTCTCATGGAGCCTTTCTTTCTTCAGCAGGCACAGGTATGCAAGCTAGGCACTGCCCTGTCCTTGCACAAATCAAATTTGGTTTAGGGAATGTTGTATATAAGATCTCCAAGCACTACTGTCCTAATAAATTTATGCATCAGCTCACCTGGATAAGACTTTTAGGAAGAAATCCTAAGTGTGGAAAGCTAGTGCAATCTATGACATCTTGAATTAAGCTGGTGTTAAATATGCCAGATCCAAACCCTTCAAGACTGGGGCTACTGCTGCTCATGATCCGTTTGCAGTGTTAAGGCCCCCCCCCAAAAAAAATCTGGAAGCAATCTAAAGTTTTCACTTATTATTTTGAATTCTCCTTATTTCAGCCAATTTTCTCACCCCCCACTCTTCAATTCACATTTACTCTTCCTAATATATATATTTTGTTGCTTCTTTCTGCTCTTCTTTACCACCCCTCCCTCAGAAATGCAGCATGAGATCAAAGGGGAGAAAACCAGCAATACAAATTAAAGATTTGATGGGACTTGAGTGTAACTAATAAAAATGCTTTTTGCATTAGCCACAGTTGCTAACAGTGTTTAATGGCTGGCAATCTTCAGCTTCTATTACTAGAATAAGAGGGGTGACGGTATAAGTGGGCACGGTGGGTACAGCAATTAGTGTGGAACTCTTTTTTTGTCAGACCCCTATTTAACATGTATATTCCTGGTGTTTTTGCACATATTGTATTTTTTCATGCTAAACTTTGTGTAAAAATTAACAGCGTCGCTTATTTGAGATGCAAATTACTCAGTTTTTGTGTGCTTAATTCAGTGGTATCACATTTCACTTGCAATAAACTGAAAGATGAGTACAAACTTGTATATAGTGAGCAGACACACATTATTGCTATTGTGAGAAGTTTTTTTGCCGTTTGACTTAGGTTCAAGCAAGATAAGCAAGCTGTCTTGTGCTCTCACAAAATCTACCCACCTCGCCACTTCTGTTGCATCCACTGATGGAATCCTCTTGTTCCACGAAGATTTCTGAATATTATAAATACTATATGGACTTTCATTTGTAGCCTATGGACCACTTTAAAATAGCTTTCTGGGTGGATGACTTGATGAGTGTTTTCATGCCTGTTCAAAGAAGTGAAATTAATTGTGGTAGGTGCTGTATGATTTTAATTTGTTGATCATCCTTTGGTGCGATATCACTAGGGATAGTGTTATCACAGGAGAAACCTCCACAGTCTTTCCTCTTTGTTCAGTTTAATCATGGCCCTGTTCTTTGCCACCTGTTCTTTGTCACCTTTCTCTAGGCAGCCTCATATAATCCTGTCACTTCCAGTACCACTTATATGGTGAAAACTTTCAACTTTTCATGTCATGTCTGCACAGACTTCCACACATGTGTTCAGTCAACTGACATTTGTATGTAGGCATCTCATTGACTTCTCAAATGTGACATGTTCTGCTCAGTTTTCTTCCTAAGCCTTCTTCCCTCATTTGAGCCTTTTGTCTCCGTCACCCATCCTGATGACTGGACATGAAGCCTTGGCATTAGCATTGATTCCGCCCTCTATTTTGTACGCCGTGTTTAACTTGTCACCAAGTCACACTACTTGGTGGTAACCTTACCACTCTTTTTATCCCTCTTTCCCTTGGCTAAAACTCTGGTTCATGCTGTGGTTGACACTCACGTTGATGACTTTAACTTTTCTCTTTTGCCTGCCCATTGTTATTCTTCAGTCCTCTCAACTTTATCCAGAACTCTGCTATCAAAATAATCCACATCTCTCTATAATGCAGAACAAGTGATGCTCCTCAACTATGGGCCCTTGTGGTTTCATTGCCTTTGGCCATTTCATTTTTTCCCCATGAGGAGAACTGCAGAGCAAGAGGGAGCAGGAGAGAACATTGGTCACCATTAGTCTCCTCCCAGAAGATTATGGGATGGGGCTAGCTCTTGTGTCAATTCTGTATCCTGCACAAATGCTTTCAACTTTTCTTTAAAGCTCTCCATGGCCTTTTCTTGTTTATCTCTGTGCTATAGCCCTTCCCATGATCTTTAGTCTTCCAACTGTACCACCTAGTTAGAGATGCCATTTTGTTTTCCGCAACACAAAAATATCCAGAAACAGGACCCAACTCCTAGGGGTTGAGGGGTCTTTGCCCCCCCTAAAATATTTGCGGGGGTGCAATGCCCCAGTTGATGGGCATTGCCATTCAAATGGTGTGTGTATACTGTACCATGTGATCGATTATGCAGGATGGGACTTACCTGGGGCCCCCAAATATTTTATTCAAGTTGGCACCCCATCCAGAAAACTTGCCTTACTCCGTATTGATCCTCCCAAGTCTGTATCTGGCTGTTTTAATGAACTAGACTCCTAATCTGCATGGTATATGTTATACTTCCCAACAGTTCATTAATTCTCAGACGCCATGTCAGGTTGTTTTGGAGTACCTTCTACTTGCTTTATCCCTACTTCAGTGGGAGGCTGGTGTTTTAGCAATTTCAACATACACTTTATCTATTTGTTTCCTTATCTGACAAGCAGGGTAGGAATGTAGAACCCCCCCCCCCGGTAGACACACCTTGGTTTCACCTCTTCTTTAAAAACTGGATGAAGTGTGAGGCAGGATGCCTAACTTATCTTCTTCATTTTGGGAGACATCCAAAATGTCATGCTGGCAGAGGCTGATTGGAGTTGTGGTCCAAAAGATCTAGAGAGCACCAGGTTGGGGAAGAGGGTTGGTTCACAGCCACTGTGTTTCCCTCTGTCAGGGAAGAGAGAAATGCAGTGACAAGAGAGAATGAAGATCAGCATCAGAAACAAGAGGGGAGCAAAGATCAGCTTGGGGAAAAAGAGGAGTGAAGATCAGCATTGGAAAGAAAGGGGGAGCAAGGATCAACATCGTGATGTGTGTGTGTGTGTGTGTGTAAGGATCCTCAAAAAAGCACCCTTAACAAACCACAATGGGCAGGGGGTCACCCCTGCTAATTTCAAATTCGCCTCTGCTGCCAAAACGTCTGGGACCAGCCCTGACATTAGCCAAAACTGCATACAAAAATGTGTTTCTTAGAAGAAATTTGTGCAATTTATTTTTTATTTTTGCAAATTGGTTCAGAAACCTGAAAAAAAGAGAAACAGAGACGACAAAAACTTACAGTTCCTTCTACCCCTAATTACAAACAATTGAGACAGAAAACAAGAGGCTTCTTCAAGTAGAACCTCTGCAGGCATCCCTGTTAAGTTGGCCTGGGAATGGACTTCAGGATGTTGCCTTCAGGTTGTAAATTTATTATGCAGTGTGTGTATTTCCTGCATGTTTGGACACGTAGCTTGGCTCTTGCCAGTTAACTGAAACAATCATCTAACTATATAGTATATTAGTTAAAGTTTGACCAATTGAGTTCCCATGGTTTCCTTCTCCCCACTGAATGCATTTGTGTGCAGTGGAAAGGAACTGCTAAGTGGAATGCATCCAGGATATTTGGCCTACGGGTGCCTTATTGCAGGCATCAGGATGTTAGTCTAATGCATACCTATGCAAAACTTCTAAAGACACCCTTGTTCTTGTAAAGCCTATAAAGCACGACAAATTAAAAGAATTCATTTGTGGTTTGACAAATAACCCTATATTTTCCCATTCTGTTCACACAGTTTGTAGAGGAAAAGCAAAGATGGGCAGAAAGAGAAGACAAAACTTTCTCAGTTCAGCAGTAACCCCTTTTTCACCAGTGTGTAAGTGCAAGAAAAAGTTTTAAAAGGTATCAGGGGACTGTAGTGTTTAAAACCAGGAGAATCTGGCAAAGAATCTTGCCTGTAATGAATTATTAAGCAATTGTGTGTGTGCTGTGTGTTGGTCCTGATGCAGTTCCTTAGTTTTGAGGGATTTATTTGTCATGCATAAAAACTGGTTCTTGGTTTAGCTTTGTAGAGTTCCTCTGTAGGATGTGCTAGGGGTTCATAAAAGTAATTTGGGTTATTTGGTGATTTGATTTGGCAACACTCCAGTTAATGCTGTGCCACCAAAACAAAAGGGAAAAAAAATCAAAGAGAGATTAGCCATAGCAAGAGTTTGACTGACTAAAAAGTAGATGCACAAACTTTTTGTGTGTGTTTCTGGGCAAGTGCATATTGTGCATGCCAAGAGTGCAAACGGGTTGAAAAGACTCCTGGGTCCTTTATTGCATTTTGCTCTGAAGTCCCTGCTTACAAGTTCTTTTTGGTTCACAGACACATCATTGAAAAGAAAGTTACTAATGGCATCACTTTAATAAATTTTGACCAGCCCTATTACATTTTAACTTGTTTGATGTCTTTCCGTCTGGGGATCTGGTTAATCAGTGGCTGTAGGCTCAATGTTCAGAGGTGGTTTCATCCTCTCTATTCCTAATGTTCAGGACTGTGGCTGCTTTGTCGCTTAGGTAGCCAAAACAGAACCACCCATGCAGAAGAGAGAGGAATCAACTAGAGTCCCAAAGTTTTGCAGAAGTACAAACATAGCCCAATGAGTACCGAGTGTGCTAAGCTGCCACAGAATGTTGACTGACAGTTAAGAGGGGGGATGGGAAACTGGGTGGCAGAGGGATTGGGACAGAATATCATGAAAGGGGAACACTCTATACCAGGCATCCCCAAACTCGGCCCTCCAGATGTTTTTGGGACTACAACTCCCATCATCCCTAGCTAACAGGACCAGTGGTCAGGGATGATGGGAGTTGTAGTCCCAAAACATCTGGAGGGCCGAGTTTGGGGATACTTGCTCTACACTATGATGTTTCCACACCATAGATTAAAAGCACATCGCTTCTCCCAAGGAATCCTGGAGATTGTAGTTTGTTAAGGGTGCTGGGACAGTATTGCTGTGAGAAGTAAACTACAATTCTCTGGATTCTTTGGGAGAAGCCATGTGCTTTAATGTATGGTGTGGACATGAATTTTGCTGCAGGTCTGAGGATACCAGCTACTATGGAGGAAGCTGCGTCCTTGCGTTGCGTGAGGGTCCCCCCGAAGCCTCATTCTGTAGACTGCTGGGAACAGGATATTGGATGGGTTGACCCTTGGTCTACTGCAGCAGGCCCCTTCTCAGGATCTTAATTTATATTAAAAGGTTTGCTTTCTCATTCATCTGATGTAGCAATTCCTTGCCAGGTTATCATGAGTAGGTAGTCTATTACAAAGTTTGGAACATGGAACGAGGGGGAAGGCCAAAAAAAGATCCAGTGAACAATTCATGTAGGGTTTAGGCTTAAAAGTATGTTTTAAAGGGCAAGTTTCACATCTTGAAATTCTTGTGAAGGAACTTTCTGCCATAGAGTTAGACCACGACTTCTTGGAAAGGATTCCCATTTATCACGTCTCAAATGAAAGCATTCCTTGGACACAAATGTCTTTTTCTTCTTTTGTCTAATCACTGAAGGGCAAAGTGAGAAGGAAATGTCAAAACTGAGGAACAGTGGTGCATAGAGAGCACTCACTCTAGAGCTCAACCAGCTTTTGTGAGGGCCTGGGCGATTTGTCAAATGGTTGTGGCATAAGTCAAGCCCTGAGGTTGAAAGGTCTTGACCTAAGGAGTGCTAGAATCAGACAGTAAAAGCAAGAAGCCTGCTAGAAGTTTCAGCTGTAGTGGAGAGGAACAATGATGGGTGCTGGACACAACAAAAGCTCATCTGCATAATTCAGGTAAGTAATTTTATTGAAACTGACAAGGATGTGACAGGCTGAGAAAGAGAAGAGAGCATGCTCTCACTGGGAACCTTTAAAGCTCTTCAGTTAGGTATGTGAAAATAAGTGACAGCTAATCTCTCTACTAAAAAACCTGTAAACAATGCCATTTTACACAGGGCTCACCTATGACCTTTATATAGATCAGCCCATCTATGGCTTGGCCAGGCCTGGCTACAGGACCCATCAAGCACAATAATGTGACTATAGGTTATGCTGTAAGCTGTACTTTTCATATTTTATCTCAACATACTTTGTTTTTTTTAATCGCTCTTCACCTTTGGCAGTTATGTCGGAGAGTTTGTTGCTCATATTGGTGTTGAGAATGCTGACTCTGAAGAGTTCTTGCTTCAACCAAATATGAAGTTATTTTCATGCAAAAGGACCATTCTACAGTTTCAGCTTGCATGGGGTCATCCTGGAACTATAAACCCTCAGGACTATAGGTCATAAGGCAGCAAGTCTCTGCTTTAAGACTTGTATGGTTATTGGTATTACTAAAGCTATTAAACTCCTTCATTAATCTCCCTGTGCCGAGCCTTTTAAAAAATCTTATTCCTGCTACAAGTATTCTTTAAGAGTGAAACACACTACATTTCAAACAATGCAGATTTCAAAGATATCCCTGTTCTAGTTCACTTATTTATTACATTAAAAACAAACCAACCAGTGGCTTTTAATGAAAAGGCAATATAGACATACCAAGGTTGACAGGAATGTTGTCTTGACACAAGTGGAATTTTCTCAAGCAATTTATGAGGGGAAAGTGTTTATATGAAAAACATTTATTTGCAGAGGAAGAGCAGCAAATATGGAACCAACCATTTTTCAATCTGAGGTCTGATTCATACCACCCCACCTGGCTCTATGCATGTGATGAATTCAGAGCGAATTTTATAGGTGGGTGTATGTTTGCCACTGTGAGAACAGGATGTTGGATGGATGAGTAACTGGCCTAATTCAGAAGGCCTATTCTTATGTTCAAGGCAAAGTGGTCATCTGATTGTTCTGCCTCACATCTAAATCCATTCTCAGTGTGCAATAATGTGGGCAATCCCACCCCAACCTGAAAACACTCACACGCACAAATTGTTTTGCAACACAGCAAACCATAAAACGCTGTGAAGTTACTCACCCTGATGCAACTGTAGGGACAGCTGTAGAAGCAGGAACATAGGAAGCTATTTCCCCATCTAGCCTAGTATTGTATATTCTGACTGGTAACAACAACAGCAGTAGTAACAATTATTTATAAATCACTTCTCATGAAGCACCTCAAAGTGATTTACATATAAAAGTTACTCATATATAAACAGTTTAAAAAACTGCATATAAAAACAATAAAAACATATATAAACAGGAAAGCACTTTAAACTCTCCTGGGTCTCAGATAGGGCTTTCATGTCATCCTTTTTAATTGAAAATGGCAGGGATTGAACCTAGGCCTTTTGTATTATGTGCACTGTCACTTTTAAATGTTCCTATTATTAAATGTTCCTCTTATGTTTTAATTATTGTTATGTCCCCACTTCTTTCTTCCATAATGAAACCAAAGGTGGCATATGTAGAGTACCCAAGACCCAGCCTCAAACCTGCTTAGCTTCAGCAAGGTGGCTCCATCATGTGCCCCCAAACCATATATGAGGTCAAGCAGCAGAGTCAGTTACTGATGCAAGCCACTCAGTGTGAGCTTCATGGCCGATTGGGGATTTGAACCTAGGTCATCTCAGTCCTAGTCCAATACTCTACTGAACTGGCTCTCAAGACTCGGCACTTCTGTGGTGCAGGTAATTTCTGTTGCTGTGTCCAACATTCTGCACCAAGTGATAGGAAACGTACTATAAATATGGCATAAAGATTTTGTTTTGGGGGTGGAAATTGCTGAAATACCAGACAGCACCATTTGACTGGGGTTGCAGAGAGAGAGAAGCCCCCAATAATATTTTCTCACACCCAAGTCTCAAAACCCCCATGGCATTCCAGGGCTGGAAATACACAGTCAATCAGCTTTATTTCCAAAGGGCACGGAGCGCATGCACTTTTTGACCCAGCTGCAGAGCCTTCCACCTAACAGGAAGTAGCTCAGAGTTCTGGCACCATCCAGTGTTGATCACAGTATTATAAGCAGTCAGATGCATAATTCACAAGGCTTAATGAATATTCCAATTCATGACAGCCAACTGGCTCCATAGGTCGCACCTCCCAGTCTCATATAAATAAAGAATGAGATACTGGAAAGCATACCAGCTGAACCCAACTGAGTGCCAAAAACATGCATATTAATGAGGCACAATAAAAGATATACTTGACTCAGGAAGTAGTGCTTGTATTGTTTTCAGCTGCAGAGAGAGAGAGAGAGAGAGAGAGAGAGAGAGAGAGAGAGAGAGAATTGAATTGTAGCCCCACAGAACAAGAAGAAGGAAAGAAAAAGAAACTCACCACAAAGTACGAAATAAAGGTTTATTTGTGATATTCTTACTGCAGGTTTCATCAGGTTGATAACCTCTTCAATCACTCTCCATTGCAACACTGAAACCTTCTGGAAAAATCAGCACCCTCTGCTCCCCTATTCCTGTGCAAGCCCCCACTTGGTAACTAAGGAGAGGAAGTAGCTCAACAGCGCTGTTCTTTTATGTGTGCTGTTTAGACCTTGGAACAGGATGAATGGTAGTTTAGATGAATGCATCTGTGCCATTTTTCTTGGCCCCAAGACTATGTTTCCTCACTACCATGACATCTGAACAGAAGGAGAAAACATCCCCCTTTTGTGGCAAGCTAATTTAATTTGTACCTTCCACCTAGGGGTAAATATGTTTGTCTGTCTGTCTAAGCTCTCTTTGCCTACTTTCTTTTCTCACGGGAAACCCTGCTGGGTTGAAGGCAGGATATTGCTTAGCGCTCTAACTTTATTTTAAGGTAATTTAATTTTAAGCAGACTTACACCCACTCCAGTGTGAAGCAACTCCAGAAGGTCTCTTGGGATAAGCCTTAATGACTTTTGCATGTCTCTTGTGCCATAGACTTCAAGGCTTTTGTCGTTTGGAAGGTGTTTGTCTGTTGAAAGAAATAGTTTAAAAGAAGGTCCCTTTGGAAATATCCGACCTATAAGATGTGCGTTTCTCCCACCCCGCATGCCAACAAAATCCCAAAGCTTTGCATATTGATCACCCAGCATTAGAAACCATTGACCTTTGCTCTTAGTTTATCTGGTGCATTATTTGTTCTTTGACCTTGTTTTGTCTGAAAATTCAAGTCAGGAGATTTTAAACCAACACTCAACGTATTTGTTTACTGCCAAATATTGAGGTGGGCTGTGACATGGACAATTCCAAATTCACCAAGACCATCTGAATTTGACAGCATTTTAGAATCAGCAAACAAGGTAAACACTTGGAGCATTTTCGCTCAGTGCAGAATAGTCCCTCTAAGCTAGTTAGGAATTCGACTGAGTGAGAAAATGAATCCTAAATCCACATTAAGTGGCGATTCTAACCCATTTTGCTTATGCCTACACAACACCATAAATTGTTCCTGAAGAAAATACTTTAACATCAGGCAATCAGATTTTAATGAAAATGAAACGTACAGATATGAAACAACAGGTATGGATCTTGTGGGCAGACCAGATTCTGAACTTTCTTACCCCTGCTGGCTATTCTGGTAGGTGGGTAGGAATCCCTGCCTAGGAATCTGGAGTGTTGAAGGACTATCTGGTTGTTTTTTTGTGTGTACAAAAGTGATCATATGATTTCAACTTTAGAGAAACTAAAGTGATAGTTTAGGATGGGAAGAATAAAGATCAAGGGCAACAGGAGGGGCAAGTAGCTCTTGTGTGCTTACAGGATTATGTGATTTGGCCCCTTATATTGAGTCCCTGAACAAAATGTATGCTGCAGCCCAAGACTTCCAGCTGCTGGGCCATTCCCAGACAGTGGCACAGAAACATAGCAAGCTCCTTCTATTGAGTATGACCATTGGTTAATCTAACTCAGTTTGTTGACAGTGATTGGAAGGGGCTCTTCAGGGATTCAGACATGTGTCTTCCCAGCCTGACCTGGAAATACCAAGGATTGAACCTGGAACTTTTTGTATGCAGCACGTGTGTTTGACCACTGTGTCATGACTCTTCCTCGCAGTGGCTCAAATTCTCCCAAAGTTTATGAAATTCCACTGACTCTAATGGGATCACTCTAGAGCAAATATTTTTTTAGGGCTTCAGTCTTTAGGGCAGCAGTCCCACATATAGCTAAGCAAGCCTCTCTCATTGGTAACCAGGGTAGAGCAAGGTGTCCTGTGTCTGTGCATCTCTTCATCTGCCATTATTGAGAACCGTAGCCTCATATGCAAATAGGTCTGTGGATTGCACACCTAAATTTATATGTAAATTATCCCTGGAATTTTTCACCTGAAATGCTTGGTTCATGCTTCTTTCAAGTGACTTGTTCATACAACAAATCTGAATCTGTCTTGCTGTAGTCAGAAATTTCGATAGACATATGGTATAGGGACTTTTAGATCAATCACAGCAATCTTAATGATTAATCATGACACCATTATTGTTTTGCTGGGAAATTATGTGATCATTTTTCTCTTCATGTATGTTGTAAATGAGCCATAACATATGCACAGAGGGAATACTCTCAGATCCAGATGTGTTGTTTAAGAGACTATATTATGTATCAATGCCAATGAAATATCATTTGCTATTGCTACTATACCATCTACAGTCAAAGCCTATTATTTGCTGCACAAACCTGAAACCCGACATAATGTAGAACTGCCTCTCTTTAGATGCAGAAGATCTTGTGAAATGGAGTGAAGGCATCACAATTGGAGTATAGCATTTTTGTATGCTACTACAAAACTACATAGGTGAGCATTGTGCCTTTCCTCCCCCTTATTCCTACAGCATTCTCAGGTAGGCTCTACATTACTCCACATGTGAGTGATTCTTTTGAATGAATAGAATGCCTTCTGCTTCTATGTTCTATGTACCCACTAGGCAAAAGCCAAAGGAGCACTAGCCATTCCCATGTGCACACAGCTGCCTGAGATCAAAGGGATGACCCTAGGGCCCCAGAGTACTCTACCCCTACCCCCACCACGCATGCACACTTACTGCAGAATACCGGGTGATTGCCACAAACAAGTGGCTCATGCATCGCCACGCATATTCCTAGCCAACATGCCCTGGTGGAGGGATGGGGAACTGGTGGCCCTCCAGATGTTGTTCAGCTCCCATCACCCCGGACTGTTGTCTATGCTGCGTGAGGCTGATAGGAGTTGGAGTCCTACAACATGAGAATGGCACAGGTTCCCCATTCCTGCCCTACTGAGTGACTTGTATCCAGATGCAAGGAAGAGCTGATGGTGATATGGAAGACGCAACAAACCTTCCTTTCCTGGTAGTGGCTCAGTGTACAGGCACCCCATCACAGAGGGGAGCAGAGAGGGGGCGGATTGTCCTTAGATTTGTTCACATCATTAGAATTCCAAAAGCTCTGACTTTGCACTTGTCTCGTGGAAGCTAATTTGACTCCTTAAGAATGAGCTTAAAGGACTGTGCTCTGCTACCAGGCACTCAACGAACAGGGTCAATACTGTAGTGTTAATAGATGCCAGAGGCATTCGTTTTAAAATGGCAGGCCCAATCAGTGAGTGGGGAGAAAAAAAACTATAAAGGAACCAAGGGCATTGAAAGCTGGAGGAGGGGCACCAGGGAGCGTGCCTTGAAATATTCAGCACTTAGGAGGCTCTTGTGAGAAGATTGCTTCAAACAAATATCCTCGAGCTCTAAAGCATTTGCTTTAAGGGCAAAAATCCAACTCTTAAGCCATTACCTTTTGACAGCAGTTCAGGCCTTTAGTGAGTAGGCTCCTTAAGTGTTTGCTTTGCTCTTAGGTAAATTAAATGGCTATACTTGTAGGTTGCAAGATGCAGGGAAATGAGTAGATGGCTATCTGTATGTCAGGTTTTTGTTTTTTTAAAAGAGGGTATTTCTAGCACCCTGGCTTTGCCATGTAAATCAAAGCTATCCACCAGTCCATTACAATCTAAACTCTTAGAGCCTTTATGGACAAAGGGCTTAGTTGTTTAGACAGCAGCAACATCTGCTTACACTCAACCCCCTTGTCACAGAGTGGCTGGTTAAAAGCTCAGCATCTCTCTTCTGCTCATTTCATGGTGTATTATGTTTCATGTGGGAATATCTGATCTCTAAGGCTTGACCAGTACTTTAATCTGGTGGACTGTAAAGACTTTGCTGCTTGTACTAAGAATCAGATCATCACCTTCCTAGCAGTCAGGGGACTGTAACCAGGCTCATTTGCTGGACAGTTGAAACATTTCCTTTGGTCTCCAGACACCTTTTTGAAAAGTATTAGCTTTCTTGTGTTGCTCTGAAGCTTTGAGCTGCTATGTAAACATTTCTCCAGTTCCATTAGAGAGGGGGAGAAAAGCAGAGTGTTTGCTTTGGAGTTTCTCTAATATTGCACGCACACAACAAAACCTGTTAATTCCATTCAGACCACAACAATAGAAAAAGTCCAGAATCACCTCCCCTCTGCTATTTTCATAGCACAGGAAAGTGCTATATATATGTCAACATGATGTGGTTTCTTTCACACATACTTCAGAAAAGAAGCAAGCCATTTTTTAGCTTTAAATTTAATCCAGATACACTGCCACTTTATCTTCACTACCGATAGCAGTTGGAGTCATTCTTGCCATGGTTCTGTTGCCAGTGCAGCTCCATTGTGTCTCATGGAAGAGAGGGCTATCATTGGCTACTAGCCATGATGGCTATCCTCTGCCTCCACAGTTGGAGGCAGCAATGCTTCTGAATACTAGTTGCTGGAAACCAAAGGAGGGGAGAGTGCTCTTGTGCTCAACTCCTGCTTGCTGGCTTCCCACAGGCATCTGTTTGGCCACTGTAAATACAGGATGCAGGACTAGATGGTCCATTGGCCTGACCCACCAGGCTCCTGGTATGTTTTTATGTTCTCAAAGCTTCCAAGTTGCCTTTCTAATAGCTGCCACTCTGGCAAAGGCTACAAGGACAGGGGACCCATTTTTCAACCCAGGAACCACATTCCATCTAGGGTAACCCTCTGGGGGCCAGGGGCGAAACTAGGCTTAATTTCACCCAGGTCAAAGACACAGTTCGGCAACCCTCCACACACATTTCTGTACATGCACACACACACAGGCTGGGAACCTCAATGACACCCCTCTGAAGGCTTCACCTGGGGCAAGAAACCCTGGCTAGCCCCCCCATAGCTATAGCACTGCTGGGGGCCACATGCTGGGGCCACGTTAACAGCAGAACATCAGTTATTTTCACTTCCCTTTACGGCCTACTACTACTGCAACATACTGAGGACTGTATCAACACAGCATGCAGTGCGCGATGGGATAGATTGTGAACAAGCTCTTGCCTGTTAGAGAACAGCCCCACCATTGCAAAATAAAAAGGCAGGCTTGGATAAAATTTCTAGGAAGTAATACATATGAGAAGGAAGTCTAATAGAATCGTCCTTTTAAGGGAGAAAGATGTTCTTGGCAAGAGGAGCTGATTTATCGCTGCTTCTACCACCACATCAAAATAAGATATTAGTTTTCTGTCATTTATTTGTCAAATAGACTAATACTGTCTGAAATGTGTATAGAGAGAGATTGATAGACTCACAGATATTGGCACATAGACATTTATGGTTATCGACAGAGCTTTACTGTTTTCCAAAGTTTTTAAAAAACTAATATTGGCATTCTGTTTTACACATTGACACTCAACATGATGTACTGTAGGTGGCTTTGATAGTTTCAGAGGTCTGGATTGGCTTTTGCTGTCCCCTGGGTTCAGAAAGCTGTTTGGTGATTACGGCTGCAAACCTCTACATGCCTACCTGGGAGTAGGTCTCATTGAACTCAGTGGGACTTACTTCAAAGTAGACAAGCATATGGCATAGGATTGTGCTGGATGAGAGCTATTTTCAAAGAGGAAAGACTACTGGTGTGCAGTGTGCCATTCAATCCTGCTCTAACTTGCTCCAATTTCCCCTTTAAAGGGTCTTGCATTTCATTATTGTTTCAGTTCAGTGGAACACCAAAAAGCAGTTTGGGGACTGTTTTCTAAATATATCACTTAGACTGCAATTCAGTGCATACTTACCTGGGAGAAAGTGCAATTGAATTCACTTTACTTCTGTTGATGCAGCCTAGAATAGCATTTGTGGGTTTTTTTGTTTTGTTTTGGGGGGTTATTTTGCTGCTGCTGCTTCTGCATCACACTGTTCTCATGTTATGCTTGTGGTCTACTAAGACCCCAGTATCCTTTTCACATGGACTACTGGCAAGACAGGTGTCCACCACCTTATATTTGTGCAGCTGGTTCTTCCTGCCAAAGTGTAAAACCTTATATTTGTCCATTTTGAAAATCTTTTCATTTGTTTAGGCCCAGTTCATTGGACAAGATCATCTTGAATCCCAATTCTCTCTTCTGTGGCATTGGCTGCCCCTTCCAGCTTGGTGTCATCTCCAAATTTGATGAGCATCCTCTCAATTCCTTCACCCATTTATAAAGATGCTGAACAACAATGGGCCCAGGAGAGAACCCTGTGGCACTCCACTTGTCACTTTTTTCCAGGATGATGAGGAACCATTAGTGAGCACTCTTTGAGTTCGGTCAGTCATCCAGCAAAAAATCCACCTAATAGTTACCTCGTCCAGTCCACATTTTACCAGCTTCTCCACAAGAATATTATGGGGGACTTTGTCAAAAGCCTTACTTAAACTCCTGAACTTTTGAAAACTCTTAAGCTGCATAGTAGCAGCATGAGGCATTGCACATCTTTTCCATCAGGCAGTTACAGATCAGATACTGGAAAAAGTTGCCTTAGGAAACAAACTGCGAAGCTGGTGTTGCCTCATCAATCTTTACATGCCACTGGGATGAATGAATGGCATTGTGGCATTGTTGAGACACTAGTGGCAAACATAATGCATGGCAGCAAGGGGACAGAATTGGAAACAAAGGCCCAGATTCATGCAGTTCACAATGGTCAATGATTCATTGGGAGAACATTAAAGATTTATCTTTAAGTATTTGAGTTCCATATGAGTTTTTAATCCAAAGAGAGAGCTAATCTCCAAAATCTGTTGACTAACGTCTTGGGTGGATGAACCTCACAATAGGCAGGTCTCAATATGCATATCATATTCAAGTTTGGAGCCTGGAGCCTGAACATATTCCTCTTCTGTGTTTAAAATTTATGTCTTTTGGTAGGACCAAGCTAAGGGAGAGGTGGGAGGAGGACCTTGTAAATGGTAGAGACACGATTGCTGAGTAATTAGATTGGGGTCAATTGATGAAATAGCTTGGGTGTAAGAGGTAGGTGATTAGTGCACAAATTCTTACGGAGGACTGGGATCAAAATATTGGTGGCTGAAAGAAATGAAAACAAGGAAAAGGGTAATCCAGGAATATCTAATCAAGTAACAAGCTAAAGATAACCCTGTACTTTGAAGATTGCTATTAATTCTAACTACACTTTCTCCCAGGTACTGTAGCTGAATTTGAGTCAATGTTGTTTCTGTGTCTGTGGAAGGCAGCATGAATAGTTCAGCAGAATTTGTTTGTTTACCTAATACTATTGGACCCTAAGCATGCCTACTCAGAAGTAAGAATGTCTGAGTTCAATGAGAGCTAAATTTACTAGGCCACAGTGAGCAACTGAACTACAAAAGTTCCAGCATCTCAGGTGGGTTCACAGGCAGGGAAGGAGGCAACTTCCTGTTTGAAATGGCCAGGTGTAGCCAGGTAAGTGGACTGACTTCTGTTAAAGCATCCTTATCTGATATTTCCTGTGGCGAGCTTGCTGGGACAATTTCCCTATTCAGATGTCTATTCATTGAGAGGATCATTGTGGTAGATCTAAATTCTTCTTTAAAGACAGATAGGCCTGGCTCACACAGAATACTATGCCATGGTTTGTTTAGTCAAAGTATGGTTTGCCTAAATACCCAAACCCAGTCCTGCAGACTAATGATGATTTATTTTCTTGCAACAAACCATGATATGGAGCCAAGGTTTTTTGTTGACTTAAAAATCATGGCTAGATTTAACTATGGTTTGGGATTATATTGGAACCCAACAGTCTTGCTTAATTGTGGTTGTTTGCCCCCCCCCCCAATCCCAGGCACTCACTTGCTGACTGAGGCATGAGGCATGAGTGACTGGAAAATGAAACCAGTTCCAAAGCTAAGTGACTCTGACAGGTGCTTTTCTTGAAGAAGCACTCATATTCCACCTTTACCACAGGCTCTTTTCTCTGCCCAACTCTTCACAGCAAGACCTTCCTCGCAAGCCACTTAAAGGGGCCTGACCTTTTGCCCTATACATTATTTATTTATTTTTCAAATGGAAGGATACACTAGCCAAGAAAATGTCTATTGCTCTACTAGTGTGGTAGGAAAGGTTGGTAGGATGGGGTTAAAGAGTTGTGCCAATTATGCTCTGCATATCTGGTTTGACAAGCCAATAGCATCCAAAAACCTATCGGCACTGAAAAAGTACTGGCCCAATCATCTCTATGGTCAACTGGGGCACTCTCTAGACTATTAACTACACTAGCAGTGGCGACTCTGTGGCCATCCAAATGTTGTTGGACTGTAGTGCCCACCAGCCCCAGGCTAATGGTCAGGGAAGAGGGAATTTGTAGTCCTCCAACAGACAGGGGTCACAGGTTCCTCAGCCATGAACTACACCATATTTAATAGTGGAAAATCAGATGAAGCTGTGTCATTCATTCATTTGTTTGCTTTTCATTTAGATTTTATTAGACCATAAGATGTACATAATTCAGGTTTTGGATCAGGCTCTCAGTATGTGTCACAACATTTTCCTTTCAGTTTTGTTTTATACTTCAAGTATTTAGATTCTCAATTACTGTTTTCTATAGTGTGGCATATACACACAAAGGTTTACATTTTCATTAAACCAGTCATGACACTTTGTTCACAGGCAAGGCAGTGAAAACATGCCATAAAATGTGGCGAGAAAGTGATAATTGTGGAAGTAAATCAACATTAAAAAATATCATGCACACATTTTAATGTTGACATATGGCTTTTCACTTTCTTTTTGAACTGACAGTATTGTTTGTTTTGTGCATAGTAAATATTGTATATAGCACAAATCACCATGAAATTACTGTGTAGTCACTTGATCATTTAATTATCACGTAGGTACATAATAACTCCATGGCTATTTAAACCCTTTTGATTGCTTTAATTATGCTCTGAGTTAATTGTTCCCATCCACCGACATGGATGTATGTCAAATAGTTTGGTAAACAAGAGATTTCTCCCCCACCTCTTTTACAAAAATTGAGCATGAATGAAATGGGGGTTTGTAAAATGGGGGAAAAAATAATCTCAGCTTTAATTATAGCATTTGGCACCTGATTACTATAATCTGTTTCACCTACAGTATCATAATGTAGTTATGTATTTCTAAGTGACACTGTCATGCATTGCAATTTGTCACTGATATGTATGTAACAATACAGAGGATAATTTCATTTGCAAATATACAAATAATAATTCCGTTATAATGCAGTCCAAGTGTAGAGCTATGCTGGAAGGTGGATTCATAAAACAAACCTCAGTATTTCTGTCTCCATGATAGGCAATGACTTTTGCCTGTGGCATTTTCATATATTCATATGTATTCTTAAGGTGCCTTGAATATGGAAATCAGATCCGGGAGGCCCATCATCTCAAGGCACCTTTAAGGCCTTCTAACGCATCATATTGTGACTGGCAACCTACCAGCCAAAGTGCTTGCTCACCAGTAGGTAGCATAAACCCTAATTTATTAAGATCAGAAAAGCTGCAATCCAAGTTTCCTTGGAGTACGGTAAGTCCCATTGAGTTCAGTGATACCTCTGAATGCTAAAGTTTTTAAAAACAACCACACTGAGTTTTACCAAAAGAGATTTTAAGCCAACTGAAATAGAAGCTTTAGTTTTCAATTAGAAATTAAAACCATCTTACAAAGAAGTGCTACCATTAAACTGCAAGCATGAAGCGGAAACCCCAACAAAGAAAAAGAAAGAAGTATTCATCCTCTGCTTATTTTCCTCGTTTTCTGACCTTTTCTGTGCTAAACTGTCACAAACAAAAGAAAAAACCGACAGCCTTGTTTTCACTCATTCATTTGCTAGGGAAAGGAGGGATTTGTCAATTACACCTGACTGTCTGATATGTGACATCATCACTCCTGCTCTGACCCAAGTTCCAGAACTGTGCTTCCTTGTATTTGACCTCTACTATCCCTCTTGATTACCCCACTCTAAGCCTAACATTGAGGAAAGCAGGTCAGTAGAATAATAAATAATAATAATAATAATAAATTTATTATTTATACCCTGCCCATCTGGCTGGGTTTCCCCAGCCACTCTGGGCGGCTCCCAACAGAATATTAAAAACAGAATAAAACATCAAACATTAAAAAACTTCCCTAAACAGGGCTGCCTTCAGATGTCTTCTAAAAGTCAGATAGTTGTTTATTTCCTTGACATCTGATGGGAGGGCATTTCAAAGAAGAGGACCACCACCGAGAAGGCCCTCTGCGTGGTTCCCTGTAATCTCACTTCTCACAGTGAGGGAATCACCAGAAAGCCCTTGAGCTGGATTATGGATTAATCCATAATGATGGATTATGCTGAGATTTGTTTGAATGTGTTCCATAGTTGCAAAGTTAAGCTGTAACAGGATATGGTTCTCCAAGAAGGCTGATCTTCAACTTTTGTAGAAGTTAGGGCTGCTCAATGGAGCAACAGCTTCCATGAGGAAGGAAGATTGCAATTTGTCCAGAACAGTATTGATCTGACCATGTACAAGCAAAAACAATGTTTGGCTGGGCATCTTGACAACATATGAAAGAGAATGGCTTTTGTGCATGATCAACTTCTGTCTGTGTGCAAAGCCCTATTCAGAAATCCCCCCTCATATGTTTTCCATCACATGGAAGGGGAGAGCAAGAGAGCACTTGCTACTCCATCTCTTTTGTTACATTCCAAACCGGCTCCACTTGTGGAGGCTTCCTGATCACTAGGGATGGGGAGAAAGTCTGTTCACATCTAAAAGTGAAGTCACTGAATTCACACTTTGCAAAACAATACAGAACCATAACACAGGCTTCCTTCAAGATTCGTATTTCTCTGAACTTGCAGTGCAGTTCGCCAGCTACGCAATGTGTACAAAAACAGATATACTAGTGAAAACTGTGCATAAAAATGCACATATTAGTGAAAATAAGAGACACAAATGTATGACATTTCATAAATTTGCTTTGCAAATATTGCACGGAACAATGTGAATATTAGCAGATTTTTGTGGAACTTAACCCCCCCCCCATGGATGTGAAAATATGGAGAGCTGAACACGAGATCAAAAAAATGAGAAACTGATTGAAACCAAAATTGGCATCACCCCCCCCCCCACTGATGACACAGAGTTCTGAATCATATGGAAAGCATCCATGAATGGAGCCAGCTCCCCACTGCAGATGTTCAGCCCCAACATGTGGATGGTGAAAGAGAGAGGTATCAGGAACATGATATTGGGGATGGGGGTGTAGATGGCAAGCACATATTCCCTCCCCCCACATGATTGGAAACACCTGAGCAGTCTGCTCAACATTTTCCTATGTCTATATGGCTGGAACCTACAAAGCCGAATTTGAGTGGAATACAACCATTTGTTGTATCATTCTCAGGGACATCCATTTCCATATTACATTTTTATGCAAACAAATAAAATGTTTTCATGTGTAGCTACATAATTCACGTTCAATTTGCAAATGAAAACACTATACACCTACATGTGTCAGAAAGCTAGAATTAATAGAAGTAGGCAGTTTATAACAATGGGGTTTTTAAAAATAGCCCAACAAGAAATAATTATATGGCTGAATTTTATCTTGGCAATTACTGTTCCAAAAACTGATGAAGCAGGCCCGCTGTGAAGAGACTACTATGTAGTATAAGAGACATCCCACAGACATAAGTTCATTCAGAAGAAGCATATATTTTGTAAGAAAGTAGTCTAACCTCCTGGTCTGACATATACTTCCACATCCTTGTTCCGTTCCTCCCAAGTCTAATTGGGGTTTTCCTATCAAATAAATAAAAAATACAATGACAAATCTAGGAAAGCAGTTCATAACTCCTCCTCCTCCTCCTCCCCCTCCTCCTCCTCTTTCTTCTTCTTCTTCACCTGTTTTAATGGAATGCTGAGACAACTGTTTTTTCTGTTGAAAAAAACCCCACACCCCAAATAGATTAAAAGATTCAAAGACATTTAAGGTTGTGAGGAAAATGGAAAAGATTATGTGACCACAAGGAATATGTAACTGTATTTTTTGAGATCGCTTACCAAAGAGTAAGTCCCATTGAACCCATTGGGACTTACATTTGAGAAGATATGTACAGGACTGCACAGTTAGAAGCTTCCAAAGGTGAAAGGTATAAGGGATAATAATTATACGAAAGATAAAACAATATTAGTTAGAAGCATCTTTGTGAGGAACAAAAAAATACTGAAAAATAGTATTTTCCTTTTCATTAGTAGAATAAGTTGTTTTGAGGGGAAAACTTAATCAAATATCCTTGTGCTAAACGCTGCTGATTAACAGCAATTTGTATTCAAATTATTCCAACGCCAGTTTGAAAATAGTTTTCTGTAATTGCTTGATTAAATTATGATTTTTTTAAACATTTGTGAGATGTGTTCAGGTGCCGTTGACATCTGGCTGTAGTTAAGCAGAAAGATACTTTTGTTAGTGAACTGGATGACACACTCACCGTCCCGATCATATTTGAAACAAATGTAGAGAGGACAACCAAGGCTCGCTACTATTGTTAGGGTCTTGGTGCAACTCATCTGTTTATGCACATTTAGGTGCATGTAAATAGGCCAGGAAGTAACATATTTCCCAGGGTAGCTTCCCCCTATGTCTTTGACTACTTTGTTTCGGAAACAGATGTTTGGGCACATCTTGAGAATGATTTCATCTCTCCCTCACAGCACTTGGTTTTTGGAAAGGCTTCATTAAATCCTATATAGTCAAAGAAACCAAATTATAATTAAGGTTTTAAGTAGCTAAGCCATGCTTTGCTTAAAGCCAACAAAATCAGAGTGATTTTGAAGTGCAGAAGTAAGAAAATAATGTTCAAACATAACTGTATTTTTAGTTATTACTGGTGGTAGCAAGTGCCCAGTTCCGTTATGCATAGTCCGTGTTAGTATGTTGAAGCAAAGTCAACAGAGTCCACTGATAACTCTGCATGGTGAGTCATGCATTTGATAAAGGTATGTGCGCCATGATACATTTGTTAGTCTTAAACTTTAATGAGACATAGGACTCTGGCTTTTACAAACATGCTCGTCACAGGACCATGGACACAACTCTCCACCTTATATGGCCTCCAACACAATGGAGTCAATTCACACAGTAAGCTGCTGGTCAAACCAGATGATTCAAAATATGTGCAAACTGGCCCTTTATAAAACCAATTTTATGATGAGGCAAAGGCAGTGCTTTTGCTGCCATAGCAGATGATGTCTACTAACGAGGTACAGTAGCGCAAGCTCTGGGCTTGAGAGCACCCTAGGCAAAGTGACCTCTGGTGGACCTTTCATCTATTGATGGGCACACTTGGGCTTACCTGTTGGTGACAAGATGAGGCAGGAACTCTCTGAGCAAAACTACAAGCAGCACTAGGTGGGTGAGTTTTGGCACACTTTGATTTCCTTCCTCAACCTGGTGTCCTCCATAAGGTTTGGAATTCAACTCCCAACATCAGCCACACTGGCTGAGGCGAATGAGAACTGTAGCCCAAAACATCTGGAGGAACCAGGGCAGGGGAGGCTGTCCTAGAGTGAAACTTTTGATGGAAATTGATTGTGGGAAAATAATGGGAATTGTGGGAAAACGTAAACTGGCCCCAGCCACTCTGTGATGCTCAGTTTGCTAGGCCAGAATTTTTTAAAAAACTAAGGAACCATTATTAGTAGGCCCTGTTAGGGGGCTAGGACCTTGGAAGTTCCCCAAGGATGTCAGGTTCTGACACTGGCCTTGCTACCAGCTGTGATGAAGTATTGTATTTGTATCCAATTATGTGGCACATAATCAAATGACTTTCAGAATTGTATCTTTTGAGTGTGTTTGTGTGATAACTAAAAATATTTTGTTCCAGGTAGTAAAATTCTACCCTTGCATATTATTTAAGAAATAATAAGACTGCATTGAGCAGCTTGCTTTATTGTTTTCCACCCTATGATGAGCTTCTCTTGCACACAGAGTGAAGCAAGTGTGCCTAATTTCATCTGACAAATGTTAGGGGGCATGTCACTGTGAGGAGCTCAGCTGCCTCTTTAGGAGCCACTCACCACAACTGGTCTCAGCCAGTCTAGCTACAAGAGATCTCTCCAGGTCACAGTGCCAAAGCAGAGTTGCTCTTATGATTTTGTGCAAGCCTGTTGTACATGGCTGTTGTTTGTGCTTTCTATGTCATGCTGAATATTAGAGTCTACTTCTGTGGCTATGGAATAGTAAAAGGAGGTAAGATGGGTAAAGGAGGTGATGTATAGGGATGAAAAGAACGACCAGATGCAAAAACCGAGCAGCACGGAGGGAGCAGGCAAAGAATAAAGGGACTGGCATGGGAAGCATAGTAATGGGAAGCATACAACAGTGTGGTGTAGTGGTTAGAGTGTTAGACTAGGAGCTAGGAGACCCGGCTGCATTCAGATGGCACTTTATTCCATCGTCAGGATGCTTCCTTACCTGTTAATTTCAATATTTTATGTGAACTTTCACATGACGTAAAATCCTATTCTGGAAATCTAGTGGGGTCTCATGTAAGTTTAGTGCTTATTTCAATGTGAACTGGTGGTTTGTAGTCCTGGAATCATGTGAGTTTTGCTCACATAACAATTTTGGGGCAGTATTTTGGCACATCATGCAGTGAATCGTGGTGCATGCAGTGAATTCTGTGCATGCATGCACAGAAAGGATGGGAAATTTGCAGCATCTCCAATGGCATTTCTTGTTGTGTCACACCATGCCCACTTGTGTGAAGGAAAGTTAATGTGACATGGCTATATATTGATAAAAAAGCTACAGTACCATAATACAACAGGTACTGTGGTCTAAAAAAGAATGTTAGAAATCCTGACAGAAGTACAGTGGTACCTCGGGTTAAGAACTTAATTTGTTCTGGAGGTCCGTTTTTAACCTGAAACTGTTCTTAACCTGAGGTAACACTTTAGCTAATGGGGCCTCCTGCTGCCGCCGCACAATTTCTGTTCTCATCCTGAAGCAAAGTTCTTAACCCAAGGTACTATTTCTGGGTTATCGGAGTCTGGAACCTAAAGTGACTGTAACCCGAGGTACCACTGTACTAGCATTATAACCTGCAAAATTAACACAATAAACCCCATGTGTTGATGCCTTCCAGAATTCATTTTCTCACTCAACTACTGGGTGAACTTGGACTAGTCACTGTCTCTTAGGCTAGCCTACCTCACAGGGCTGTTGTGAAGATAAAATGGGGAGGGGTAGAGCCATACATGTCCTCTTGAGCTCCTTAGACAAAAGGTGGGATATAAATGTAACAAAAATCCTACTGTGAAAATCCAATAATGAGATAGTTTCTAGACTAATAGGTGGGTTGATACACATTTAGAAACTGGAGTGCACAATTTTCTGAATGTTGTGATGCAGTTTCATTAAAAAAACAAATACAAAAATGTGTATTTTAGAGAAGATGCATACAAAATGTGTATTTTAGGAGGAAGTATGTGCATACAAAAATGCAAATATCCCTCAATAAGAGTATTAAAGATTACTTCAGAGGGTACAACTCTTCAGCTCATGTAAGCTTCACTTCATAAAAAGCATCTCAGTGTCCCTATTGCCCTTTCTTCCCTTACTGATAGAGGCCATCAAAAAGAACTAGTGTCAAGTTGTCATGAGACACAAAGCAGAATAAGCACACTTTGCCCTTTCACCTAGCAGTTTGTAAACAGAGATTAAATTAACACTGTGTTGTCTGCACCTATAAACATTGTCTGAAGGTATAAAGTGTCTCCAGATACATGGTCTGTTTAGAAGGAATGGGAAGCATCTTTTGTAAACATTATAGAAATGCAAGTAAACATTATATGATATTAACTCTTCCAATTAAGGGAAGGCTCATCCAAATCCACACGTGCTCCAAAAAGCATGGAACATTTATGTTTTAATTATCACGTTGTAAGCAGTGAAGACATTGTGAAGCCTCACATCTTGTGCTTACATATAACTGAGGCTGTGTACACACTATAACTTTAAAGCACATTCAAAGCACATTCTATGCCTCAGATAATTCTGGCCATTTTGGTAAACCCTTCACAGAGTTACAATTTCTTGCAACCCTTGAGAAACTACGGTGCCCAGAATTCTCTGAGGGAAAGAATGTGCTTCGAAAGTGCTTTAAAGAAATAGTGTGTATACAGCCGTAGTCTTCATGCATCCATAATCTGTCTCAGACTGCCTGTCGCAAGCCTCTTCTACTACAGGATGGGGGCATTTTGCTGCCAGAGGCAAAGGAGCCCCCTCCCAAATACCATGTGCTGAAGTTCATGGCTTTGGCAGCTGAATCTTCATCCAACAATGGCAAAGGGAGAAATGTCATACAATAAATTCTCAAATTTGCCCAGTGTGTTGGAGAGGTTGAACTTGCATAGACGTTCTTCCTGTAGTAGGCAATCCTGAAATGGCTCAGTTGGTAGAGCATGAGACTCTTAATTTCAGGTCATGGGTTTGAGCCCCACATTGGGCAAAAGATCTATATTGCAGGGGGTTGGACTAGATGACCCTCCTGGTCCCTTCCAACTCTATGATTCTATGAACACAGCTACCTGTCGATGTTGGGGGCCAGGTTTGTGGGATCACCCCTGCCCCTATCTGTTTTAACACATCTTGTGTTCAGGTGAATGCCTGAACATGGCTATAGTTATAGCTTCTTTGTCACTCCTGCATTGCTGTGCCAACTCACCTCTTTCAACCACTGCTTGTTGTTGTTGTTTAGTCATTTAGTCGTGTCTGACTCTTCATGAACCCATGGACCAGAGCACGCCAGGCACTCCTGTCTTCCACTGCCTCTGGCAGTTTGGTCAAACTCATGCTGGTAGCTTCGAGAACACTGTCCAACCATCTCGTTCTCTGTCGTCCCCTTCTCCTTGTGCCCTCAAACTTTCCCAACATCAGGGTCTTTTCCAGGCAGTCTTCTCTTCTCATGAGGTGGCCAAAGTATTGGAGCCTCAGCTTCACGATCTGTCCTTCCAGTGAGCACTCATGGCTGATTTCCTTAAGAATGGATAGGTTTGATCTTCTTGCAGTCCTTGGGACTTAAAGACTCCAACACCATAATTCAAAAGCATCAGTTCTTCGGCGATCAGCCTTCTTTATGGTCCAGCTCTCACTTCCATACATCACTACTGGGAAAACCATAGCTTTAACTATACGGACCTTTGTTGGCAAGGTGATGTCTCTCCTTTTTAAGATGCTGTCTATGGCATTGTTTAATTATTCTGCTCCACCCAAGAAAAGTTCTGTAGTCCTTCTGACAATTCTCTTCTTTGTCTAGGCTGCTGCATAAGAGTACAGGAATCATTTCCCTTCTTCCTGTGGGCTTCCTTATCTTAGTTGAAATCAGATTTCACCTTGCTTTTGAGGTGCAGAACAATCCCACAGAACCATGGGAAAACTGTCTGGACTCTATCTAGAAAAATCAATGAAGGTGAAGACATCAGCGGGTATATAGTGCTGATTTCTTGACAGCACCACTTAAAAAGAATTGCTGTACCCTGCTTTGCACACGACAATGGGAGCGAATTGTGTGATATAAAGAACCAACTAGTAATACAATTCTCATGGAGCAATTAAGAACAAAAGCAGGATTGAATTGTTTTTGAATTGGCATCTGAACTTCATTTAAATAAAAACCCTTCTCACATTTAAATGTTGCATTACACTCTGAAATGAAAGTACTTAGTATGCTGATTCTCACTGATTAGACTTTCATTTCAGGGAGGCTGGAGCGTGGAAGGGAGGAGAATGGGGATGAGGGGAGTGCAAAATATTCCTTGCTTGTTTTTTAAAAAAGTGACTGACTCCTTAGATTTGTGCGTGCACACACTCCCTCCCCTCATGATCCAGACACTCCTGAAAATGCCACATTGTTAAAAGAGTTCTCTTTAGTCTTAAGCTGAGAGCCAATATACCTTGATTAAGAAGCTATTAATATGATTTGGTGGGAAGCTAATCTGTCATATAACAGTCTGTAGGATCCACTAAAAAGTCAGAAAGATATTACAACACAGCATGAGCTACTCTCTGATCTTCTAAATACCTGGACTGCATTTGCTTCTACAGCTTCAGTCTTATCTAACCTTCTTTATGCTCACCTGTACATTTGTATTAAAGCCCCAGTCAGCAGCAGATTCTCACACACGAGGGATTTCGTATGGTGCAGAAATTAGCCATAGTACGTACATGCATTTGCACTTTAAATTCCTTCCTGCCACAAGACCTTACTTACAAGTTGTAAAGAAATATGTAGGTGGGGGAACTATATCCCAAGACACATGTATATATGTTAATCTAAATGTAAATCATATGTCATAAGCATTGTTTGTTGCCTACATTACAATAGCTTTTGGAGGCCTCAAACGTCACCCCAAGGTCAACGGCACAAGCCACTGTCACAAACAAATAGATTGCGGCTCTTTCCTCTTAATTTTTGAGAAAGACCGAGCAGTAAGCAAAGAACAAAAGAGACTGAAAGAGGCTTCACTTATTTTGCATTTACTACCTAGACCTGTGGTATGTTGTGCTGTCTTCAAAGACATGGGGTGGGGTGATCACTTGCTCTGCATGCAGAAAATCCCTGGTTCAATCCCTGACAACTCCAGTTAAAATAGGATCAGGTAGCAGATTTTGAGAGGATGTTGTGCCGCTCTTCTAAGTATGGGGTTTGTGTTTGCCCTCACCCCCTCCTTTTAAAAAAAAGGCTCAGGAGGTTTGCTCCCAAAGGAAAGGGATTACATGGGGCTGGAGGGACCAGTCAGGAAGGGGTAGGAGTCCAGCTTTATAAGCTTGCTCCTCCTTTAACACCTTCCTCTTTGCAGTTTGTGCTGTGCCCCCCCCTCTGTAGTGTAGGCTCTAGCTATTTGTCTGCTAAAGGGGCAGGGCTGGGGTTTTTTAGGTGTGTGTAGGATTCCTTCATTATTACATTGCTACAACAGCACTTCCCCCAGAACAGTAGCGCTATATGTTCTTGCGTATAGAATTGTAGCATTGGAGGTGGGGTCTTCTAGGTCATTTAGTCTTGGTATAGGAAATCCAGGACCAGAAGAGTGCCAACTTCCCATGTTTTGCAGACTTAGCAAGAGCAGAATGAGAGATGGGTAGCATGTGGAACCCAGTGCAGTTTTCTATCCACTAGACAGAGCCTGCCGAGATCACGAGCCACAAATAAAACAGGGTGGATCACCCTCCCTATTATAGTTACTCCAGGCAGGGTGCAAAAAAAATACAGATGTTTATCCAGCACCTGGTGCACTGCAGCCTCTAACTGGTGCGCTGCAACTGACCCCAGTACCATGGGTTTGACAGGCCTGCTCTAGATCATGCTCTCTGTGCTTGCTAAAGGATTCATTGACCACTCCTTTGCAGCTGGTATACAACAGGGTCAGGTTCCAATGACAGTCTGGAGTGCATTAATATTGCCAGTGACCATGGTTAATTTCATGTTTGATTAACTCTCAGATTAAGCTGTAACAGGCTCTTTAGGAATCATAGGAAATCCATTCTTAATAGCGGTTAATGCATATCAGTAATTCAAGGAGGGGAAAAATTGATAGATGGCTGGAGCTTTAGCACCGCTTTTTGAAAAGTGATGAAAAAGGACCACATATTAATGTGTATGACTGAGCATTCAGCAGTTCTGTATATATTTCTCTCTCTTACTCATCTGTTTGAGGCAGTGTTGGTAACAGTAAGTTTGGAGTTCCCGCCCCCTCCTATCCGCAATGTACAGCTCCCATCCAAGGGCACAATGAAAAGGGTGCATTTGCAGCTAAGCTTTCTTTCCTTGAAATCACAGGCATTTAATATCAAGAAATCACATACCTAAAACCTTGCTAAGCATCTTGATACTGGAGTGCAGTGCTGGGGAAACCTGTAGCTTTCAGGCCTAATTATATCTAACCGAGCTGCTAATTTGGCTTAGGAAACCCAATGTAATATCTTATGTGACATTAGGAGTGGGGCAGCTAAAGACGTGGCTGCAAAGTAACAGTTGAGAGCTTAAAGTGATTCTGATTTATCCATAGCAATAGGGACGCACTTACAGCGCTGATCGGCTGATTACTACTCAGAGAACTAGTATGTTTGCAGGCACAGTTTGGATTTGCAAAATTTAAACTGCACCTGCAAGCAGACAAAGCTGGGCTCACTGCCCACATTGATCAGCAGACTGGTATCAATACCAAACACCATTGAAGGTGTGCCCTCTGCAACAATCAGTTGATTGGTGCTGATAGCATGCCTTCAAATGGATTTTCTGTTGACACCAATCAGCTGATTGGCACTTGAAGTCACTACTTGATGTCAAAATGACATCAAATGATTGACAGGTGGGGATTGACAGGTGGGGAGTTCTACCTCTCATAACTGGCCAATGGAGGGTGGGCCAGATTCCCACTCCTGCTGAAACATAGAGTATCTGCCCTCACATTCTTACACAGGCTTTTTCATATATGATGTCAGTTATAAGGTGCTGAGTACAAGTATTTATGTTGCATGGATTGGGAAGCTAATATACACACAGTCTCATCAATTGCTGTGCTTCTGGCAAAATAAACACTTTCGGTGTACTCCATAAATGGCAGTTTCAAGGGAAGGGTTTTTATTTAAAAAAAGATATTGTTGTTTTACAGGGAATGATCATTGGGCAGAAACAGCCCTATTGACTCGACAGATTGAATTTGTTTTGCTTTTTGGGTGTGTTAAAAACATTCTGCACACATTATCTCAGTACTCCTTACAACAACTCGGTAAAGTAGTTTAGGATTGTCAACCCCTTATTACAGATGCAAAAGCAGTGGGCTGTCTATGGCCAGCTGTTGAGTTTGTGGATGATATCAGATTTGAAACAAGGTCTATTTCCCTGCCTCCAGTTTTAGCTAGTGACTTCAGCATGTCCACAATACAGTGGTACCCCGGGTTAAGTACTTAATTCGTTCCGGAGGTCCGTTCTTAACCTGAAACTGTTCTTAACCTGAAGCACCACTTTAGCTAATGGGGCCTCTTGCTGCCACCACACCGCCGGAGCACGATTTCTGTTCTCATCCTGAAGCAAAGTTCTTAACCCAAGGTACTATTTCTGGGTTAGCGGAATCTGTAACCTGAAGTGTATGTAACCCGAGGTACCACTGTACATTATGGTCAGCCACTTGACAGTATGGCTCTTTTGGTCCACTTCAGGGGGCATGGTACTATGGCAGGACTTTTATTTCTGGGTGTGCAAGATTCTTTCCCATCTGATTTCTAGAGGCATGCATGCTTTACAGTTCTTCCTACATCCTTTTTTTTCTCTTTCATTTATAGCATCTTTTCCTCAAGAATCTATCATTTCTATCCTCCTCCAGCCCTATCTGACATCCTGCCAACAATACCCTTTGTGACTGTTTATATTGGGTCTGTTCCCTTCCTGTTATCCATTTTGTTCTCTCTTTGTTAGCATTTTAGGCAGTGTAGCATCCTAGTTTTAATTTCCTTTTCCTATCTAATCTAGGGAGTTAACTGTCAGATTTCTCTCTCTCTCTCTCTTTTGGGTATCTGTTACTTAAAAAACAAACAAACAAAAAACACAAACCAGCAAAGCCTCGTGCTCCTAAGTTAGGCATAACATAGAGGAATGGAACGATGAAACTTTTCATATATTGTACATTTGTAAAGTGTATTATATTAAATACTTCTTGGATAAACTTTTGTTACTTTCACATAATTTTTTTAGAAATACATTTATTACTTTGGAGGAGTGAAAATGAACCTGTTTTATTTCCATATTAGTGCATGAATGGGTCTTTGGGAATGTAAGCTCCATTAACACTAAAGGGAGTTGTAAATGCAATGCTCAATTCTTTAATAGTCACCTACTCAGAATTTTACTTATTGTGTCCTTTTTTTCTTCTCCTCTACAAAATGTATTAAGTAATCACACTGAACATACATTGTGCTTTTACATTGCAAGTTCCCTTAATGTTTTGCAACTGATTCTAAAAATGAGAAACTAGATATTTTTAAAAAGTCTATAAAGATATATGAACAAAGCCTGGAACTAATAGAGCCAGTGTGATGTAGTGGTTAAGAGCAGTGGACTCGTAATCTGGTGAACTGGGTTCGATTCCCCGCTCCTCCACATGCAGCTGCTGGGTGACCTTGGGCTAGTCACACTTCTTTGAAGTCTCTCAGCCCCACTCACCTCACAGAGTGTTTGTTGTGGGGGAGGAAGGGAAAGGAGATTGTTAGCCACTTTGAGACTCCTTTGGGTAGTGATAAAGCAGGATATCAAATCCAAACTCCTTCTAATAGTTGGGCAAAAAGAGACAGGGATGCAATGACTATCAATACTTCTCATTTTTGTGAATGGGAATCACATATTTGCAGCTGCAGCCTGTAGATAAATGTCCTTGACATAGCAGCAGGTTTCTGAACAGTTACAGAAGGAAGGAATAAAATTTTGCAATTAAGCCTGAATTACTGAGTAATATTCAGTTCTCAGTGCAATAGCAAACAGGTCAGCAGGTTGAGAACGTATAATAAGGAGTAACAGTCAGGATTTGAATAGAGAACTTAAGCCTTAGCAAGATGGTCAGCACTTTAAATGGGGAATGGTGTGCAAATGAGTTGTTTGCATAAATGAGACCTTAACTAATATGCAAACCAACAGATGAAATAGCAAATTGGAAACTTTTGCCTTAGCTTAGCAAAATGGCACATCTGCATCTGTGGATACATGTCTTGAGGAACATGCAGATTTGCTTTTTGATATTGCAGGTATATGTGTGAAAATAACATAGAAGCTTTTGCACATCCTGGTTTTTTTAAAATGCTATCAGAATTTTATGAATAAATATTTTACCACTTCTGAACATAAACTCTTTGCAGAAATATTTTCTTAAGAGAGCAGAAACAGGACAACATAATGCCAAAGTTACATGGTTGATGTGATTGTTTATATCCAATGTACAGATAACTTACAGTGACTGAAATTGCAGCCCCTTCTTATTACTACCACCTCACCAAAGTTTGACAAATTTGGTTTTCATTACATTATTAAGACCTGGATACAACACTGCAAGAGGACTGGTGTCAGAAAATAGCTTTTACAGACTTTCTCTGTATTCAGTGTATTCCTCTGCGGGATACCTTGAGGGCAAATTTCAAAGCACATGAATGCTCATGTTCCTGACAGAAACCGGAAAATGAACATGTGTATTCACCTTCTATTGTTTCCCAATAAGGAAAAACAACAGAATCTTGGTTAAATCTTTCCATCTCTTCCCACAAAGAGAATCTCATTCCTTTCTCCTTGAAATAATGTTGAACACTTCTTAGTCATAAAATTACAGATCTTCATTATCTCAGACAGCTTCATCTCCAACCCACTTAAACAAAAATATTTAGTATTGAAAGATGATTTTCAAAAAGAGCTTTAAGAAAAACATTAAACTGCCTGGGTTGTGAACTGGGCTGAAATGCTCAAGGAAAAGTCTGCTTTAATGTTCATCTTAGAGCAATAGCAGCCTGTGCAAAGAAGTGTATTTAGTCCACCCACTTCCATGTTATCATCATAAGATTCCTTAATTAAAAGGCTATTAAGTGACAAAGAAGTGAGGGAGATTACACTACCAAGGACTTATTGAATTTCCGCCAGTTTTAGTGACTGTATAAATGCAGTCTTATTTTGATAACCTTCTATTGATACTGATGTCTGCGCCATCCATTGGATTCTGGAGTATACTCAACTGTTTGTTAGCTATGGTGGATACAAAATGTTACAGAGGAGAAAAATATTGATTGTAAATGCAGAGTCAATACCCCATGTCAAGACGTGGTGAGGAATACAGCAAATATAGCAGCCACACCAGTCATGAGACTGGGCAAGAATATTGTGTCTGTGGATGTCATACACGTATTGTTTTCACAAATTTATTATAGTTGCTTCTCCATCTAGCCAAACACACTATGCCTCTGAATTTGTCTTACCCTTTCACACCTTCCTTTCAATCTCATCTTTTCCCAAGCTTCCAGTGACCACTGGACTCAACTTGCCTATGGCTCACTGGACAGGCACAGTCCTCTGCTTGTATCTTGTCCTCCCAGCTTTCAGGTATTCAACATTTGCACTACAAACTACAAGTTTTTATTTTTTTTTTAATGTCTTTACTGTGTTTTAATTTGTTGGAAGCTGCCCAGAGTGGCTGGGGCAACACAGTCAGATGGGCGGCATATAAATAGCATGATGATGATGATGATGCCTTGGTCTTAACTGATGTGTTGGGTTGTGTGCATCCCTTAGTCACTGGGTGAATGTTGGCCAATGGTGTGCCTGTTGGGGGACTCCTACGTTGGGGACATCCCTATGCAGTGGAGAGAGAGGAATCTTAGGAAACACAGTATGCAGCTGTTAACTTGCTCAGGTAATGGGAGTAGACATTATCCCCATCTATTAATGAAATTATCCCCATCAATTGATGAAGTTGACTTGGTTACATGGGTTGAATCTGACTAGTTAATTTGTTTTGCAGATCCTCAAGTTATATATAATAAATACAACCTATTTATCCACATTTTTTTCTTCCTGGAGTGCTGGCAACTGATATGTTTCAAAGCCAGAGACTGAAACTTGGGAAGGGGAGCCGCTTGAAAAGTCTCTCTCGTGTTGATCCTTAGCAGAAGCACCCGTCTTTAGTCTTAGTTGGTAAAATCTCATTGTTTCTAGAAGGACTTTGCTCACTTTCAGCATTAATATTTAACATGGGGGCAGGGAGTCACAGTTTAGTGGTAGGACTAACCAGACAGTGAATCATGAACCAGGGATCGCTCAGCTCAGCTATGAACTCATGAGGGGCTTCAGTCTCCAACAAGCAATATGCAGACAGTTAATAACAGGGACTTTGATTATATTTATATCTCACCAGTGTTCCAAAGAGTTCAGGGCAGCATGGGTCGTTCTCCCATTTGATCCTAAGTGCCTGACCTAAAGGTCATCCAGTGAGCTTCATGGCTGGATGGGAATTTGAACCCAGTGCTCGTCCAACACTCAGATCACTACACCAGAAATGTCTGTTTTGCAGTAATCACAGAGACAATCATAGTAAAAAAACAAAATAAAACCTATATATTTGAATGTGTGATATAAAACTCTGGCACAGTGGTACCTTGATTCTCAAACGCCCTGGCACTCAAACAACTTGGAACCCAAACACTGCAAACTGCAAAGTAAGTTTTCTGGTTTGCGGACTTTTTTTGGAAGATGAATGTGCTCCGACTTCAGTGTTAAGCTTCTGATTTGAGTGCCACATTTCTGTTTTGAGTGTTACGCTGAAGTCTGTCTGTTTTTGCTATTTATTTTGCGTTTTTGTTTTTGCGGCTCATTTTGTTTTGTTTTTGTGACTGTGTGGAACCCAGTTCAGCTACTGATTGATTGATTGTGTGCCTGCAGTACATTGTTTTATTGCTTTCATTTTATGGATCAATGGTCTCGTTAGATAGTAAAATTCATGTTAAACTGCTGTTTTAGGGGTTGTTTTTAAAAGTCTGCAACAGATTAATCCATTTTGCATTACTTTCTATGGGAAAGCGCACCTTGGTTTTGGAATGCTTTGTTTTTGCAATGGACTTCCAGAATGGATTAAGTTTAAGAACCAAGGTACCACTGTTAAGGTACCATAAATGTTTTTTTAAGAAAATGATGGTTGGTTGGCTGAAGATGAAACTATATCTCTCTCTGTCTATCATCTATCTACATTTGTTCTTTTTTTTATTCCTTACATTTAGATTCCACTTTTCCTCCAGTACCCGTGGTTCACAAGAATTCACCCATCAGGCATTGACCAGGCCCAAACCTATCTATCTTCACCTTTAGACTATGCCCTGGGACCTTTTCTGTTGCAAAATGCTTTTCTATATACAAGCAAATGACAGCTAAACACAAAGAGCTTCTGTTTTACACACAAGCTCTGCTCTGTTACAAATTACTGTTTTATTTTATGAAAAGACTACCATTCTTCCTTAGCAAGAAAAAAAAATCTATAGCAAAATTTTCTGGTTTTGCCATTAGCTAATTCACCCTCATAAATGCTCTCTCTCTCTCTCTCTCTCTCTCTCTCTCTCTCTCTCTCTCTCTCTCTCTCTGTGTGTGTGTAAACTTCAGTTTCAAATTGGTATTCTCAAGTCATATTTATTTCAGTGCAATATATCCATTAGTACATCTATTGCAGGTAAATTTGTTACTGCTTCAACATATAGGACATAACGTTGCAGCAATTTCATTTTACAAGCTAATAATATTCCGTAATGTAGTTTACAATATCATGTAGATAGATTTGATTAGGGAAGTTCCACCGTCAGACCGCTTGAATGGTGGATTACAGGAGATTCCGATTTTAACTTATTTACTGTGCAAATGAACTGCTGTCATGCACAATAAAATGCATTAATTTAACAGGTGCATCATTTTCCTCTCTCAGCTATTGAGTGAAAAGGAATAAATATCAAGAAATCCATTTTGATTCCAAATGAAGCACAGGTTTGAAGTGGAGTTTGACACTTGACATTCTTACTCTGTTAAAGCGAATGCTAATCACAATTAGATATTTTGCAAACTTTGCATGGATTTCCTCCTCCTCTCTCTGGGGGTTCCAGAAAAGGTAGACAATTTGGTGCCATCAACTTGTGCCCAAACAAATTTCTCTTGACAGCTAATGGGATTTCAAATGCATTGGAATTAACTGACCATCATAGGCCAAGGCAAATTTTGCTGCCTGCCAGATAGTTGATACTGATTCTGTTTAAAACTTTTGCCTGTATTGTGTATACTGGTACAGTTTCTTGAATAATGCAGAATTATTTGCTCTGCAGTCGAGTGCAAACCATGTTTCCTGTGGGACAATGTGACACTGATTGCTTAGGTGAGTTTTCTGGCTTGCCTTTTCTCTCTACTACTTGAATATAATTTTGTGACTAGCTGACAATGCAGTTACAGTATATTCGGAGTATGAAACGTGAGTGTTGGTGGGGGGGAAAGACATGAAATCAGTTAACTCAAAGTAATATGAGCTACTGCATGTGGAACATTTACCATGTGGAGGCCACCTTAAAGTGTTTTTTACGTTAGAAATAGGTAATTTTTTCACATCACTGCAGGTTCCTTATCCATTTGGGAGGCCTAGAGTGGCATGAAGAAAACAGTTTGATTTGGTGGAGCCTTATTGTGTGGCAGCCATCTTGTGCGCACTAACACAAGACATTATGCTGGTCTCTGTTTCACTGGCTGAGAAATGGTCACATGACTGTGTACATTTTGGTGTTCCTAGTTAGAAAACAAATACCGTACTTTTCCGTGTATAAGACCAGTTCCCCCCCTTTAAAATCATGCTAAAAAGTGGGGGTCATCTTATACATGGGTAGTGCATAGGGTGGACGTTTGATTGGTTGTTGCCGCGACTGTCAGTAGCTATTGTGCGTGTTATTGGTTGCTACGTTAATGGCTGGTGTTGATTGGTCGATCCTGCGATTGGGCGGGCGATTGGCAGCTTCTGTCTGTGAGGGGAGAGACAGAAGGCTGATTGTGCAATGCACGTGGGTGAGCGATTTTCGGCATTCCCCCCAAAGCTCAACAACCCTCGGTAATCCCCCCCAAAAAGCTCAACAACTCTGGGCAATCCCCCCCAAAAGCTCTACATCTTTGTGCCATCTTCCCCCATTTTCTTAAATTTCAGACCCCCAAAATAGGGAACATCTTATACATGGGGACGTCTTATATACGGAAAAGTACGGTATACATTACATGGCATGTTAGCAGAGAGGGAGGCAAAAACCATATTACAACTAGACCTTCTGCTAACCCTGCACTAGTGATTGCCTTCTGGGAAGGAACCTGATGACTTGCCACAGTTTGATTTTTTTTTTGTTATTCTGTTTATGTATTTTTAAAAAATATTTGCATGGCAAAGATTCAGATCCTGAAAGGCAGGATATAAATAATTATAATAAATGAATGATACACAATTGATGGGGAACTCTGCTCTGACGAGGAGAGTGAGACAGAGAAGCTCCAGTGCCTGAAAGTGTGGAAATTACTCTTATCTTGTTACTGGAAAATAAAATATGTATATGTGAGCAATTACTTATGGCAGAGGGCCATAGTTTTTGGAAGCACATGAATCAGCAAAAACAATGTGAGGTGAGTGAATTTGTCAATAAAACTCCAGCCCCCTGGAGCTGGCTCATCCAAGTGACTTTTTTCAAACAAACTGCAGTCAAACCGACTAATATGCTCTGGCTTTGCTACTACTAACTCCTTGTAGCACAATAATGCAAGTCTCATTTGGCTTCGCCAAGAGTAATAAAATAAAGCATTTGAGCTGAAGCACAAGAAAGAGAAGGAAGAAATGCACAATAAATCCAATTAGCATTTAAGAGAGAAGGAAACTTTTAAAATTGTTGTTTAAGCCTCAAATCCAGCCAAATAATAACCAACGTTTTAGAGAAAGGCCAGCATTTCAGCAGAAGGAGAAGTACTGCACAGAACCTTGTGGGTTTTTTTTTTTTTAAAGTTAAGTACCCAAGACCTTCTTAACATAGGGAGAGAGATAAAGGCAACGAGCAGATATTTTAACTGAACACACAGCAAAAGAAAATTCAAATAAGTACAGCAACTGCTGTAGCTGGAGATGAAATTAAGCCCCTTCGATGTATATACATACTTCACATTTATTTCTGAACTGGTGTCTCTTAAACACTGCATCTTGCATAATAGAAAAGACAATTAAACAGAACAGCATGAGGCTGTCAATCACTCCAGCAACCCACAAAAGCATCTACCATCAAAGTAAATAACGTAAAATGTACAAAAGCGAGAGAGAGGGAGTACCTTTTATCAAAGCAGATAAATGTAAACATGAAAAGAAAGCTAAGGTTGAATACTGACTGTCATAGAACAAAAAAGGCACCCCCTCCCCTCGATTAAATGGTGTATTCATATCATCAGAGCAGGTTGTCCACGTATTTCACACAGGAAGTAAAAGATAGCATTCATTAGCGTTTCAGAAAGTGTTTTGCAGACATGAGTGCTATTAGGCTGGATTTTGGGGGAGCTGGTGGTATACAAATAAATAGTCCGTCACAGCTTATCGTCACTTTAAGATGCATGTGCATGCTGCAGTTTACTGAAACATGATTGGCTGCTACATAAATCAATCTGATAGAGATCAGCTCCGCAAAGAAAAGATAAATCATTAGCCTGCACTTTTTGGAATGTAATTCATTTTAGATAGTGATTATTGATGATTTAATTCCACTGGTACATGTACACGTCTAGACCATGTTTTGTACTGAAACCATTAAAGCAAGTTAACAAATTCTTTCCAAGAAATGCCACGAGGAACTAGTGATTAAAACCATGTAAATGGAACATTATGGATGAGATTTTACATGCTGAAAAGTTAGCAAAGCCCAAGTTATGGCTCCCACAGCAAATATATGTCAAACCTCTTATACATATATAATATTTCCTATTGCTGGGTGGTTGTGACCATTTTTCTACCTAAATAAATGTCTTTGGTACGTAAGTGTTACGTGTACAAAAGATGACCACTCTGGGAGACATAACTCTGAATTCCTACAATTTTGGCCATGTTAGAATGAAACCATGAGGATGCACTAATACTTTTGCATCTGCCAAAATGAGTAATTAATTTGTGTTGTATAAATTTTCTCCAAGGCATTTTTTTTTTATGTCAGGGCTGAGCCCTAGAATGAGAACAGAGTGAGAATGCCTCTGTTCATATACAAATTGTTTTATTAACTAATTAAATGCATATAACCGCCCAAAGATAAATATTCCCTGGCTGGTTTAAAAAGTAAACACTGTTAAACATATAATATGTGATAAATAAAATCAACAAAAGGCAGCAAATAAAAACCCAGGTTTAAAATACAGTTTAAAATCCTTTGAACTGGGTGAATTATCAGGTTTCACCTGGCACCCTCCCCCCAAAATAAATAAATAAATCTCACCACTGTGTAAACCACACATCTAGAATTAGAAGACAAGAGTTTCACATCTGACAGAGTGGCTTTAAGAAGAGGTAAATCCTGACCACTCTTTACACACACACACACACAATACCTGCTTAATTATTTGGGGGTAAGGACCATCTATTGTGCTACCAGATGTTAAGGAACACATCTGGTAAAAGAGGGATGTCAGCATATCCTGCAAAGCAAGCTGAATCTGGTGAAATTTCTTCTTTTATACAATTATGAAGAGTCCTATCCATCTCCTGTGCATGTGGTCTCCATCAATGCCACGTGAACATGTTACAAAGGAAGCATCTCATTCTCTCTCATAAGATTGTCATTGTCAAATCGGAAATCCAAAATATAATTGTTATGTATGGCATTTTGAACTCACCTTCTTTTTGCCCACTTTGCAGGGTGACAAGACAGCAGCACGGGTGCGATGCAGTTTCATAAAATGAGTCATGTCTTGGTGCTGGGATGAGAGGGCAATGGTCTCTACTCTCTCATAACTTCTTTGAGTAGAGATGGGTGCAAAAATCCTTCTGTTTCTCTCTGTATGCTGCTAACCATTCAAGGGTCCACTCCTTAACATGCATAATATAGTTATATAAACATATTTCCAAGTCCGTAACCCTCCCTCCCAGCTGAGATTAGACAGGCCACTTCTCCACTGAACTTCAGGTACCTGACAAAGACCATTCTTTTTCAGCAGCTATTTTTGGGAACTTTTCTGTTCGTTGTCTTCATTGCACACTTTCTATAATGTTTATGTACACCACTTGCAAACTTAGGACATTAAGGTATACCTTCAGTCAGTCAGTCAGTCAGTCAGTCAGTCAGCATGATCAATATAATACAACTGTTGATAAAAGTGAGCAGGGACAAATGTCTTTGCTTGAGATCCTTAGAATTTCTAATTCAAAAATGGCCTGATTCCTCTTTATTCTTCTGCCTACTAAGGAACCTGCACATTTAGCCGAAAGATATACAAAGATCAGGGTAACACCTGGATTTTATATTTCCAAATACATGGAGTAAACCATTGCATGCCCCTTCTTCCCAGAAGCCCTGGAAGCAATGTAAAAGCTGCAGAGCTCTTAGCAATCCCTCATCTCAATGTCTGCTACCTCCTTCCACATTCCAGCTGAAGACTGCGATTAAATGCAGACTCCATGGCTCAACATGGCTGAGCTTTCTTCCTACCCTCTCTCTTCCTTCCTTCCTTCCTTCCTTCCTTCCTACATTTTTATTTTTATTTACATATCATTTCCAACAATCATTTAACATAACTTCTTATCTGATACAATATTTTAAACTTCCGTCAACAACCTCTGATGATTTTCCGTTCTTTATCACTTATTCTGCATTTCTTAATTTCTCTATTACTCTTAATTATCATTAGCTAATAATTCTCTTCATAGTCTTTCTTGCAATATTTCAAATAGTCCTCGTTACAGAACTTCTTGCAGTCCTACTAGCGTAATCTGTTCATTACAATTGCTTTTAAATATTTCATATTTTTACTCCAGTCTTCTAAGAATTTCTGGTCCCGCAGGTTTCAAATCCTTCCTATTAATTTATCTAATTCTGCATAGTCCATTAATTTCGTCCGCCATTCTTCTTTCATCGGTAATTCTTCTTGTACCGTACCCTCTTTCTTTCTTATCATCTGTCCAAGTGAAGACATCTACAGAACCCCAAAATTTGCACAATATCTTGCAACTTTTTGGCACTGCCTTATGTATAGTTCAGGGCTTAAAAGGGTTAGATGGTCAGTGATATCTGTAGCCTGTTCCATTATTATTGTTATTTTAATTGAATTTACATGCCGCCCTATACATGGAGGTTTCAGGTTCCTCTATATACTTACTTGGAAGCAGGCCGGAACTTGCTAGAACTCAGTTTGAGCACCTCTCAGGTGGGCTCTGGCATCTCTCAGGTGGGTGCCATTGCCATTCAAAGAGAACAAGGAGTTAACCCTGTGAAAATGTGCATTGGATTGTAACTCTGCTCCAACTCTAGGTCTAGGAGAGGGGCACTGCAGCCCATCCACTAACATTCCCCTGACTCTCTGTCTCCCTAGGCAGTTAGCTCATACTTCACAATAGGCATTCGGACTATACTTCCTTGGGGGAAGGAGATGTAGCTGAAATCTTCAGAGAGATGCATGAAGAATTATTTGGCAGGGATGCTAGTTCTGTTGGCCAGAGCCACCTAACAAGACTCTTCTTGTGAATATTTGACATTGGGTTCAAAAGGATGCCCCTTATGCACAGCAGACAGTGAAGCGACCAGAGATTTCTAGCAAAGATGCCCATGTTACTTTAGCGTTCTGTTGAATTTTTGTTTTTGCAGGTATGCCACTGCTTTAACAACTAAATAAATGCTGATAAATCAAAATTAGGCACAATTAATGAGGATGTTTTCCTGCACGAGCTGCATCGAATGAATAAGAATATTTGTGCTCTTGTCCCGCTTGCATTCTTGTTTATGAAGTTGGTGCAATAGATGCTTTTGCTCATTATATCTGGTAGGAGAAGAAACATTAAACCTTTTCAAAAGCACCAGAAGTTTGTTTGTTTTCTGATTACTACCACTTGCTATCTTTGGAGTTTAAGCCCTAGCCATCTACATTTCTAGTACATTTCATCTACAGACCTAAAGTTATATTGCCACAATGTTTATAAGGGTGAGTTGGCTGAATTGTACCCCACAATTTCTAAATGAAAAATGGGGAGGTAGAGAGTACGTTCTATGGCATATGAATGGGAAATGGTTCAATAAACTGATCTGAACCTTTGTAGCAAAGGAGAGCTAAGTTTGAGAATACTCCATGCTGAATTTGGGGTAGAAAGTATAAGAAAAAGATTGTTTTGAACCAGTTAAATACTTGATGAGAGTTTGGCATGTTGACCATTCCTGTGTGTTTTCTTCCAGAGAGTTTGCTCGGCTAGGAAAGGCTTCTCCATTTGTATTGTATGTGTTCTGGAAAATGTTTTGTTTTTGTTTTTTAAGGCTAAGGGCAATATCTAGTATGAGCTTCTACCTTGGAAAAAGTGTGATATATTCAATGTAATTTTTTCCCCAATAAAATTAATTTTCAAAAAGATACAGGCAATTCCCAATTTATGTTCCAAAACAACATGCTTTTACATGAAATCATGTATATTTTAAACACCATTGGAAAAGCCTGCAAACACCCTCTAAACTTCTGAAAACCCTTGAAAAAGCCAGCAGCACTTATCAGATGCCAAACTCTGCCAAACTCCACCGCAATCACTCTTTCCAAACCTCCTTGCTCAAACAATTCTCCACAGGCCTCAACGGTTGGGGCAAGGGCTCCTGGGATTGCACTTGCAAAACTTGTGGGATTGAAGCCAACTTCTAGGGACTGAACTCCCTTCACCCCCCCATAAAATATTTGGTGCCCCCCCAAGTTGATGGGCACCACTATTCATCGTGCATTCATCCTGTCTTGTGATTGATTATGTGGGGTGGAGCTTACCTGCCCCTCCTATTTTATTGGAGTTGGCATCCTTGCTAGCCACTGTTTTTGGGCCATTTTTGCCCTTTCTAGGCATTTCAGGGCTGCTTTTGCCATTATTTAAAAGTCACATATGCGTGGTTGCATGTCAATTGGATGCTTGTAAATTGGTCATTGCCTGTATTTAGTTGATGGGCTTTCTTATTTTGCTGTTGGTGGGAAATGTTTTTGGCTAGTTTTCATCTCTGGAAGTTTAGAAGCATGTTGTTGCTAGGTAGGATTCTCACAGACCAGGAACCAGCCTTGAACAGTTTACATTTCAGGAAGGCCAAGAGGTTAGTGCAAAAGGAATCAGGGAGAAGAAATCATAGGAAATGAGTAACAAAATTGTTTGGGAGGCACGAGGGAAAAGGGTGGGGAGACTGTCAGATGCACAGCAGCCAAATTCCTGACAGGCAGCTTTTGAAGGCATATGAGAGCCTTCAGGAAGTGGGAGAAAGAGAGGAGGCAACTGTGGGTTCTTTTTCTGCTGAATTTCCTGTTTTTCCATTGCAGCCTTTAAAGCCTAGGCTTGACAAGTTACCTGAAAACTCCCAGCTGGACCTGCTCTTATACCTTTAATAATCACACAACATGCAGAGATCAGCTGTTGTGTTGGGAACCAACATGCCCCCCTGATAATGTTGTTGAATGTTGTTACAGGCAGAGAAGTGGCAGCAGCCAGTAAAAGTTGGCAATCCCATTAAATGCACAAGAGCCCTTTTATGGAAAAAAGCCCCAGATTTGTATGCTCACTGGAACAGACACATGAAGTCTATGTAACTCAGGCTACCCCACTACTGATATTCTGTACGCATGGTATTTGTTTCCAGTTGGTTGCTTGTGGAATGGTAGCTTCAGTTGCGTAAAAGCTTTAAATTCATAGATCCTATGTGATTATTTAAGTGATCAGACTTATGTGGGACTTAGGTACACCAATCTTCCACTGAGAGCCATCCAGCTCCAAGGGGAAGCTGGAACTAACCACAACACATAGGATACCACATAGCATATCAATATTGTGCCTAAATAGCATGGCTGTTAAGAGTGTAGCTGTGACAGTTTGAAGTGAGAGAACATGCAATCCCTTAACACAACATGTTAGGATTTTTGTTATTCTGCGAGAGCTGTGCGATATAAATAGTTATGTCCAGTTTCATGAAAAATCACAACAGAGAGATGAGGCAATTTTTAAATGGATAAAAGGTAAAGGTAAAGGTACCTCTGCCCGTTCGGGCCAGTCGTGTCCGACTCTAGGGTTGTGCGCCCATCTCACTTAAGAGGCCGGGGGCCAGCGCTGTCCGGAGACACTTCCGGGTCACGTGGCCAGCGTGACAAAGCTGCATCTGGCGAGCCAGCACAGCGCACGGAAACGCCGTTTACCTTCCCGCCAGTAAGCGGTCCCTATTTATCTACTTGCACTTTGAGGTGCTTTCGAACTGCTAGGTTGGCAGGCGCTGGGACCGAGCAACGGGAGCGCACCCCGCTGCGGGGATTCGAACCGCCAACCTTTCAATCGGCAAGTCCTAGGCACTGAGGCTTTTACCCACAGCGCCACCCGCGTCCCTACTTTAAATGGATAAGGTGTTGCTAAATTGTTTTTTTCTCTAAAAGGGTTTGAAGCATTTATGGCACTACTTAGCTATTTGATTGTTTGCGAAAGCCCGGCTGGGGCGTTGGTTTTGTTCTGGAGTTCAGCAAACCGAGAAGTTTCGCTGCTTCTTGTGCGTGAAGTTAATGGAAGTCTCTGTGAATGTTACAAACTTTTTCCAAGTGATGCTTTACAGAATTGCTTTTAAAAACCCCAGAGGGTAAATAGTATTCTCAGAATAAACAGAAAAATGCTGACCTTGTCAGTTTTAGCTGCTGAAAGCCAAGCTGTTTTAAGACTTGGAAGATCAAGGGTCATGGTTATAAACAACACAGATAAAAAATAAAAAAGAAGAGAGAGAAAGAGAGCTCGAAGGAAGAAAAAAGGACTACACCATGAATACAAGTAATAAATATGTTGACCTTGACAAAAAGAGAGAGAAGGAATGAGATATTTATGCAAAGAAGGAGAGGAAGAAAAAGAAAAAGGGGGGGGGGAGCTGAAAAAGCTTACCAACTGTACATGGAAAGTATTTTTTAGAGCTTGTTTAAAGCCGGAAATGAGTCACTTTAGCCTCATCTGTTTTTAGTTTCAAAAGGGGAGAAAGGTCAGAGCTTCTTTGTTTTAAATAAGCTGGTCACTCTTTCTGAAGTGTAACATGATAAGGTTCAAGAGCCTTAATGAAACTAGGCCTTAAGTGACACCCCGGGGTTGCAGCATCTCAGCAATGGCAGGACCATGCATTGAATGCAAGGGCATTTTTATAAACAAAGGCAAGGCAGAGTGTGACTTTGTTTGTGACCTTCATACCCTACTGCTCCTGTGGCAGCCATATGGGCAGTGTGATGGCTAAATTTGCCACCCCCAACTACCCTTCCCCCCCCCTCAAGCTGCACAGACGGGTGTCCACAGCCGTGTTCATAGATGTGGACCACAGCTGTTGCTCTGATCTCTAGTCTACATCTCTTTCAAATTAGCTTCTAATAAGGCTAAAGCTGGGGGCTGGGTGGAGGAACCGCTTTGTGTGACTGACAACTAAAATGCCATCTTTGAACTGTCATTTCAGGGAAAATGCAAGCCGTTCTGTGCTACCTGCCTTTTAGTGCCAATAAACATTTTGATGCTCCAAGTTTATTTGAAAAATACTCTCCCTTTAAATGTTGATCAGGGAGACCTTGAGTGACAGGGATCTCGTCTCCTGCCAGACTAGCATATCCTTCTAACTCTCTCTGCTGGCTTGGGGTAGAACTAGGAAAGCAATCGAGTTTCAATCATCAGTGGCAACAGCAAGTCTGGCTAAAACCACTGTTTGAAAAAAGGAGTCTGGCCTGGGCTTAAATCTGAATCTTTTTTTTTTTGGCTAGATGAACCAGCCCCTATGTGGATGTAACATGGTACCATAAGTGGTTGCTTCTTGCTGTTTTTAGGAACAAACAATTTTTAAATTTAATATTTTGGTGTGTATAATATAAGTCTGTTTATTAGTTAGACCTTTGTGAAACTGTTTCCCATCAGAAACAAACTGTGGCAAGTGCAGAATAGATTGACCAGGAGCTCCCCCCTCCCTTCTCTCTCTCTCTCTCTCTCGTTCTCTCTCCCTGTTGATCTATTTAGAGGGTCCAGATGTTCCCCAGTTCTTGAAATAACGTGTAAGGGGCTCTGCCACTCTTCTTATGTTCGGAGCATGTCAGAAAAGGCCCCATGCACATCCTGATGTTCACATATCAAGTTCCTTTGCACAGGGGCCTCATTATTTATATATGTAGAGCTCCTTCTGATGCATTCCAAACACACAGAAGGCAGAGACATGGTGACGGAGACTGGGGCTAGGCATCCCTCTCCATTTACCTCCTTGCCCAGTACATGTGGGGTATCTGCCTCTTGGATCTAAGGCTGTGTGATGACGAAACAGAGGCCAGGTAGATGTAGCCAAAAAGCTTGCTTCTCAATGACTGGGCTCATCAGGGACAGGAAGCAAGTTTTTAACTCCCATTATGCCCTAATAGATCCCTTTACTTTGATAAGTGAACCGTTGCCACTAGCTACAGTATGTGTGTGTGTGTGACATGCTGCAGGTACAAAGAGGGCAACATCTGGACTTCTGGACATTTGGGAGCCTGATCCTGACTCACAAGGATCCCACAGGATTTGCATTGTGATTTTTATGCCCCAAAACATGCTGTAATATAGAAGCCCTCCATGTATTCACACAACATCCACCTTGAATATTTTGCTAGTTCAGCCTCATAGATCATAATGTCTCTACCCCAGCCTCATGCCTGGAGGTGTCACTACTGCTCTGCCAAATTCTGCAAAGCCCTTTAAAATTATACACAGCTCCATGCCAACCCCTTTCATTTTAACCACCATCAAGAGAGAATCCCAACCCAGACAAACAAACAACTAAACACAATCTTGGGTCACCATGGGTTGTTCTAACATCACTTGTCCTGCTGCACATGGTGGTCCACAATGCTGTTGCAAAAGAGGGAGGGGCCTCACCTGATTCTGCTGCCCCGAGGATTGGACTGAAAGAGGGATGGGAAACCTTGGCCCCACAGCTATTGTTGGACTCCAGCAGGACCAGTGGTCAAGGATGATAGGTGTCCAGCAGTATCTGCAGTGCTACAGGTTCCCCATCCCTGCTCTGAAATATGTTCTCTTCTACACATGGCCTAGCAGATGTTTCCCAGACTGAAAGCACCTGCTGAAGAGGGCAGGGTTCACCTTGATAGGACACTCTATGAATAGGGGTTGCAGCACTATTTAAGCAGACCCTACATGTGATGGGGAAAGCTTCCATGACCTACACTGTAGTTCGACAGTGTCTAATAATGCTGCAACGAAGTAGGAAAGGCTATGTGAGGATCTGCCTGCACGAGCACAATTCTTGACATTTTCTTTGGCTTACTCCTACACCATTCCTCATTCTCAGCTACAACGGTTGCAATCCTTTGCATTTTGAGTCATTTTGGTCCCCGCCCCCCCTCTGCACCAGCACTTCAAGCCTCATGCTGTTATACAGCCTAAATTTACTTGTGAGGGGGCATAGCAATGGCTTCCTCATAAGTGGTAAGCTGCTTGCCTTTCCTGGAGTTAATTTTCCAGAGGTGAGGTGTGGCATCTCACTGCTTGAGTACCAATGCCTACCTGAGAGGAGATATGGCAATTAATCCCTCGAGCTGGTTTGGAGGTTCTAACAGGGGAGCGCAGCTATTGTATACCCTTGACCAAAGAACGGTACGCTCCTTCTATCTTGGATGGTTGTCCTCTTCCACCGAGCACGCAGCTTCGGGATGGACGCACATGGAGCGCTGAGGGAGGAAGGGGACACCTGCCGAGCCAGCCAGATCAGCCGAATCAACCCTGGCGATCAGTGGGGTGACAGATGTCGCAGCCAGATCGCCCTCACATTTTAAAAATAAATTAATAATCATAAAAAAGGCAATTAATCCCTTAAGGCTCCTGCTCTTGACTCAATTAACATGAAGTACAAAGATAGTATCCCTTGATATGGCTACTGTTCTGCTGTCCTACCAGAACACTGCATATAATGGTTATTTGTTTAGTCATTCATATGTTTATTAATTATTGGCCATTGATTATACCTGACTTCTGAGTGTCAGCATATCATGGACAAAAGGCAATTTTTAAAGAAAGACAAATACTCTGAATTATACTGAGTTATACTACTTAAGTTGGGACGCGGGTAGCGGTGTGGGTTAAACCACAGAGCCTAGGGCTTGCCGATCAGAAGGTCGGCGGTTTGAATCTCTGTGATGGGGTGAGCTCCCGTTGCTCAGTCCCTGTTCCTGCCAACCTAGCAGTTCGAAAGCGCGAAGTACAAGTAGATAAATAGGTACCGCTCCGGCAGGAAGGTAGACGGCATTTCTGTGCACTGCTCTGGTTCACCAGAAGCGGCTTAGTCATGCTGGCCACATGACCCGGAAGCTATACGCCGGCTCCCTCGGCCAGAAAAGCGAGATGAGTGCCGCAACCCCAGAGTCGTCCGTGATTGGACTTAACGGTCAGGGGTCCCTTTACCTTTTTATACTACTTAAATCTCACTAACTCCATTGAGAGTATAGCTACATAGGTAAAGGTAAAGGGACCCCTGACCATTAAGTCCAGTCACGGACGCCTCTGGGGTTGTGGCGCTCATCTTGCTTTATTGGCTGAGGGAGCCGCCGTTTGTTCGCAGACAGCTTCCAGGTCATCTGGCCAGCATGACTAAGCTGCTTCTGGCAAACCAGAGCAGCACATGGAAATGCAGTTTACCTTCCCACCACAGCGGTACCTATTTATCTACTTGCACTTTGAGGTCCTTTCGAACTGCTAGGTGGACAGGAGCAGGGAACGAGCAACGGGATCTCACCCTGTTGCGGGGATTCAAACCGCCAACCTTCTGATCGGCAAGCCCTAGGCTCTGTGGTTTAACCCACAGCGCCACCCGTGTCCCAACTTAAGTAGTATAACTCAGTATTATTCAGGATATTTGTCTTTCTTTAAAAATTGCCTTTACCTTCTGATAACTATATGCAAAATCACCAGTGACATTTTTCTCCTTGAAAATGTTCTATTTTTACAGTGCCTGCCCCCAGAATTTGACTATAGGTGGCTAAAATTCTCGAGCGTGGATGGTATGGCTTCATATTCACATCAACAATGGAGGGTGAAATATAAATAGTTTTCTAAATAGACATTTGTTTGCCCAGTGAGATCAACTGCTTGAAATAAAATGGAAGATGTTTTCCTTGCCTATCACCCAATCAACACCATGTTTACTGATGAGGTCAATGGGATAGTTACAACCCACACATTACAGTCTGACACACTATTGATCTATTATGGGTTATCTATCACTCAAACCAAACATGTCAACTCACCTTGAAACAGCTCTGAAAAGAAACTGCCAGTTGTTGGGACAATCCAGGATCTCGTACACCATGAAATCCAAGGCATGTGTATTTCTCTGGTTTGATGCTGGGTTTTATTGTTTGTTTGTCTGTATCCTTACCATTTCTAAATAATTGCAAAAGTTGTATCAAGGTCATGCTGCCCTTCTAAAGCTGTAGTCTGTGACTTCAGAAGAAAATTCAGCCAATGCGAATTTTTGTACTGTATTCCAGAATAATAGCAGTAATGCTAGTGTGAGCCCTGTGGTACCTTAAAGGCTGACAAATTGTGGCAAAGGCTTTCAAGGGTCAGAGAGCCCACTGCGTTAGGAGCAAGAAGATCTAGACAAACATCTAGTTCAGGGATCTGCTTTAATGGGCTCTAGCCCAACAAAGCTGATACCACAATGCATTTAAAGTGCCACAGAATCCTTTGTTGTTTCTGCCTTGAATATTTTGTTTTTATGCCTTTAGATACATCTTTCCACTCACCTCTGTATAGAATAGGTGCTTTCTAATGTCTAAACTCTCTCTCTCTGTGTGTGTGTGTGTGTGAGAGAGAGAGAGAGAGAGAGAGACAGACAGACAGACAGACAGACAGACAGACATGTATTTAGAAGCAGATTTGAAAAGTACTGCTTTTGCCTAAACAAAGCTTTAAAAAAAGCTCATCCCATGGAAACATGTTAAAAATAAACGGGTAGATATATGCATGCTCGACTCATGAGAAACTAAAAACAACAACACACAAGTTTCTTTTTAAAGTAATGTGTTTCCCCCGTGGGTCCTGCTAAATATTCAGCCAACCCTGTGCAACAAGATGCTGGGTTACATCTTCTTCCCTGGAATTATTTACATAAGCATAATTGCAGTGATAAATCCGCTTTGTCTGCCATAGTGTGAGATAGGCAACCTGAACTTTCTCAGACAGGCCTGAAGTCTCTAACACCCCTGGCCCCTCTCTTGTTCTCCTCATTCATCAAAGGACCCCATGATCTCGCCTCAGCATTTGGGTGACAAACCCGGAGATTGCCAATTGTCTTGGAAATGTAAAATAAACACTTTTTTTCTACATATGTTAATGCCATTGTTTATTGACTACTTACTCAGCTTGGATGTAATTGGGGTCATTAGGGAAACATAAGCAGCTCAAAGCCTGTCAATACCTGACCTTTAAAATATTCAGCACATTCAGTGTTACATGATGTTTAACAAGCTCCCTTTTTCATGTGAATGCTGCCGTTGTTGCCATGCAAAAGGGAGAAAAGCATGCTGATTCCTCTAAAAGATAATGTCCCCAAAACTTTAGCGTCAAAAATAACTTGAAAAGGTGTGTGTGCATTTTAGTATAAACTAAAACACCTCTAAGAAGAAAACAGGCAAGATAAGTTTAACTTCAATATTTTTATATACTGTGGTCATCTAGCAAATGGGACACAGGCGCAAGCCAGAAGTTGCCCCCCCCCCCCAGTAACTCCTTGGGAGAGAGGCAGAAAGAACCACTTATAAAGATATCACAAATGAACTGAAGTTATCAGGATGTGACATCAGCAAAAGTATGCATCCCAGCAGAGAGACAAAATTGCAGATGTTTAACAAGTGATTGTGGTAACTCAGCCACAAACATAGACTCAGGGAAGAAACATCTGCATTTTGTTTACTTTGAGGAGTGGCTGTCTTCATATGCGCTGATCCAGAGATCCATGTGCATTTAGATGTGGCTGTATCTGTGGGAATCCACATACATTTCATGTGAGATGGGCTCTTCCTGGAATCTCCCATGCCTGGAACAGACACATGGATTTCAGTAGTACAGACACACAGCGAATTCTAGTCCCCAGTGGTCACTGCCCATTTAAACTACAGTCTGGATGACTGGCCTTAGTGTGTACACCAGCTAGAGTGCTGAGTTGGGCATTGTGAATGTTAGGTCCTATTCATTCAAAAAGAGACACATGTTGCAAGCCCGGCGAGGAAATAGAATATTTCGAAAGCTGATTGGTCAGGGAAAGTAGTAAGGAGGAATGTTAAAACACAGAACCTTGGTGCCCAGACACCATTGCTTTGTGCACATGACTAGGGCTACTGATCTCTCTCAGACATCTGTGGAAAAATTGGCCAATTTGTGTTACTCCAGCAGAAGCATCAAAGAGTATTCCATTGGATTGCAGTGGGCAAAAGTTACAGCAATGTCTTAAGTGGCAGTTTGGCTCCTCCTGAAATTCTGCTGACCACGATTTGTAAACCTAGGAAGGTTTACAAGTGATACAAATGCAAGCAGGGCATTCAGCCTCCATAAGGATAGTTCCATTATTTCTTTGCTTGCAAAAGTCAAATCAAGTGATCTATATCCCTAACTTCAGGTAATGGAAGGGGATCAACTTTGCTGTGGATGGATAATCACCTTGCCATATATCTGAAGATCCAAATTCTGGCACTAGAAAGGGGAGCTCACAAGTCCTGTGCAATGACTCACAACTTTGCAATGACAATTGTGTGAGGGAGAAGAGTGAGGGTGTATGTACTCACCCTGCTGTCACACCCCGTGCTGGCCCCACCCCAAGGCTTTTCTGTGGGTCTTCAGCAGGGTAGTTTGCTGAAAGACTTTGGATGTGCCTCTGAGCTGGAACATTGCATACTCATGTCTGGCAGCTTGCCCTGCTGCAAACCTGCTGTCAATCCTTGCATGCCCCACCCCTAAAAGAATGATCCTTGTAAACAATGAGGATCACTTCCTGGTTTAGAGACAAGGGACTTCAGCTAGATTGGTAAAGAAAAAGTGTTTTATATGTGTTGTATATGCATTATAACACTGTGACACCAGATGGTGCTGTTGAGTTCCGTTTTTTCCAATGCGATTTCTCATATAAAATTTTCAATGCGTTTTCCTGAAACACTTCTTTGATGTGTCTAGAATAGATCCAGCCATGAAGAAGTAGGAATGGGAGTGCACCTCAAGCAAGGTAAGCAGGTAGTCCCACTCCTCTGATCCCAGGGTCTAGCAATCCCTCACTCCCCAGTGGGTGTCAGACCCTTTTTATCAGCAAAACGTGACATGGGGTCTGATTGGTCATTGAATAGCAATTGTCACTCAAACCAGTATCTGGGATAGATCCATGGGCGTAGCCAGGATTTTTGTTAGGGGGGCATGTTTTTCTTAAGGACGCAGACTTTTGTCAGGAGGGGAAGAACCTCAGGTTTGTATTTATTTGTATTGATCTATCTAAGATGGCGGCGCGTGTAGATGCAGCGGCTGGTTCCTCCTTAACTCAGAATTTGGCTTTTTTGTCCTGCCAAAATAGACTTGTTTATAGTCGGCAGGACATGTTATCTATTCGGCTACGGAGTGAGTGCTGCACAAATTGTGAGTGTCTCCGCGTCTGCAAGGAAGATTTTTTGACTTCAAAGAACTGGGGAGTAAAGAGACACAGGAGAGACCGTAAACAGAAGAGAGGCTGCAGAGGAGGAAGGCGATTAAGGCAAAAAGATCCATCGCATCCTGGTCACTGTCTCTTCGAGCTCCTGCCGTCGGGACGGAGATACAGGACGATGAAGACAAGAACGAGCCGTCTTAAGAACAGCTTCTTCTCCAGAGCGATCTCGGCCCTGAATGGGAAGCCTGGACTTTGAAAGTCATCTAATCTTCCTTGCTGTACTATACTGTATTGTTTTAATTAGTGTTTTTATGGAGCAGTCAAGTAATTTCGTTGTCCCTGAGAGGGGGCAATGACAATAAAGATATTATTATTATTATTATTATTATTATTATTATTATTATTATTATTATTGATTTAGGGGGAGACAGCTGCCCCCTACCCCCCCGGCTATGCCCATGGATAGAGCCCTTAAAGGTGAGCTGTTGAACACAAGCTGCCGTCCCCTTCGTACCATCGGGGGCCCATCATCCAACAAGGACCATTGGGAAACAAGTAACTATATTTGTTGCTTATTTATTTATTTGTTGCTATGTTGAAAGTAAATAGCTTGGGATCCGTTGGGCTTGAGTCACAGAGTTCCACTGGTTTCTGTGTTCTGTTTTGTTCATTTGTCTTCTTCGAATCTTTCTTTTAATCTTAATAGCATATACTTTTGGAAAAATTGGGGTCTGGAATGTGTGCTTGGCAAGTTCAATAATTATTTTAACCCCCCCCCCCAGATCGCTTGGGTTCATACTGTAGGTACTATAGGATAAGGACTGCTAACCTAAATATGCACTTGAATTACCCCCTCCCACCAAAAATATTGTGACTGTCTGGAAGGTCTGTTGTGTAATACCAACCCACAATTCATTTTATCATTCCCACTAAACTGGGTTTAGTGGCTTGAGAGCTGAGAAACCTCTGTGCTTCTGCTGCAGGAATATTTCCTGTAATAATATTGTGTGGCGTTACAGTGATGGCTGGGCAATCCTTCTCCCTCACATAAAAAACGTAGGTCAGGGGGAGGGGGTGCTAACCCCCACACTACTCAGATATAAGTTGGGGTTGCATTTCTTCACTGAGCTACTTATTCTATTATAAATTCTTTTACTCATTTTTTGGGTGGGGGTGGGAGACCAAGCCAGATAGACAATCAAATGCCTTACCGGAAACTTGTAAGTTACGCTCAAATAGTCAAATGCTCAGTCGTGTCATTTATGTTATAAACATGTGTTTTGCAGGGAGAGAAATTGTATTGCTGCCCCATGCAGAAAACAGTTGTTTTGAGCTGCTGGATAAGAGTCGGTGGCTGAAATAGGTCAGTTAACTAGTGCCCTCTTCTGCTTGACACTGGTCTCTACTGCCCTCTCCTCACCCCCTGCTTTCCTTCCAGCCGTTTCTGTTTTTTCTCTCCTGGATCCAGCAGGCCCTCGGCCCCCTCAGGTCCCTTTTGTCAAACAAGCAGCTATCTACTATATTACAAGGCCTGAAGGTGAATGCATGGAGAGAGAGAGGCAGGCAGAGGAAGAGAAGGGAAGGACCGTCCTTGGGAAAAAGAAAGGGGGGGTGGAGAGAAAATATCAATCACACAAGTCCAGCTATCTCAATTAACCCTTCCTTGAGCCAGGACCTCCTGGAGAAACTTTAAAAAAAAAGTTTGAAGGAATACAAGATGCTATCTGCCACAAGGATTACCACTCTACATGCGGATCAAAGACAATTCCACATTTTACCCTAGTGATTAGCCATAATTAAATAAAGTAAGTCTGTTTAAACTTCATTAGCAGCAAGACGTTTGCTACAGCAGAGTGGGCACAAATCATCCATTCTTAATTAAAAGATAATCCACAGGATGACCATAATCTTCTTCTAAAAATATACCATTTCCCCCAGAAAGATTTCATCAAATAAGGATAAATAACAGTTTCTGCGTGCCGAAGCTGGGAAGGAAGGGAAGGGAAGCTTCTCTCGTTTGCCTGAGTGAGTAGCGAATGTGCCTGATAACATCACTTTGGCATGCTATTATCTAAAATGGTAGAATACCTCACTCCAGCAAAGTCTGACATAAATCTCTGAAAACAAAGACATTGCATATGTATGAGCTGAAACAGATATGTCAGGGTTGGTGCATTAATATTCCTGTCACTGGGGGGTTCTGAACTTTTAAGGAGACAATATCAATGCATTCAGGCTGTGGCTGGTGAAGGAGGGCAGCATTCAGGAGGACATATACTAATTAGGCACATGCAAACAGGATAATAATAATGGAAAAAAGTTTTGCTTCCAGCCTGCCTCGGATTTCCAGATGAGCTCTGCCTGCCTCTTTGTGAATGCTCCAACCAGGAATGAGTCATTCATGGAGCTGTGGCAATTCTTTCCATCTACTTTGAGGGGCCGAAGAAGCAGAACCATGGTTCTGGCCTAGTGATGCCTTTCCCATTACTAGGGTCTGCTCTGGATTTCTTAGAGATCTCAGAGTCCCAGAATCTTGCCTCCTTTTCTCCCTTTCCCCAGTGTTTCATATAAAAGATCTCTCTCTCTCTCTCTCTCTCTCTCTCTCTCTCTCTCTCTCTCTCTCTCTCTTTCTCTCTCTCTCTTACCCTTCTTCTGGAAATAAACTATCTATGCAACCTCCTTAGTAGTAAGGCTCTGTTCAAAAGGACATGTGAGGTTTCAAACACCCCCATGCGCAATGCCCCTCCATTTCCTCTTCTGACCTTTCACGTGTTGAGCACAACAGCTGCAGGGAGATTTTAGCTGTGACTGCGGTTAGACTCTCCCTGCAAGCTCTCATGCTCAGTGCATTAATGGTGGTAGAGGAGGAGCTGGACCTGACATTTTATTTATTAATTATTACTTTTACATCCTACTTTCTCTCCAAGGAGCTCAGAGACTCCCGGTTTTATTCTTATAACAGTATCGTGATAAAGGTTAGGCTACGGGGCAGTGACTGGTCCAAGGTCATCCCAGGAGCTTCATGGATACGAATCCTGGCTTCCCAGATCCTGACCCAACATTCCAAGCATGGGAATCACCACAAGGACATTTGGGGTAGGGCTGGACCACGCATCCCCAGGCACATAGGCAGTGTGTGCACTCCCATTTCTTTGGAATGCCTGAAGAGAGCTTGGCTGTAGTGCTTGTTAGTCATAAATAGGAGCAGGGCTTTTTTTTCAGGGGGAACTCGCTGGAACTCAGTTTTGGCACCCCTCCGGTGAGTTCTGAAACGTCTCAGGTGACTTCTGGCAGCTCTCAGGTGGGTGCCATTGCCAGTCTAAGAGAAAGAGGAAGGCATTCATGATGAGTTCTGGCACCTGTTTTTTTTAGAAAAATAGCACTGCACAGGAGGTTTAAATTACCTCGTGTGTGTGTGTGTGTGTGTGTGTGTGTGTGTGTACATATACAGTCCCTATAAGGTAAAGATAAAGAACGTGGTGGCGCTGTGGTCTAAGCTGCACCCCATAGTCACCTTTGACTGGACTTAACCATCCAGGGGTCCTTTACCTTTTACCTTACAGTCCCTATATGAACACTGTGACTTCTGGGAAGGCCCTGAAAAAAAGGATGTGTTTTTATTCCTTGAAGACAGGAACAGATTTTCTATTTTCTATTTTTTGAGGGGAAATCCCACAAACTGTCCTAAAAAACCCAACCTTCTAGCTCCTCTCTTTTTGGTTTTACTATGCCACTGTGAGGACTAGATTTTTTATTTTTTTTAAAATAGAAAATGAACACCAAGATCACCAGCAGATGAGCTATTGAATTTTGTCCCATTATGTCCATGCAGGTCATTCAATCTATTGTCTATAGATTACAAAAGGAAAGTGAAAAGAGTAAGTAATCAGCCATAGTCATCTAGGCTTCCTTGAATTTTGCTGTAATAATAATCCATAAGATTTCAATCTAAAGATTAGGCAGAAAAAAAATATTGTTCAGTTTTGTAGTCACTTGGAACATATGTTTCCAATTACTCTGTAACAGTCCTCATTAAAAGTAACAACAGGGTCTAATTGAGCAGAGTTCTTTTTTCCTTTTTGCCTAGTTGCTTTAGGGATAGAAATGGTCGTGTTGGTACATGCAGTGCTCAGTTTCTAAATGATAAATGCTGGTGCACAGTCCCATGCTGCAAGTCATACTCATCAACTGGGGTTTCCCTTATTCTTGCTAGCATCTGCTTTTCATGCAGAAGGTCCCAGTAAGGCTGGGAAGATCCCTGTTTGAAACCCTGGAGAGCCACTGCTAGTCAGTACTGACTCTGAACCCATGCGGCTGTTGTTGTTCTCCATGCTAAGAGCTTATTAGCACATCACTTCCAGTGCTATTCCTACAGTGATGAAAGAACACATACATATTGATTGGTCCATGGTTCATGTGCAAATCAACTTTGTGCCACTGTGCAACTGAGCCACAAATTCCACGCAACTGTCCCAGTCACTGGTGGAAGAGCCCTTGTGGACCACACTAAAGATCCATCCAACAGGCATTGCGAATCACATTCCACGTTCTATGCTGAGTGAACCTATTGAAGCTAAAATTCACAACCAACTTAGGTTCATGAGTAGGATTTAGCTGAATATAGCCTGCTGTCCTCACAGGGGAAGTCCATAGACATACTATAGTTAATACTATATAGCCACAACCACCCCCATCCAAACAGTGCACTAGCATCTGCACAACATCTGGAATAGTCCTGATCCTTGTTTTGTGACCTATGTGAACTACACAGCAGTTCATTCTGATTGCTGGATACCAATACATAGCTGAGCTAATGGGAACAGTCAGCAGCCTTGGGTCATCGCTGAACCAGTCACAGTCCCATACTTCTCTATGATACAGGAGCCATGGTGGCACTGACATTCGCCACTCTTTCCCAATCTGTGTCCATAGTGGGTTTGTATGGCATTGTTTTGTGCTGATCTGACTGTGCTGTCATATGGCTTGGTTGCAAATTGCAAGGTCTTGACCATAGCCTGGTGTTATTTCTAGAGCAATCATTGTCTTGAGATCCTCATATTTTGTCTTATTCTGCCTCATTCCTCATTTGGGAGGTACAAAATACTATGCCTTAGGCAGCAGCGGACAATGCATCCCATTATGATCAGGCCACAATTGCTCCTATTAGCATCCAATCAGAACTGGGATTCCGAGCATAGTTAACCATGGAGGAACTTTTAAGCATATCATTCTTAGTGGATAGCAGAAGATGAATTCTCTAAGAATATCATTCTCCCACCAGCTTTTCCTAATTTTCCACTTTATAATGTTCCAGTTTATATATAGAGTAACCATTTTCCATAAAAGCACAGCGGTTCTACACCATGCTGACCTTGAAGGGGGCTGCTTAAAAGATTGCTTATTACAGAAGCTTTGGTTTTGCGCTTTCCCCTCTCCTCTGAAGCCATTTATCATTTTTTTGCACATTTCTGCATCCCTGATTGACCTAGTCTGAGCCCCGACATCTGACACTCAGTAACCTTTTGGGCACACACACAGATGGAAACTGAACTCCCCACACTTCTCAAACAGGCATGAAGCTAACCAGATAAAGACATTTCAACCATATGTGATAACACGTCAGCTCTTTTAGGCTATTACAGGAGGAGAGGGCTCACCTCCAAATATTTTTAGACATTGCTAATAAAAAAAATCCTGTGGACGTGCTTAGGTTGGTGCTTTCAAAATATCTAAAAAAAAAAAAAGAAGAAGAAGAAGAAGTCAAGAGAATATTTTAACTCCCTGGCTGCACTTTTTCTAACTGCCGTTTGCTGCATGGGTTGAGGTTGTTTCTGAATGTCAAAAGCACCACAAAAATATACAAAAGAATTGCAGACTCTATGACAAGCTGGAAACACAGGATAAGCTCTGCTTCGCAAAGGGGGGGGGAACCCAGTTTTTGTTAGGTGATCTGGCAGTCATGTTGTGACTGGAGAAGTCTTAAACAAAGACATCTTCTGGGAGACAACTATATCAGTATTTTTGTTTAATGGCTGCACATTTCTGATTCTCTCTCAGTACAACTCTTCTCTAGGCACTAGCTTCATGCAGAGAGGCTTGCAACAATTCACGATGAGGGGATATGGGCAAGGATTACGGCGGGGTTCCATCAGACATCCCTCTCATGGCCTTTAGCTCACCTGACTACTCCCTCACACATTTCTCCATCAGCAGAGATGAGGAAACTCTCGCCGTCCAAATGTTGTTGGTCAATAACTGCCATAACTTCAGTCTATTGACCATGTTGGCTGGGGCTAATGGGATATGGAGTCCAGCAACATGAGCAGAGCCACAGACTCTCCATCTGTCTGAAGTCACCTCTTATAGAGATAGTTTCTTGGGGCAACGACTCTGGCTTGAAAAGGTTTGCTCTGACAGTAGCACTTTGCAGAGGTGGGATTTGCCTTCTCTCTTCCTTTGTACCTTCCTTCTCCTGGTATGCCTATCATGTGAGCTGTGGCAGATGTAGCACACAGCAGGCAGCTTCTAAGTTTCCTGCCCATCTGTAGCTCCCTGTCCAGGCCTACCTGAGTCCAGTTCTGAGACACAAGGGTCGTCATCATTTATGCATCTTGTCAGAAACAGCATGAGACTATTCCTGAACACAGTGGAAAATAAACAATCTGAAAACAAAAAAAAACAAAAAAATGATAGTTAAGCCACTGTGCTTGGATAGAATTGATTTCCAGTGAAATCCTATACATCACTACTGAGAAATAAGTCTTTTCGAGGTCAGTGGGACTTGCTCCCAGTTTAACCTTAATTCTGCAGAAGCCAATGGCAAGAATCTGACTTTAATGTGTCTAAACTTGGTTATAGTGGAAATGTGTGGGTTGATTATCTTCAGAGGAGTCCGAAATTTCAGTGCAACTGCTCTCCTCCTAGCATAAAATCTGTGCATAGCTTATCAATGAATTCATTATGCATTACATAGGCAAAACATTCATGGTATGGAACCCCTGATATTCAGCACACAAAGAAAATGAAGTCACTGGGCTCTTTAAAATGTTTTCTTTCGTGTCAATTCATTGCTGCAAATAATGAAGTACAGCCTTTCCTTCTTCTTACCCATGCATATCTGGGATAGTTGACATGAATTCGAAATGGCTTAAATACTTTGCCACCTACTGCAAAATGCTTTGTGAAGAGAAGAAAAAGGCGTTGACTTTTCACAGTTTAACCTCATTGATTTATTATTATTATTACATGGCAGGACACAGATAAAAAAATGTAGGTGGCATGATTTTAAAACTGCACAACAAACACCGTAGTGATATGTAAAAAAACCAACGACAACAAAAATCCAAGTTACATAGAAAACATCTGATTAGATAGAATAAAACCTAATCCTATATATAGCTTTTAGCAGAATATGAAGATTCTGCAAAACCTCTGATAACAAGAACTAATAGTTGCCTTGAAAAGTGAGTTACAGATAAGGAGCTATTCTCCATTAAACGGTTCACTCTGTATATTTGTACCTACATAAATTGAAGTTTGTGTGTGTGTGTGTGTGTGTGTGTGTGTGTATCCTCTGCCCCTCCCATACATTTTCTTTAACAAGGCAGTGTATTATGTCAGTGCTGGGGTACCTGTGGCCCTCCAGATGCTGTTGAAGTACAGGTCCCATCATCCCTGATCACTCTCCATGCTGGCTGGGGCTGATGGGAGCTGTAGTTCAGAAACATCTGGATGACCACAGATCTCCCATCTCTCTATGATGCCATTCTTTTCTTCATGTGTTTGTTTCATATTTGTTTAGGGTTGGAGCAGAAGTCCCATCAATCCCTCATCCTGAGTCTGGAGATGATATGTTGTCTTTCAACAGGTTTCCAAAGCCAGTCAAATCTCATTCATTTCCCCCTAAACTTGGTTTCCTCTCCTGTAAATTTACTGTGATTTGCTTACAGGTCTTGCAAAGCTATTTTGCAAATAATTGTTAACATAAAATATGTACAGTATATATCCTGTTACAGTACATATTCAAAGTGCTCCACAAAGTACTTCTAGTATGCTATAAAATCAAGACAGCAATGGTTATTCCTTTTCTTCAGAAGCCAGCAGGTCTCAGACTGCAGATCTCTTTGCACCAAGAGATGATTCTATGTAGCCATCACAAACTAAAAATCCAGTTGATAATAGGTTAATACAAATTTGGTAAGCCTCAAATCTCAAATGCATCAAACTTGCGAAGATTCCAAACCCCAGTATTCGCTGGACCTTTCACCACCAATGCTTCCATTATCCCCTGCCTTGCAGTGGGGAGATGGCACTGCAGGGTCACCCATAAGGATGCCAGCTCAGAGGCCCATCTATTCCAGCATCCTGTTCTCACAGTGGTCAACAAGATTCCTATGATATGCCCACAAGAAGAGCTGAGTGCAGAAGCATTCCTTTATCCATGATTGTGGACCAGACTGAAGTTACGGAGCTTAGTAAGTCAAAACAGCATTTTATTTGGCAACTATAGGCAATGGCTACTTATGTCAAATTAAATAATGGATCGGGGAGGGGGGAAATACTAAGTTCTTTCCAATGATAATTTCTTAGTTTCGACCATACCTGATCTGTACTGTGGGAGGTAGCAGTGATCACCTGTTTAGCAATCAGCTTGTAGGGCTGGTGTAGCCCAGTTCTGGATAAAGGGCATTTGTCCCGCAACAACACCTCCTCCTCAGTCAGCTACCAGCCTGGCTCCCAAATGCTTGGTAGCAAAGCCTATCTGTGATGTTTGACTCTCTCCACCTGTTTGTACTCATTTCCCACCTTAATTCCCTCAATTCAATAAAGCTTAGATGGCTAGAAGTCTGAGCTTTGGATCAGCCAAAGCTACACGGCAGGTTAGAGCTTACAAACTGCAGGAGTTGTGAGTGTTGATGATACTCCAGGGCTGAGCACAGATGCTCTTCAGTTAAAAGCCCACTTAAACTCCCATTTACTTCAAAAGCAGTGAGATAAAGCCTTAAGGTAGACATGGGAGGCATAATGTATCAGTCACAAAAAAAGTTAAGTACCTGTGTTGGCATATGTGGCTCTGTCTGGTTACCACAGAATTATATTTTATCATTAAACAATTCAACAAACATTGTTTAATTGCCATGTAGCAGAACAGAGAACGTTACCATTTAGCAGAATAGAGAACATGCAGAAGGATTCAGTAGCATAGAAACTATTATATTTAAGGAGTGCTTCATGCAATTTTCATTCTTGAAAGCAATTGAAGTAAAATGGGGTTTGAGGGGTTGCAGCCCCCTGAAATAACCCACACTACACCCCCCAAAATAGTCTGCAGTGATTTGTAGCTCTCCTTTCCTCTCACTGGCACACTTAAGTTATTTAAGACACTGATCAAAGACATTTTGAAGATAATAATGTGTATTACTTCACTTACTTCAAAACATACTGTGCCAGCTCTGGTGAGGACAGCCCTAGACCTCTGCCCCCAAGTCCTGCCCTGATAGCACCACTGACTGGGACTGTTTTGGTGTATATATCTTCCCCCCTTTGTTGCTGGGGCTTCTTCTTCTCTAGTGATCCTTGAGCCAATCAGCGTGCCACACAGGGAGCCTGATGGTGTCATGGCACCTCACAGCCAATCAGATCTGGCTGTTTTGTGATGTCACTGAAGGCAGGTGAATCAGGTGTGGGCAGAGGTTACGTCCTGTAGCTAAGTCAACTGGCTAAGTGAACACTTTCATGACACTTTTGAGCTCCTCTGAAAGATCAGGCCAAGGTGTCACTCTTTGGGGAGCATGGAAATCCAGCTTCCCCTATAATTCAGTTCTAAATTTAGGTTCCTTTATTTTTGTTTCACTGCTAGGCACAATCCAGTGCGATAAATGGGCACAACCCAAGGTGAAGTTCTTCTACACAAGCCCAACAGATGACCTGTGCAAGAACGATAGTGTGATCTTGCACTGCTCACATTCATTCCAGATGTTTTAGACTGCACTTGCCTTCACCCTAGCCAGCACAGCTATGCAGACTAGGACTGGTGGGCATTTTAGCTCAAAGCATCAGGAGGGCACCAGGTTGGGAAAGTCTGGCGGAGAGGACCTTCCTGTTAGATTGTGCCCACTGTCTCTTTGTTACAGTTGTCATGGAAGAACAATGATGTAGGCAGTGCACATACAATTAGATTATGTGCAATTTAAAGATAAATTATATCTTTCAAAATAGTAACCTCAACTACACCCAGCTGGTTTGCAATCAAGTGCTTTTGTCTTACCAGCTTCTAATAGATACCAGGAAAGAAGTTAGCAGAGGAGAGAAAATATAGTAGCATCCTGGACGTATTTCTAAGGGCCAAGTGGGAAAGGAAGTGTAGAAGGTGCCAGCTGAACAGCAAAAAGGAAAGTGAGTGCAACTTTTCATTAGCAAAATGGGGAAATAATTTGATAAATGCGAAAAGTGATGGGAGGGTGAGTTATGAGCACAGAAGGTAAGTGTTATCATAGCACCATTAATAAGCAAAATGGTTTGCAATCTATACCTTACTTGCTGACATAACAACACTTCCCCATTTTAAGGATAGAGGATGAGGCTTAGTCCTAGGATCTGCTGTGCCAAGGCAAAAAAGTTGGACAGAATTGGCTGCAAGCGTTTTTACATCACTATGCAGCATTACGAGTTGGTAGTGTGCCTATCACACTGCATCTTGCACCAGTTTAGGGTTGTGACTGCGCTCTAGATGTGGGCAAAGAGAGTCTCTGGAAGGGACAGGAGAAGGGGACAGTAACCCTACCTGGAAACATGCCAAGTCACATGGATCAATATCCCTTCTGGCACTGACTAGTTCACTACTGCAAGTATATAAAATGGAGGAATGAACTCAAAACTATGAATCCTGAGTGTCAAGCACTTCACCCAGAATGGATCACAGGGTGGCAAAAAAAGAGAAGTAGCGTAGAATGCTGCAAAGAGCAGCTGGAAAATTCCTGGCTCAATTGCTACCTCAATCATGAGTTTTCTTCCATAAGCTTCAATAGGCCACCTTGGACCAAACTAGTCTGAAGGATCATGTGGCCTTGCTGAAGCTAAAGAGGTCTGGGTTTGTCAATGCTGGGATGGATGACCTCCTGAGAACCACGTGAATGGCACTTGGGTTCCAGGATGGAAGGAAAGTAGGGTGAAAATGCAAATAAATAAAATATAGGACTTTTGAGGGGTGTGTGCACTCCTTTTTAAAAAAGAGCTGCATGTTGTGCTGTATTGTGCTGTGTGTGTGTTTGGGTGGCTTTGTTAAGACTGGTGTATGGGGAAAGGCTGTTTGTGTTTTTTAAACTTTCTCTCTGCCATAGTCCTCACAAGAAATCAACTCTCCCTGTTCACCAGGAAGCTTCCATTGGCATCAGTCGCAGCTTCTGAGATAAATAGCAGTTTTGGGAAGGGGGATTTTTGTGGGTGTCAGGACTGTGGTGGGGCCGTTTGCAGCTGTTGTTAAAATGAACAATCCAGATGTGTTAAATGTAATCACTATTGTCTAGTTTGGCCCTATCTTTGCATGTCTGCACTGCATCTACACCACCCCCACATGCAGATTATGAGGTTGGTCTACATTAGAGGGTTCTTGGAAAGATTACTGAGATGATGTGTGTGGACTTTTTGAACATGCTATATAAATATTAGGCCAATATCACTGGTGCAATTAGGTGATTTTAGACTCTGAACCTACTTTTCTTATATGGCGGGGGCTTCTTTAGATATCAGTGTGTTCTACCTCACGTCTAAATGGGTTAAAGCCTGTTTGGGAGCCTTACACTTCACTCTGCTGACATCCCCAATTCCTACCCTGAGAGCACCACTAGTCAGACTAGGAAGTTAACTAGTTTGCACTGGTAGAAGCAACAATACACTAGAATACTTTTAGTTTTGGGATGCCTGAGCGTTAAGCTCAATTCTTCCCAACAACTGACTAGCAGGGATTTCAGCCCAGGTCTCACAGCACCATGAACTACTTTTCTTCAGCATGTTGTCCTTCTGGGGAAAAAAAAATCATATTCCCTTACTATTAAGCCCCAGAAAGGGGGAAAGTGGTTGATATATTCTGAGAGGGAGTTTCAGCAAGAAATGAAATAGGAACGAGAGCCCTGACTACTTTGATCTGTGCCTTTCTGAGCACTGACTCTATTACATGCGGGGAAAGGATGAATTTTTCATTTCCACTGCTAACTTCCCCATTTGATTCTCATTACAATAAGTAAACAAGATTAAATGGCAAATCCTACAGTTCAGAGTACAGCGCACAAGTAAGCTGTCTTCGAGCAAATACACTACAAGTGTATTAACTGTCATCTATCCCTCCTACTGCCTAGATATTTCTCTTTTATGCCATTTGGAGGGAGAATATATTGGCAGGTCCCAGTCAACAACAAGGGCTGCAAAAGTCTTCTCTTCCCTCCCACCCCCTACGCCACTTTTTAGTCTAAGTGCTTATTTGCAGTCTCAGCAAGCCGGAGAGAAGGATTTTATCCTCTTTCGCTTGTTTCTGAATACTAACTAGCTGGCCCAGGCAAGGCTCTCTAAAGAGGGAAACTGCATGAGAGACACACTGCATTTGACACAGTCAGGAGGCAAAAGAAAGAGAAAAACAAAAGTCTATTCACAGCTGAATCCTCTGATATACTCACCCATCCCCCAGCTCCTTTTAAAAATCGAGAGAAAGGGAAAACTCATGAATCCAGGCCTGAATGCCTGGGGTTGTCAGACGAAAGGACAATGAATGACAGCTGACTGTCAGCACAATGCTTAAGACTCCAGAGTTATCACTTCTTGGAATTGTTCAAACAAGGTGGGGGGGGGGGAATGTGGGTGTCCAGAACAAGGAAGAAATTCCTTAGTTCTTTAAGGGTGTCAGTTCATTTTGAGGAGGGGGGGAGAGCTACTAATTAACTTAGTATTTCATGTGAGGATCCAACACTTCTGGAATAGCTTTTCACATTTATTTGCCAAATTCATTGCTTTGAAACCATTTCAAGGGAATATCTCTCTCTCTTCCCCCCTTCTCCCGCCGCCATTAAAGGTCGTAGGAGGCCGAAGGAAGGTGCTTCACTTAATATTTGTGGCTTGTAAAGATCAAACAAGAGCGCTTGTAAGCATTTGCAGGCCTGTGATCTCTCGATTGGTTGGAGGAAATCACACGGGCAAATCTTTTAAACATTTTTGTGTGTGTGCAACCTGTTTTGGAACGCCTCACAAGCTCCCCTCCCCACCCCCGCTAACTTGCCTACACTTTCATCTTCCCTGACTGCCTTAATCCTCCGGTCTTTGTTGTTCCAGTATATGATCAGCTTGTTGCTGATTTCTTTCTTTCTTTTTTTTACAAGTCACATCTACCCACATTTGTTAGTTCTGAAACATTACTTTAAGCTTTCACATCTCCATAAATCCATACAAATAATGTTCAGGCTTTTCCAGAGAAAGGTTGAAAAAGAAAGGAGGTTATTTAAATAATGCATTCTGCATTGGCAGGTATTTACTGACATGTTTTGTGTGCTAAAAGTTAAATCTCCCTGCCATGAATTGAACAGTGGAGGTTGAGTAATTAAAGCGGATCTGGCCCTTGCTCAAGCTCACTTAAGTCTGCTGACCATCTGTACTGGAAAGGCTTTTGCAGCTATTCTCGGCATCACCGGTTCCTAACAATGGGAAACGGGACTCTTGTGTCTTGGTAGATTTGAGGGCTGCTCTGTGGACTGTGTATTTCCCTCAAGGTATGGATATAGCCAAAGGCTGGTCAGCGAGAAGGACCGGCGCAGGCAAACGGCAGCTCTTTAAACCCAAGCAGGGTATAGTTAACTGCAAAAGCTCAAACTGCTGTAACCGCCCCAGCAGGTGTTGCCGAATATTATGAATCTTTAGAGAGGAATGATGGAATGAGAGGGGGAGTGGAAGTGGCAGGCAACAAGAAAAAGAAAAGAAGTGTATAGATACAGGCTAATCCCCCCCCAAAAGGACAAAAAAAAGGCTTTCAGGGATGAGAAATAATATCTACAAATGGGACCTGCAATAAAACGCTACCGTGCGGAAAGCTCCTGTTCACGGTTTCAACCAGTCAGCCAGCCATGTCCTTCTTCAGGATACTCCATTCCAACCCAGCCTCCTGCCAGTTTCCTCCCACAATAGTCAGTCAGTATTCCAGGGCCACTAAACATGCTCAGCTCTCATCAGGCTATTATTATTATTATTATTATTATTATTATTATTTATTTCCCCTTAGCGTTTTGTTTTTTTAACATCTGCAGAATCTTGCCTGCTGATACCTCGCTCTTAGTAGTAAGGGAAACAGCTCTACTAGAAAAATTAACCAATAAACTGAAACTGACATGGGGACAAATAGAAGAAGACACCCTCACCCCGGTATGGCTCCCCTTTATCACATACACAGCCCAACAAGCCAATGACAAGAATCCACCAACAGCATACGAATCAATATGGCTAACCTGATACAAAAACACCCACCCACCCCACTCACACACGAAAACAAAGTTCACCACAGCCAATCACAAGCAAGCAACCACACCCTAGGCCAACCCCAACCTCTCTCACCACCAAAGGAACACAAGCGAATAGTAAAGAGAACCCGCACAAGCGACGCTGACGCAAAACCCCACACATACATTAAGTAAAATAGAAACATCGCCACCCGACCCCACCCCCCCACCCCCACCCACATGACCCCGTCCACCTCTTCCCCCCTTTTTCTTCCTAATGTAACCCTAATGTCTCAACAAATGAAACTGACCTGTAGAAAATGTAACTTGAAAAAAGAGACATTGCACATACTTTTATAAACCAAGAAATCTTTAATAAAAATTATTACCACAAAACACACACACAAATAATCCATTTGAGTTGTGTGACTCAAATTGGGAAGAAAGAAAGAAAGAAAGGAAGGAAGGGAGGAAGGAAGGAAGGGAAGGAACGATTCCACAGAGGATTGCTTTTTTCTTTATTTAAAGCTTTCCAAATACATAGCTGTAAGATAGAGAAGTGGTTCATGCTTTTTACCTTCAGTCAATCCTTTCTGTGCTGAGGTGTGTGTAGAACCTTAGGCCAGAAACAGTCCTCCAGGGCTCTCTATCCAGCGCTTGGGATGCTAGCTATGCCCTTTCCCTAAGCCATACCTCTCAGGGGCACTGCCCTCAAGTACTTTCCTCTGCTGGAATATGTCCTTGAGCTGTACTGATTCCTCTTGCTTGCATTGATGGAGAATGACATGTCACGTGCATGTATAGAAACGCCTGACTTTCATGTGGCTGGGAAGAGTCACCCACATTGGCCACCTTGGCCTTATGCTTTGCTCACCACTAGAATGTGGCTCCTGGAAAGCTCCCCCACCTCTGCTGCAGAGGAATCTTAGCACATTTGACATTCTTCCTGCAGAGGGTTCTGGGATGCATCCTATCCAAAGAGACAAACATTTCATGCAGGGCACTTCCTAGACCTCTGAGGCTACTCAGTAACCCTACATAACTGAATTGGACATTATCTTGCAAACATTGGGGTGGGAGGTATAGTTCTTTCAGGATCCTACCACTTTAGGAATAAACTTTGTTTACCAGAAAGAATGTGAGTTTCTGCAATAATAATAATAATAATAATAATAATAATAATAATAATAATAATAATTTATCACTTATACCCCCCCCCATCTGGCTGGGCCTCCCCAGCCACTCTGGGCAGCTCCCAACAGAATATTAAAAACACAATAAAACATCAAACATTAAAAACTTCTCTAAACAGGGCTGCCTTCAGGTTAAATGTTCTAGAAAAATGTTTATATTTTTAAATGTTCCTCAACAAGTGCACAGTTCCACTCATTATTTTTTCCTATCTGAAACTTGGTTGGGTCTTTCAAAGGGAATTACTGAAGACTTTGTTGCAGATTTAATTAGGTTCTAACTTTGTTGTTTGATAAGATCCTGGATTACCCAGAGGCATGCTAGGGCAAACAAGCAACGGTGACCCTGTGGACAATACAAAAATCTGTACAAAGTCATGACCTAGCAGTCTAGAGATCATCTGGACTTCTTGCAACCAGGTGACAATCGTTTTAGGTATGTAGCTTAGCAATGGAATAGCACAGATGGAGGGAACCTGTGTGTGAGATGAGCAGGCATGAAGACACTTGTAGGTTTTCATTTTTCAACTGTGGCTTACAGCAGGGATGTGGAATCTATGGTCCTCTAGATGTTGGGCTCCAAGTCTGATCTGCCCCTGATCTGGTCAGGGATCAGGGATGATGAGAGTTGCAGTCTAGCACCATCTAGAAGGCCACAGGTTTCCCATCACTGCCTTAGAAGTAAAAAAGGTGGTTATCAACTACCAATACAATTTTTATCTCAAATTTAATTATATTTAGACATGTGGTGAATAACATTCCACTTCCATATTTTATTTGTACCTAGGTTGTCTTGTATTTCTTTGCTCATTTTCTCCCTCTCCTCCCCAGAAAAGTTCACAAGCTTCTCTTCCATCACAAAATCTCCGGATGGAGAGAAAATGTATTTTGGGGTAGGATTTCTGCAGGGTCCCTGTTGCTTTCCCTCAAGGTGAATCCAACTGGAGCACAACAGGGCAAACAGCTGAATCAAAGGAAATGATTCCCCTGGCCAGAATCTGGTTTGTGAAACTGAGATTAGGATTGTAACTCATTTTCCTGCCTTTAGCTATATTTATCTGGCAGCAGCAAGTATGTTGAGACTCGAGTCTACTGAATCTGTAAAATTCAAATGAAGGAATCCACTGAAACTGAACATTTGTAGGAGTTCTGTTTCTGAAGGATATCCTCTTCAGTTTCAGTGTCAGGTAAATGGAGTGCTAAACAATTGTAGGAAGACGGTGCTACACATTTCAGTCCTTGAAAAATGTAATATTGCTATTGAGGAAGTGGGTTTGTGCCAATGGCTGTTTATACCAGTATATTTCTTTGTTATCTTTTGCCACCATCAAGTGTTTCGGAGGAAGTGCCTTGTTATTAATATTCCAATTATGGAATATTGAAAAATTAAAAGTATTGCACCCCTTTACAAATCTCTTGAATAGCTTAAAAGGCTTGTCTATACATTGCTGTCATCATATGGAGGATGCTGGTAACATGGCAGAAAGATACCATCTCGCAATATTGTTTTCACCAGATTATGTTTAAGACATATGTCAGACACCACTGGGTTTATTTTAGTTCCCTGTTCGTACCTGAAGTGAGAAAGGGAGATAAAGAGAAGTTTGAAAATGCTAAGAAATGTGCTTCCTTTTTCACCGGGGTTGTGGAGGAGACAATCAGAGAGCTCTCTAAAAAGGAAAGGTCAACAGTCAGGTGTGGTTCTCTGTGATAAACATTTGAACACTGGGGAAGTGTCTGGTTCATGAGGAGGTTTATGCTTGGGAGGGGAAACAGAAATGGGAGGAAGCTGTCCCTTTGGGAGTCTTATTTCATATTTTAGTATAATTAGCCAGCTGATAAACAGGCTTTTGTTTTCCATTTGAATAGCCAATAGACAGCCACATGGGACACTTGCTCATCACAAGGGTAATAATAACAATAAAGTTTATGCATCTTGGCTGTCATTTATTCTGACACCTGTGGCGCCCTTTGTTCAAATAATAATAATAAAAAAAAACAGGAATGTATAAAATAGCTGTTCAAAAACCAGGATAAAGAGTATGTAAGCGAATGGCATTAGAAGTTGAACCTTCAAAGACATGCAAGGCGGAACGAGGAATTCTCCCCACCAACACTATGCAATAGGGTACATTTCAGAATGCAAACTCCCTTTGAAAAGTCAGTTCTCATTTAGTAAGTCTTTTTGAAATTCCTCTCCCTTAGTGAACGTCACGAAATGAAATGTTTTTCAAAGTGCTCAGAGGTTTCTCAAATTGCTGAACATGTGGAAATCCCTTTACACAGAAGGAGGCATGTGGTCTTTTATGCAGGCCCTGTTCCAGTGCTATGTCAGGCACTTGAGTAGCCTAGGCACACAGCAACTTCTAACCCTAGAATCCTAAGTGCATTTACTCTTAAGAAAACTCAGTAGGTTATATGCCCTACTACTACGACACTTTATTTATTTTTATTTATTAAATGTCTATACCATCCTTCATTTGAGGATCACAGGGCAGTTTACAGTATAAAAACAAAAAAAAATACATAACATAAACAAAACAATAACACCACCCCCATAGTTTAAAAGGCCAAAGGCCTGGGTGAAGAGGAAAGGTTTTCACCTGGTGCCTAAAGAAATATAACAAAGCTGCCTGGCAAGCCTCCCTGGGGAGAGCATCCCACAAGCGAGGAGCTACTGCAGAAAAGGCCTGTTCTCATGCTGCCAGCCTCTGGAGGGGACACATGAAGATGGCAATTGCAACTGAGGGTGTTGAAGGTTGCAGTCAAAATATGCCACAGAAATGTAAGGTGAAAGCATATTTAAAAGTTTCAATAAAAGTTGGTTCCAGTGAAACCAGCCTCCCGGGAAAGCCTGATCAAAGCAAATTTCTGATGGATTTCCCATAGATTGACATTTGCTCCGATTCAGTGCTAAAGGGTGGGTTTTCCTGGGGAAAGCAGTGGGGCGAACAGAAAACAATTCGGACCCATACCCAGAAAGCACGGGACAAGAAGAAGTATGGACAAACCTTAAGAAACAGCAGCTTCCCTTAGTTCAGGGCAGAGTTTAGATCTGAATAGCAGACTTCCTGGTTCACAGGTCAGCTTTCTAGCCACAACATTACTCACTAACTTTCAGAACTTAGCACCTATAGGTCTATCATCTCTGGACACCTGCTCTAGTACGAATGCTAGTGCTTTCCCCCCCTAAAAAAATGTTTGGGGGTACCCTCATTTTCCTACTCATATTGAAATACTGCCCCTCAATGAGGCGAAACTTAGATTCACAAAATGTTTAGGGGTATGCGTACTCCTGCGTCCACCCGGAAAGAAAGCACCGATGAATGCTATCCAAGACTTTTTCTGCCCCAAACAGATGAGAGGTGCAATTGTAAGAGGATCACTGTCAAATGATGCTGCTGGCACAATTCTTAAATTGCATGCAGTCACAAACAAACAGAGTTGTGCCTGATGAACTTTTGTTGCAAGAGATTCTGAACCTCACCTCAAATACCACACCCACACCCACCCCATTAAAAAGTCCAATGGGCAGTGCAATCCCATACATGTCCATTCAGAAGTTAGCTCATTAGGATTTGCTCCTAGGCAAGGGTGCTGCTGTTCTGCATGCCGGCACGGAGACGGGTTGGGACAAGGCACCAGCATGCTCTGCACAGATGTCTGATGGAACGAACGTCAACAGGCGACATAACTGTATTTCTGTACCAGAAAAGGCTTACGCTGTTTAGCTTCTTCCTACTGCTCAAGGAACTAGATTCCTGCTTTCCCCTTAATGCCAAACCTAAACTATGCAAAGAACTTAGGCTAGAGTAAAAACAACAACAAAACATTTGGGCAATTTGATATACTTACAAAAACACAAACAGGTCTCGTGCTTGAGCCTGAGACTCTTGATCTTTGGGTTGTGGGTTTGAGCTTTTCTTGGGCAAATAATTCCTGCATCGCAGGGGGTCAAGCTAAATGACCCTCATGGTCCCTTCCAACTCTACAGTTCTGTGATTCAATTCTCCTGTCATAAACACAAAAAGATGTGGATAGGATATGGCCCTTTTGGTACCCAATAACAGCACTGACAGCACAATTCTAACCATGTTTTCTCAGAAGTAAGGCTGCAATCCCGTACCCACTTACCTGGGAGTAAGCCCCATTGAAGAATAAAAGGAGAGAAGGGGGAAAACCGCTGAGATTCCATCAGTCAAAGCTCTGGCTTCACTCCCTGGCTAATAATACTGAAAGGTGGGAGCTGCCAGGCTGGCTCATCTCACAGAAATCACTTAGAAGTTTGTCTGCATATTTTACCTAAAATCTTCTTTTCCAGGAGGCCTAATGACTCACTTCTTCAAAACAATGAAAGCTGCAGGTGTGGCACATCAATACCCTCTGCACCTATCTCTTGGTGGCCTGTTTGAGGCTGTTGTTCAACAACAAGGAAAGGCCCACAGGTTCCTTAGTCCTGCAATCTCTCTCTCTCTCTCTCTCTCTCCCCCACACATCCATGCACTTACACAACCAGTACAGTACATCACTGATGATTGAGGTGTTTCCAGAAGAGTTCTTGCTATGAGATTAATGCTCATTTAAGTGCCAGTCCATATTCCGTCCCCCTCCATTTAATTCAGATTTACCCCTTTCAGGGAAAACCCAATACATTGAAATAACCTGCCACTCACCTGTTTGAGGTACTACAGTGACCCTCTTTGCAATATTAAGCACCCTCAAAAGATAAGGCATTCCCCTGTCATTCAAGTTTACTGTGTGCAGGGAGATTTTTTAAATGGAGAAATATTCTATCATTTGAGGCTTCACTTGAAGTTGGAAGTGGCAGAATCAAGGAGCAGAAACATCACACAAAGCTGTTGATTGGATGGTTCAACTTTAACAACTGAGAGAGATGAGCTGTTATGGGCTGTATAGATAAAATCCCATAGTCTTAGGGGGACTAATATCTTAATGCATAGGAAGGGAGGCTAATTTTGGGAATTATTTTTTTTTAACATAGTGAAGGCAATCAGATTATTGTCACCATCCACTTAATTTTGATGAACTCTGCTTCAGCCCTTTCTTCCTTAAATTTCTAAAAAACCTCTTTGCGAAAACTCCTCTCAAGAGTTTGTATTTTTTTCCTATTAATATTTTATATGAACCAATTAGTTCATGACATGCTCACAGAAGCCCCTAACTTTGTCATCTTATGCTTTCAAATAACCGATGAATCATCCTGCCAAGTGCTGTCCCTTAATGTGAATGATACATCTTATTTACACTCTTGAAAACTTATGCATAGCCCTTATTAATCACTCCCACCTTTAAGAATGATCTGACCTCTTAGCTATTCATCAAAAATGGGGCCCTCCCCTTTTGAATCGGGCACAACATAATTGATGTACAATCAGGTTGTGGATAGAGGAATCTGAGCACGTCACAATTACCAGAACTGTACAGTTCCCTAGTTTCTGTTCTGCTTCAGTTTGACACATATATACAAAGATGCCAGCGAACTCGCAGAGACTTGCATGATCAGAGACTGCCACATCCTCTTGTGTGTTGAGGAAAGGTCTGTGTGCAGCGTGGAAAGTCATACCTACTGTGACATTGCACAGATTGGGGCAACCCCTGTCTCTGCATAGCTTTGAATATGCACATCACAGCCCTGCAGAGCCCTGGTGGATGACAGCTTATCTAGGAAAAGTTGGCCATAATGAAGTTCCATACCGAAAGCAATGCAACTTGGGTTAGTTATGATGACTTAATTATTTCAGCGCTCCTTAGACTGCAACCTTAGGCACACTTAACTAGGAATAAGCCCCAGGGGTTCTCCAGGATCTGAGACAGAGGTCTTTAGCAATACCTGCTCCCTGGTATTGCTTTTTAAATAACTCCTTTTTAAATAACCGGCGATGCCAGGGGTTGGAACCACCATTCCTGTTCATTGACCATACCAGCTGGGGTAGATGGGAAGTGGACCAGCCACATCTAGAGGGTCACTGGTTCCCCATTTCTGCTCTCTTCTGCATGCTAAGAATTGCACTGCTGATCACTTCAGATTTGATTATAGCGATATTATTCCGCATAGCTTGTACCATGAGACATTTTGACTTGTGAAGATGCCCTAATGGCACAGTGCTATTTTATAGGGTTTGTCTAGCACAACATGGTTAATCAATGTCAGGAAGGGTTAAATTGATTCCCTGTCCCCAGACTAGGTTCAAAAGTGGCCCAGAACCAAGAGATCCAACTACAGATTTCCTTAACAACACAGTTTATCCCCTAAGGTTTAGGTTTATAATCCTATTATTTTTATAATCCTATTATTGTAATGTTTGGATGAACTGAATATATTTCAACTTTAATCTCTGTGTGATCTCACATATTTTCTTTCAATGATGACTCTTGGCTGACCTTACAAGGATTGCGTTCTTCAGTTTCTAAATAAATCCGTTAAAATAGTGAGGGACAGTATGATTTCAATATCATGCATCTTGCTTCTGCATAATGCCACTTGACAAAGCTTGCCTTTCATGAATAGGATGGGTTAGCTTGATTTCTAGTTATTTAGACTTTCAAAACTTGACCCCCCCCCCACATTTTCTTGCTACAAGTATGGCATCCAAAATGCATGACTACATATCCAGCCCACAGTTACCTACTCTTTTATATGAGTGTGTTCTATCTAATATCTATAAAATGAGTTATTATACAATAAAGAGAAGAAAAGTTAGGAAACCATGAATTACAATGTCACTGAGTGGTTTAATGGCGATTTAATAAATCATAAGAACCAGGTACAAGTGGATTTGATGGCTCATCTCAAACCTGAGGAGCTCTTATAGTCTTAATTTTAAAAGTAGCCCATTTCCATGGCTATTTTTGTTACACAGTCTGGCTTCTTTCAACCTTTCTGCCCTACTGCTGCAATGGGAGCTCTTTCTTGCCTCTCATGAGCAAACCCAACCCTATGCTTGGAGAATGGGGCAGACCTGGCTAAAGCTACCTATACCTTCAAAGACTTCTTTGCCCTAAAACTTATCCACTGTACTCCGTTGGTCTAAAATAATTTTAGGATGCTGGAAATCATACAGGTACCTTTGTGGAATATGTATGGAACCATTCCTCCAACCAATGGCTGCATCACCTCAGAGGAAATATATTTAGGGTGTGCATAAGAACAGTGGGTGACCTCAAACCTCAACCAGGTACGGCCAAAGCACATACAACACCCAGCCACCTACATATGTACCCTCTTCTTTTTCTTTCTCCCTCACACATCCCTGCTCACCACATTCACACACACAGTTCCAATGTCCTCTGTGCTCTACGCCAAGAAAGGGCTTCCCCTTTCTCCACATGCAGCACAGAAACACAGTTAATTGTCCATGGAGGGAGTGAATAATTTCTTTCTTCATGAGCAGCTGACTTTAAATCCCCCCTCCTCACAAGCCTCCCCTCTTTGCTGTTCACTTGATTGGAGATTACACTTCAGCCCTAGAGATGCTGTAATCTTTGACCAGCAGAACAGCATGGGGGCAGGAGATCTCAGAGAGGGGAGATTACAGCTCCACAGTGGAGGAAAAGGAGACCTGGGAGAGGGGGGAAGTGTCTGGTTCAGAGGCTTGGCAGGCCCACAGGCTAGAGGTTCCTGCTGTCAGCTGTGTGGCATCTGGCTATGGCTCTGTTCCAACATAATGTCTGCATTCACTAAATACAGAGGGAAGAATGGGGTCTTCCAACTTAGCCTCCAGATATTTGGCCCAATGTGAGAATGGACAGTAGACATGAATAGGCTCTGTGCTCACGATCAGGGACCCTGCTGTGATTGTGAGTACAGACCCTACATAAATACAGTTGTACAAACTCAGAGCTTGTTCTCATATTTGGTTGGGACCAATAAACATGCAGCCCCACTGATGCCCCAATCATTCATATCTAATGCTAAACTGAGATCCTTTAAAGGGAAACTGAACTCGTCAGAAATCTTCCTCCTGAAGATGTGGGAGTAGGAGAGAGGACAATGACAGAATGAGCTCAGCACTTCACTTGAGTGTGCTGAGATTTGTCTGTCTCGCCCTAAACTGTGGTTTCGCATTACATACAAATGTAGTCCATGTCTTGCATAGTTCTTATTTGGACATCCTTGTTTGGAATGCTTCTTACTTAACGAGGAGAGTCATGTGACTGGACTAAACTGCCAGCTATAAAACCACATCAATCTATGAGCATCAAGGACCTCTGCGGTGCATATATTTAGCATGTCTAAAGTCCTGTGACATGCTGGAGCCAAGGAGAACAAGCATGGAATCAGTCCAGCTCCAAGGTTAATGCTTCAATTAAGTTACAGGCTTTACAAAACATTCACATCTACAGAACTTACCTACTTGGAAAACACTTCACAACTATACTAACTGTGAAGAATGTTAATGAGGGGCTACTATTCTAATTGCAGGGTTTCCAATGATATAGATGCCTTGGGGTTAGCACCTCTGTATTATCAACAGTTAGGAACATTCAAGACCCATCTAGGAGTAAACTCAGGAGTAGCTGTAAGCCAACTGAGGACCAAACATAGTCTCACGAGCTACTCACAATAGCACTTCTGAATAACATGAGTCAGGTCATTCATTTATGTACTCCAGTATTCTTTGCCCCAACTGGGAAAAGCAGTTCTCCAAGATCACATGTAGATCCTTTTCCTAGCACTGCTCCCTAAAGGTGCTTTCAATTGGAGATAGTGGGGCCTAAACCTGTGGCCATCTGCATCTGCATCTAAAATATGCATTCCATAACCTTTGGTCTCACTTTTAGTTAACAATATTTAGCATAACATTGCAAACTAGAATAAGAATCAGATTTTTTTCCCCTTAATGGAGAGGCCTGTGAGGGCTTATATGTTTGGCTTTAGAAGGCAGCCTGCCAACAACAAATAAATGAACAATCTATCCAACTGTCAAGGACTGATATCCTTAAAAAATGAATATCTGTATAAATCACTGTCTCTACTCCATTTGGATCAAACTCTATTTGGACTCTTCTGCCCAGTCCTAACCCCCTTAAGCAGTGCTGATCAGGGGATTAAACAGCACCCTCAAAACTTTTTTTCAGGAAGAGCACAAGGCATGTTCTTTGGTGCAAGAATAAATTTACTGCTAAATGTGTGTACAGGGCCTACCAAAGGATAACCTACTCTCTGAATGGCAACTGCATTATTAGTATAATTCCCCACATCTGAAATCTCATTCGAAGCTGCTGTTGTGGTTTGCTATGTTTAATGATATAAATGATACACATTTGCTGCCATATGTTCAATTCTATGGTGAAGGCAAAAGGAAACACTTTCTATTCTTAGGCAGTGGTGTTGCCACAAGTCATCGGAGGACATGTGGGTGCATTAGCCGCTTGGCTTCTCATACACTAGAAATCAAATGTACACAAGCAATGAACCTTGTCCTTCCTGTTTGAGCTGTTCATTGGCAATTGGTTAACATCAGTAGGAAATTACTAACCCACTTGGTCTACTTGAGCTGAGGCATTGGTGGGCAGATGCAGAGTGTGGGCTTTTTATTCCCCAACTGAGCCATCTGATTAGATCAATAACGCAAAGCTGAGTTGCAAATTGTTGATTGGATTTGCATCCCAGTAAGTCTTTCCCCCATTTTGATAGCAAAACAAATTGAAATGTGGGGGAAAGTGTATCCACAGTAAGAAGTCAATAATGGTATTAAGAAGGCAGACTGAACTGACTGGAGGAGGGGAAAATTTACCTTGCTAAATTTAAGTTGTTTTATCCATTTGGTCAACATTATGCAGCAAAAATCCCCATACAGTAATAAATACTTGGCATGGATGCTAGCCTGGAGAAAATCCTTGGACATGCACCTGACTTTTCAGCCAACATTTCTAAACTTCTGGCAGGCTTCAAAAGCCAGAAAGACTTTTCACATCTCACAGGACAAGACCCCAGCTACCAAAGTTGCTCTGCATATTTTTTCTTGCTCACAGATCTTCTCTGGGGCTTTTGGTGGGTGGGCTCCAGAGGGCTCACCACAACTTCTGGAAGAGCTTAAAGTCAGCCAAGAGAACAGCAAGGCCTTCTTACACAATCTTGATTGTCATTTCCAAGGCTGCTTGGATGTATTCAGGGCTTCACATCCTTTGCACCCGAGTGCAATTAGCAACCCTCTAGACCACCCTGGAAAGAAGAGAGTGAGGGTGTGTTATGAATGTGTGCACAAGTATGTCATTAAACCCAAAAGAGAAGAGAGAGAGCTCCGAGGATCCTTGAACTAAGAAGACTTATCCTGTGGCAGAAAGCCCAGGATTTGAAAACAGCTCCCCCTCTTTGTACTCCAGCTGCTAAAACCTGCCTTTTATCTGCAGCTGCATAGGGGAATATGCTTCAGTCCAACTCCCTTGACTACAACTATTCAGCTTGCAGCTGCTAACAATGGGGGGAAAGGGAGGGGAAGGAGGACACAGGTTTTAGAACTTATCCTAAATTAAACAGTGCTGTACACAGGATGAAGAGAGCTGATTAGCATGCACTTTCTTCAGCTTCCAAATGGTTTCAAACTACGCAAACAATGGTTCATCATCACATAATCATATCTCCTTAAGGAGGGACGGTGATCTGGCTAATAAAGTTAGACGGCATGGAATGCACACTGAAAGGTTCAGAGAAGAGTTTGAGCCTCATCCCACTGCAGATGGAACCGACAAATGTGTGAAGTCAGATTTCTGGGGAATGCTTTGGTTCCTTGAAAGCCAGATGTAATCTTACTCTTCTTTTTTGACTTTTGGGTTCAGTGACTTTCTTTCTTTCTTTCTTGAAATTATTATCATACACATTCAGGGCTGGTTCCAAGTTTTTGTGGTTTATTGGGCAACTGAATATAAGTGGGCTCCCTTTGGTATTTCCCCTTACTTCTCTGGCTCCTCTCCACTGAGCCCACCTCCTCTAGGCATACTCCCTTTTCTCTGGCCTCTCCCCTGGCTGCCCGTTATTCTCTTTGGTACCCCCCAAATCAAGATCAGCCACTCAAGGCTCCATTACCTTGAGACACTGACTTTCCTGCAGCTGCATAGGGCATTTGTTGAACTAAGGTCCCAACAGATGCCCTCAGCATATTTAGAGGGGAAATACCTGGGAATTCCCCATACGGAATGCAGGTGCATTTATGGATGCAATCAGGTTGAGGATGTCGTGCATTACTTGATGCTTTGCCCCTTATATTCAATGCCCAGATAATTTAAAAAAAATAATCTGTTCTTGACTGTCTCTCAGGCTGGTCCCCCACCCCCCCCCCGGTGACAGTTGAGCTCCTAGCTGATAAAGATCTACAGATTACACACCTGGTAGCCCAATTTGCTCTGGCAGCTAAGAAGCTCCTTTCTGGGTACGTTAATACTCTCTAATTTTAAATTTTTATTCTGTAAACTTTTCATGCTGTAAACTTTTTATATGGTATGTCATGTAATATCAGAGGAAAGCCTTGCCTTGCCCTCTGCTGTACGTTGTAAAGGCCTTTGGCTATGCACAATAAATTGATTGATTGACTAATAAAGTAGGAGTTACAGTGATATCCTATATAAACTAGACAGCCATCTTAAAGCACCTGATTAAAAAAATTGTTGCTCCTGAATAAAATTGTAGGCCAGAGTGCATTATTTGTATTACTACATTGATTATGCTATATTTGCACTGATAGTGTCTACCTCTTTCATAGTCAGTCCCCGGAGTTATGATTTCTGTCTCTGAGGCTACAACCCCCAACACACTTTTAGGGAACAAACCCAACACTGTACATAGTGGAACTTAGATTCTGAGGAAACATGCACAAGATTGCACTGCACAAATCTAGATACACATAAGAGGCAACGAGTTGTATTTTAGGTATCCCCTGCCTCCCTCCAGCATAATGATCGCAATATGAATGGCAAACTCTCTGCAAAAACAAAAGGGAGACCCAGTCATGGATCTTATTGTGCCACACCCTACACTGTTACCATTGGTGACAGCAACTGCTTCCTTTTCAAATGATGTTTTGACTTCTTTCATTCCTAATCTGGATAAGACGGAAAAAGGCCAAACAACATGTTGGGTTCTTTATGCTTTCTAGAAAGTGTGCTTAAACTGGCCACTAATATTTTTCAGAAAAGACTAGCCTGGCAACAGCTTTGTAACAGCTTTGTTTCTGTCTATCCACTGGTCCAATCAACAGACTAATGTCTTCCTAATTTTCAAGAGATTTGCACTATGAATCTGCATGAATCTGTAAAAATGACTCAGTTAAACTACCATGAACTGTGAGAGCTGTAGCTTTGTGAAAATGCTGAGGAATATCATTTAAATAGTCTTCCCCCAGATTCAGAAGTCTCTTGGCAAGATTCTTGGTTTGGGAGCAATATCGGTTGAAGTGGTTACAATGAGTTCTCAATTGTAGCACACACGTGCCACAATGGATTGCTCAAAGTTAATATGTATCCACAGTTCTGTTCCTTCAAGTCCAGAAATAGTTTGAGTTCAGTTCTGCTCAAGCATTTGCCTGGGCACATGAAGGTTGAAACTGGGAAAGGGCATTCATGCAAATTCCACCCGCAACAGCCCTGGGTGCATTGGCTGCTCCTGAGCTGTTCACACAATTTGTGTCAACGCCTGAAGATATATTTATTTTAAGGATGCTCAGCTGAATGCACTTAGAAACCTCCCTGTGATCAGGGACCCTGGCTTAGCCAAAAAAAGTTTGGGGTTTGTGTGTGCGGAGCTTTAAATTATTGCCATGCTTTGTCAGAATCTGATTCAAGTTTAGCAGTGCATTATTCTTGCCTTTCCCAAATGCAAGCTGCTTTCCAAGGAAATCTAATAGCATGCATAAGTTCCTTTTACAATGGCTGAACATCAGTTGTGAAAAACCCAATCCAGCCATTTTATGATGTTTACAAATAACGATGGGAAACATCTTATATTTCCTGTTTGCACAGTTCATTTGCTTTTGAATACTTTGGTATTTTTGTCACCACATGGCTGCCAACTGACCAGGAAAAAATGCCTTTTTTGTTGTTTAGTTGTGTCTGACTCTTCATGACCCCATGGACCAGAGCACGCCAGGCACTCCTGTCTTCCACTGCCACCCACAATTTGGTCAGACTCATGTCGGTAGCTTCAAGAACACTGTCCAACCATCTTGTCCTCTGTCGTCCCCTTCTCCTTGTGCCCTCAATCTTTCCCAACATCAGGGTCTTTTCCAGGGAGTCTTCTCTTCTCATGAGGTGTCCAAAGTATTGGAGCCTCAGCTTCAGGATCTGTCCTTCCAGTGAGCACTCAGGGCTGATTTCCTTCAGAATGGATAGGTTTGATCTTCTTGCAGTCCATGGGACTCTCAAGAGTCTCCTCCAGCACCATAATTCAAAAGCATCAGTTCTTCGGCGATCAGCCTTCTTTATGGTCCAGCTCTCACTTCCATACATCACTACTGGGAAAACCAAACTATACGGAACTTTGTCGGCAAGGTGATGTCTCTGCTTTTTAAGATGCTGTCTAGGTGTGCCATTGCTTTTCTCCCAAGAAGCAGGCGTCTTTTAATTTTGTGACTGCTGTCACCATCTGCAGTGATCATGGAACCCAAGAAAGTAAAATCTCTCACTGCCTCAATTTCTTCCCCTTCTATTTGCCAGGAGGTGATGGCACCAGTGGCCATGATCTTAGTTTTTTTGATGGTGAGCTTCAGACCATATTTTGCGCTCTTTTCTTTCACCCTCATTAAAAGGTTCTTTAATTTCTCCTCACTTTCTGCTCTCAAGGTTGTGTCATCTGCATATCTGAGGTTGTTGATATTTCTTCTGGCAATGAAAGCTTAATCTGCAGAAATCAGCAGCTGAAAACATTTCAAAGCAGGAAGTACTACCATGTACTAATATTTGCTGTGAAAGACAAAAGAAACAACAAACCTTGCCCGATTCAGGGACTAGAAGCTTTGCATTTTTCAAAAAGATCTCACAAATGTATGAAATTGTATTATTTATTATATATATTCCACCCTTAGTCTGTGTAATGTGATGTTGAAATAAATATACCCAGTAATTAAATGCATTTTGGTCTTTATCCTTAATATCTATTATCCCCCCACCCCAAGTTGTACTTCTTTCCTATCTAATATTTCTCTGGTCTTTATTCTATTGACCTTTTAAAATAATGCTCAAGTATTTTTTTTTTAAAGTGTATCCCTCCCCTGACTTGTGTTTAGATGTTTAATCACGTCTTAGCTGAAGGTTAGGCTGTGCCATGTGACTGGCTGTAATGCAAGGGGTGGAGAGGATCAAGAGAGAATTTGGAGAACGCACCATCTTTAATTCTGTTTTGGGAGGGAGCAATCATCTCTGTCATCGGCTAGAAGGCAAGAAACTGCCAGCACTCAGGCCAAAAATGAAATAAAAATGCAGCACTCTATCATTTGTGGGTTAATAAAAACAGTTTATGTGCGGGGTGGTGAACATGAGGCAAGTTATGGAAAACAGTTCTCACCCAAGGACAGAAGACCAGATGTGCTAAGACTTATGGGAGCAATCAGGAATGGCCAAGGCTCTGCTGTGGGCCTTATTAAGTTTGACTGTGATCCAGCACCTTCAACTTATTAAGCTGTCGGGAGGTTCAGTGATTAAAACCAAAGAAAGGTCAGCCACAGACCTTTGGAATTTCCTTGGCCTGGTATTTTCTTTTGGGTCTTAGGCCCTAATGAAGACTCTTTGGTTGATACGTGGATTTTTTTAAATTGGGTCTTTTGAGCTGGATTTGTCCATAGCTTGAGAAAATCTTCAATAGATTTTGCTTCCTCAGAACTCTGCATAGAGTTATCAAATAAGAGAGAGAGGGAGAGAGAGAGAGAGAGAAAGAGAGAGAAGGGGGGGGACATCTAACCAATAGTAAGAGATGAGGCCTTATAGTGTGGCTTTGCATATCATCACAGCAGAGATCAAAGGAACAGGTTAATGGGGATCTGGAGAAGTTTAATTATGTCCTAGGTTAAAAAAAAAAAGGAAGGTTAGTCGCTGTAGGTGGGGTTGCTCTAAATAAGCTTTCAAAGCTCTGATAGCTGAAGCCTAATGTTTGTAAAAGGTATAATAAAATGGGTATTTCTGATGGATTTAAGGCTGCCAAAATCAACCCACTTGTCCCCAGCAGAAACAGATACAATGTGTGCCGGTGACAATCAATGTTCAGAGCAATTCTCATGGGTTAAAGGTTGTTGTTTCATCTACAGTAGCACATATTACTGCTTACAATCCCTTAATTATCATATTGCCACAAAGTGTTGTTTTACTCAGCCTCTTCATCCCTCGCTATCTCGCAGCGGGGGTTAAAAGGCAACCATGTCTACAGGAGTCCTCTAAGCAGTAGATTCCTCCCCCCCTCCTCCTTTGATGCTACCTATGTTTATTACACTCAGGGCATACTGGAACCTCTGTTAAATATAACCCCTATTCTTCACACAGCTATAAAAATGCACTCTGGAAACTTGGCACAGAGGACTAGGATAAAATGTTATATTTCTCTTACAGTATTAAAAAAAAAAGTCACTCTTTTTCATGTTGCAAAGAAGGTGGGGTGGGGGTGAGGGAGGCACCCCGACAGCCTTCTGTGGCTTTGTGCGCCTCTTTTACATTTCCCTCATAAATAAAAAATAGCTTTATTCCTGAAAGCAAAATGTGAGAGTTATTTGGTGTCAAGATTTGTACCTTTCCATTTCAAAGTTCCTGCATTCTGAAGTGTTTGCTTTCTCTGCCGAAAGAGCAAAGCACGTGCCGTCATTTGCAATATCACTATTTATACGTATAGCGCAACGGTCCGTGTCGTGCGGCAGATCGATAGGAAACTAAGCGAGAATCTACATGACAGACTGCAAGCACTCGGGGAGAGCAATTACAATGCGCTCGGTCAATAATATTCCTTTGAATAATATTTAAATGCACAGCTCCATCAACTCAAATGATTTCATTTTCATGTTACCATCGTCCAGCTTGCGCAAGAGGATACTCATTAGTGTGGTAACCATGTTAGTAGTGTTTCGTTTCACGGCAGAATTGCACCCCAATGTCGTAGCACGCCAGCTGAAGGCTCAATCGATAGACACAGCATACAACCACATGTACAAAGGTGAACATTGTTAGGTAGCTCGGTATGAACATCTTGAGAATAAGGACCACATTTATACTGGAAACAGAGCCCCAGTGCTCTGATTAGACAGGAGTGCTGCTGCTGCTGCAATAGCATGACAATAGCTTTTAGTCTGGTGAACAGGTTCACCTTCATGCAGAATCATTTGCACATGAGCAGCCAGTGGCTTGTGGTTCTTTCTCCTGTAAAGCATCTGTCGTCATACCAACAGAGCTTCTGCAGGAGAAGGCTTTCTTTGGGCTATTACAGTGAAACCCTGGCTGAGTGTGATCCATGCATTGGTAAACTCCATACTCCATTGCTGCTAGGTGCTACTATAAAATGGCTGGATCGGGCTACCCCTGGTCTGGAGGTTCCAGCTGATGTAAAACATGGTGGCTAGACTGTGGATGGGGGCAGACTATTGCCAGCACAGAATTCCAGTGCTCAAAAGAGGAGACTGAGAAGGAGATATGATAGCCATCTTCAAGTATCTGAAAGGCTGTCACTTGGAAGATGGAGCGTGCTTGTTTTCTCCTGCTCTGGAGGGTAGGACACGAGTCAGTGGCTTCAAGTTACAAGGAAGGAGATGCCTACTAAACATAAGGAAGAACTTTCTGACAGTAATGGATGCTTTAGTTGAGATTCCTGCATTGCAGGGGTTGGACAAGTCACAAGATGACCTTGGGGGTACCTTCCAACTCTGTGATTCAATGATAACTCTGCGCTGGCTGCCCATATAGTACTGGGCAGGTTCAAGTTTGTTGTATTAATTTACAAGGCCCTTCACCATTTTGGTCCAGGACACCTCAAGGACCACCTAATTCCTTATAAATCAACCTGATCACTGAACGTTTCATTGCAGTCCCTGTTAGTGGACCCCCCATGGCTCTGATGCACACTTCTTATCCCCCAGGAGTCACCCTCCTCCTCCTCCTCCTCCTCCTCTGTAGGCCCGATTTTATGGAAATCCCTTCCAGTTGAAGTCAGACAGGCCTCCTTCCCACTGAACTTCCAGTGCCTACTGAAGCCTTTTTTATTTATTCCTGCAGGCATTTTCATGGAAGTCGGATGTTATAGTTCTAAGGGATTTTTAATTTTTGTATTATATCTTAAAGACTCTGGCAGTTAAGCAGTATATAAATTCAGTATTTAAATTATTTAAGCAAAGGAATAAATAAAACATGAATCAGAGGTTGGAGGTTGAATTAGTAGCATTGCTTCAAAACCAAGATTGCAGAGGATGGACCATTCCTATGGTTTCAGCCTCCATGAAAAGCAATCTTGTACTGTTGAGGTGGGGCTCAAAGAACAGTGAAACTGTTTCACCATTGGTACTTGTTTGTGTGCAGCATTTTCATTAGCTGAGCATATAAGAAATAGGGACACCTTTTCTCCCCTGCTACCAGACAGGGTGAGCTTTATGAGGAACGATTCCTCTTCCTACAGTGATATGATTATGACACCAATTAGATTTGACAAGGTGGTGTCACTGAGGAGAAAGGAAGTCCCGTTGCTCTCCTTCTGTGGGGGAGAAGAAGGAAGGTGTTCCTATGGGTGAGACCACCTGGCTATCAGTGATTTCCCAACCATTGATCACTACTGTCACTTCACATTGAACATGTAGATAAGGATGGGTAGTCACTTCCAGACTAAGAATTGGTGAAAATGCCTGTTTTGGTTTTTCTCCATTCCTTAGTTTTCCAGTCCTAAACCTATTTCTCCACATTTCTACATCAGTTCGCAAATTTCTTTTTCTTAAATTCTCCACCCACCAGCAGAAGTGGTGCAATACATTTCGCCACTTTGAGACTCTGTCACTTCATTCTGCTCTGTGTTTTGACCGGGCCTACATACCTCAACTGCCTGCTTCTTGAGCTCTAAGCATTTAAATAGTTAACAGGAAAAAAGGTATTATATTCTGTAATTTAGTTTAAGCCAAGATCAGGCAGCCTCACATCAAACAGTGGTTAGCAATGTGGGCTTAGGAAAGGACTGGGGTGGATGTTATTCAGACTTTAATTAACTCAAATACCAACTGTGAATATGTATAGGATCAGATATCCCTAGGTGTGAAGTCCCACAGAACACCATACTTTCCTAGTTCTTTTTGCACTGGATCTCTGAAATGAAGGAAGGCTCCTTTTCATCTTGCCTTCTGTGGAACACCCAGATTCCATGTGAAAGATCACAGAGCACTCCACTCTCATTTGTTTTAGGAGTGATGCTCTTAGAAACCACTTTGTAGGAATCAGGTTTTGATGGCTTGTGTGATGGCTTGCCCTCTAATCAGGAGAAAACTTTAGAATGTATTTTAAAAAGAACTTTTCTTCTAAAACTATATTTTCCTGAATCTCTTATCCCTGGGCACAGATGTTTCTGAGATGTGTAGGGTGGTGTTTATTTATTTACTTGTTAGTTTAATGGACTTAAAAGAGATGCGGTGCAAAGCTATCGGGTGGGGGGATGTCATGGTGAGGTTGGTGGGCACCGTCCCATCTATGCCTTAGTGCCAGAAGAGCCAATGTGGGAGCTTCCAGATATTGCTGGGACTCACATAAGCCCCTGCCAGCATGGCCAGTGATCAGACATGATAGGTGTTCAAAGACACCTGGAGGAAAACACATTGGCTAAGCCTGCCTTAGTGAATTCAGAATGTGTGTGTGTGTGTTGGGGGAGAAAGTCCGCATATCCAGGTATGGTCTGGTAACACCAACTTGCTGAGGCAAAGTAGATCTAGGTCTTGTGCCTGGATGAGTGACCACATGAGAGTCACAGGGATGCTGCCTTGGTTCCAAGACCAAAGTAAAGCAGGAGATAAATGCAAGTTTTTTTGGTTTTTTAAAAAGGCTCTACAGTATTTGAGCAGAAAGTACATGGACTGCATATGTATCCTGTGGGCTTATCCCCACTTACCTTTTATCCCAACTCTTTCCAGGCACAGGTTTGTACTTTAAAGCTCTGTGTCTAAGTGCTTTTCCTTTTGTCCTTGAGCTTTACCTAGGTAAAGGTAAAGGGACCCCTGATCATTAGGTCCAGTCGTGACTGACTCTGGGGTTGCGGCTCTCATCTTGCTTTATTGGCCGAGGGAGCCGGCGTACAGCTTCCAGGTCATGTGGCCAGCATGACTAAGCCGCTTCTGGTGAACCAGAGCAGTGCACAGAAACGCCGTTTACCTTCCCGCCGGAGCGGTACGTATTTATCTACTTGCCAGTATGGTGTAGTGGTTAAGAGCGGTAGTCTCGTTATCTGGGGAACCGGGTTCGCGTCTCCACTCCTCCACATGCAGCTGCTGGGTGACCTTGGGCCAGTCACACTTCTCTGAAGTCTCTCAGCCCCACTCACCTCACAGAGTGTTTGTTGTGGGGGGAGGAAGGTAAAGGAGATTGTTAGCCGCTTTGAGACTCCTTAAAGGGAGTGAAAGGCGGGATATCAAATCCAAACTCTTCTTCTTCTTCTTCTTCTTCTTGCATTTTGACGTGCTTTCGAACTGCTAGGTTGGCAGGAGCAGGGACTGAGCAGTGGGAGCTCACCCCGTCGCGGGATTCGAACTGCCAACCTTCTGATCGGCAAGTCCTAGGCTCTGTGGTTTAACTCACAGAACCACCCGCGTCCCTCTGGAGCTTTACCTAAAAGGGTGCAAAAACCACTCTTTGAAGCTGAGGCACAAACACCACCACCAGCACCACTATTTATATGCCGCCCATCTGACTAGGTTGCCCCAGCTGTTCTTGGCCACTCCCAGCAAAATATAGAAACACAACAAAACATCAGACTTAAAAACTTCCCTATACATGCTGCTTTCAGATGTCTTCTAAAAGTCATATAGTTGTTTACCTGTTTGACATCTGAAGGGAGGGTGTTCCACAGGGAGGGTGCCACTACCGAGAAGGCCCTCTGCCTGGTTCCCTGTAATTTCACTTCTTTCAGTGAGGGAACTGCCGGAAGGCCCTCAGAGCTGGAGTGTCTGGGCTGAATGATGGGGGCGGAGATGGCAATTTGGGTTTTTTTTGGATTGCCGTTTGCTCCGATTCAGCTTTAAAGAGCAAGTTTTTACAAAGAAAGCTCTGGAGCAAAAAATGATGCAGAAAAAAGAGCTCCCAGACAGTGCATTAAAGTGTGGACTCTGGAAAGTGCAGAGGAAAAGTAAGTGGATAAACCCTAACTGAAGATTATGAGAGGAGTTACATTATTGGTGAAATGCTTTGTAGCAGGGTTCCCCAGCTAAGCCCAGTTCACTTTTTGCAGAAAGGCAGGCGGGCGGGGGGGATATTCCAAAACAAACACATAGCAAACTTATTTTTAGAGACTTATATGAATGGGAAGCAATGCTGACAGGGAGACTGGAGCAGTGCCTGCTCTATATTGTTCAGTATGGAACTCATATTATCCTAATTAAGCATTTTCTGTGATGATGGCTTGTGTTAACCGAAGACTGCCGTTCTCACTCAGATGCAAGGCCATTTTACAGTTTATTTATGTTCCATTCCATTTAGTATGCAGTGTGGGCATGGTGCCATGCTGACTTTTAACCCTAATGGAGAAAACACACAAGTTGACTGTGGGCCTCTAGGGGAAAAAGAGCTTTAATGGCAATTTGAGTGTAAAATCTGGTCTGTGGAAGAAAGGTCACAACATCTGCATAACCCCCCTGAGTCAGGCTTAGAGCTCTGTCTGCCTTCAACTGAGGAGGCATTTTCCTGTATCTTGAGGCTGCTTTAGTTTGAGGTACAAGGCACACATGACAGAATCAGGGGAGCTGAATGATGTTTGTGCATGTTTGACTGCACTCTGCATCCTAAGAGAAGACTTTTGAGAAACTCAATCAATACTACAACCATGTCCTGTACAGAAGCAATGTTCTTTCATTCTGTTACAATAATGAATTGAAGTCTCACAACAGCAGGTATTATAAGCACCACTCAGCCCTTGATATTCAATCACCTTTAACCGGTTGTGTCTATATAAAATCCACCGGCAACAGTAGTTTTACAATACCCCAATGGCAACCTTTTATTACCCAGCCTATAGACACACACACACACACACACACACACACACACTACAAAAACAGGAAAAAATGTCTGCTTTTCAATATGTTCTTAAAACAGGAGTCCCCCTTTTTAAATTCAAAGTCCAACATAAGGCACGCAGAGCCTGGACAAAAAAATAAATAAAATGGAGCAGGGTTTGTCAGTCATTGCTATTTACCAGCCATTTACGCATTTGCAGCCTTCTCAAATTTTAAGATATAATTCATGTGCTTGGGATGTTATTTCACCAGGCAGTATTTTTGCAAATAAAAATGTAAAGAAACCTAAAGCCTCAAATTCTCTTTAGACATTTTGAAAACATAAACCACACATTGGGGAGGATTTTAAAAGTGGATTTGACATTTTAATCTTCAAGTATATCCATTAACCTTTTAGTTGCACCACACATTTGGCAGCAATATTGAAGCCTTTGCAGGAATGGCTTTGGAATCTGAGAAACCATTTTCTTTAGAACAGAACTCATCCTGGCAATCTTGTTTTGATAATTAGGGAAAGTTTGGAACTTAAAAAAAGAAAGAAAAGGCAATAGACTTTCTCGTCAGCACCATTTTTTAAACCCCACAATAGTTTAAAAAAGACAATCTAACAGAATAAAATTAGAGAGTGAGCAGAATTACACCTTTTTATCCAAAGCTGTACAAGCATTTAACCATTTCCTTGATACACTGGTTAAACTGGAAGCCACAAGGAATTAATAGACCCAGCACTCAGGATCCAATGTACATCTGAGACCACAACTCATGACCTTGTTCCAGCAGCAAAATCTGCATCCAAAGGCCATGAAGTTGAATCTCTGCAGCACTGAGTTCAAAGAGTGTAGATTTATTTTGGATGTTCTGATGCCAGAACATATAAACTAAAATTTCAGATTGGGAGGAAGGAAAAAAAACACCCTCACAGTTGAAATGTAGGTGGGGGAGGAAACCCTAAACTTAACTCTTACAATAAAGCTAATGTCAAGTTCAATTTTCTTCCCCAAACAGCATGGAACTCTAAAATATTCTGAAGCCCTAGAAGGCTGCAGTGAAAGACAATCTGCAAAATATCACCAGTCTTTCCAAACATATGGTAATGCTTTTCCTCACATATAAAAGTGACCCAACCATAGCAAGCAGCAAACTGCATTTCCTTTTTTTTAAAAAGAAAACACTTTATTAAATGTTTCTTTATCAATTTTAAAATCTTTTTCTCCTGAAACAATAAACAATCACTATAACATCCATAGTTGCTGGGCAGAGCACAATAAATAGTGATTAGTAAAGTAATCAATCAACAGGACAGCATAGTTCTTCCGGTGTTAGAAAAAGCTGCCTTGGTATGAATTAGCACCTGGCAGGAAAATCTGTGTTTGATATACATCTTAATGCTGTATCATTGAAAGGGTCTCTACTACTTTCTGGAGCACCTTTATTAAAAACAGATTTTGCTTTCCCGTCTGAAAGCATTTCCTCTTGATTAAATCCTATTGGAGGCCCCATTATGGACCACGATGTAGCGCCTCTCCTTCCAGAATGAGGAACATACGTAGCTGCCTTATACAGAGTCAAACCATCTAGCTCAGAGTCAAACATCTAGCTCAGTGCCGGATTTATGCATAAGCTAAACAAGCTACAGCTTAGGGCCCCACTCTCTTGCCCCCCCCCCAATTTAAAGGAATAAAAAACCTGGATGTACATTTCCAAAATATAAGATAAAAAACAAATAAAACCTACATACAGCAACAGTGTTTTGTGTTGTGTAGGCTTCTTCTTAATTGTATTTCAGTTCAACAATTACTTTGATAAAATAGATATTTTGTTATGTGCAAATGACTTTAGATACCTATGAGGACTCAGGCATGGCCAAACTTGGCCCTCCAGATTTTTTTGGGACTACAATTCCCATCATCCCTGACCACTGGTCCTGTTAACTAGGGATGATGGGAGTTGTAGTCCCAAAACATGCCTGTATTAGGTCCATAAATTACCATAGATTCAACACAAAAAAGCGACAATTTGTTGTTGACAATGGACAGCTGGACATATAAAGGGCCCCATTACCTTCAGAAGCTTAGGGCCTCATCAAACCTCAATCTGGGCCTGATCCAGCTCAATATTTTCTCCACTAACTGGCGGTGGTTCTCCAAGTTTTCAAGCAGGGGATGTTCTCAGCCCTATCTAGGTATGCTAGCTAGCACCACTAAGCAAAGGCCCTTCTCACATTACAGCCTTTCAGTGGTGTAGCATGGGTTACCAATGCCTGGGGTAAGCCAAATATTGCTCTCCCTAACCCGTGACAGCACCGTTGTGGCAATTGCAGCCCAAACACCTCCTCGATCAGCCCCCCACTCCAATTACTCTCTTTCCACCTTTAGTTCAATATGGATTGCAGCCACCTGCTAATTCCTCCCCAAATAACAACAACAACAACAACAACAGCCCAACAAAATATGTGCCTTTTACCTGATGGAAGAAGTGAAAGCTTTGGGAGGGGAAAGAGAAGTGGGAGCAAAATTGTGGGTCCGGGACGGGTGGGATTTGAGGTGTTCCCTGCCTCTTGAGAGAGGCACAGACTGAGGGGGAGAGTGTGCTATTTTTTCCCTTTTGAAATGTTGTGCCCCTAATAATTTTGTGCCCAGGGCAACCACCCTGAGACATGCCAGTGCAGCCTTCACCTGCAATAATTTCAGATAGTCATGCAATGATTCATCCTAAGTATTTACACAACACTTTTCCTCAAGGTCAGAAGATTTTCAAATAAATGATCGCAATGCAACTTATAAGAGTTTTAGGAACAAGTCATACAGAATGAAAGAACTGGTTCCTTTATCTCAGTATTATCTGCACCAGTGTTGACCAAAGTGATGTCCTCCAGACGTTACATGGATCAGGCATCTAGTCCCCGTAATGGCCAACCAGATGCCTATGGGAAGCCACAAGCAGTACATGAGTGCAATAGCATTCTCTCCATTTGCGCTGCCATGTAACTTGTATTCAGAGGCACGTTGTCTCCAGTCTTGGAGGTAGCACACTGCCACCATGGCTAATGGCTACTGATAGCTCTGTACTCTATGAATTTGTCGAAACTAAGGTGATGGCTAATGCTAAATCTTGTGGTGGTGAATTTCCATGGTTTAACGCTGCTGTGTGAAGGTCTTCCTTTTGTCCTGAATCTTCCAACATTCAGCTTCACTGTATAACCCCAGGTTCTAGTATTATGGAGGGAAGAAATGTTTCTATCCACTTGCTATCCACACCATACATAATACACCTCTATTATGTTCCTCCTTACCTATTTTCCAAACTAAAAAGTCCCAGACGTCAACCTTCCCTCGTGCAGAAGTTGCTCCAGCCTCTTGATCATTTTGGTTGCCATTTTCTGAATGTTTTCCGGCTCTACAATATCCTTTAAAAACTGTGGTGGGCAGAATTGTCCACAGTATTCCAAGTTTGGCCACATCATAGATTTCTATAACAGCATTATGATTTGGGCTGTTTTATTTTTCAGTCTCTTTACTAATAATTTCTAACATGGAATTCACATTTTCCACAGCTACCACACACTGGGTCAGCATTTTCATGAAGCTATCCACCACAACTCCGACATTTTTCCCCTGGTCAGACACTGACAGTTTAGAGCTTCAGATTCCATAAGCATATATGTGGTTAGACTTCTTTTAACCACACTGGCATTTTCTTGGCTTTGGTGGTACATTTTTCTGATATGTCATATATATTCTAGCTGAGCTTCTGTTATTGTGGTTTTGAATGGCCCCTAAGAAGTATGGAGAGATTTGACCCTGTTTTTTATTTATAGTTTATTAGGGTGCTCACCTTGTTTTGTCCCTTTAACTTCCTTGTTCAATTTCCTTTTTCCCTGTCCACTCATTCTTGAAAACTTTCCTCTTTTGAAGGCAAACTGACCTTCTTAATCTTCATTATAGGATGAACCTATATTTTATCATTCCAGTACTATAGATGGGGAGCTGAAGTTGCAAGATGGTGACTCACCTATCCTTTTCCCAGTAAGCTCAAGGCTGAAAGATGAGGCTGGAATTGAGGATAGCTTGACACCAATGACGTTGTGTATGTGTGTGTGTGTGGGGGGGGTACAAGGGTGGTTTCCCCAGGCGCAAAAATGCAACACCCAGTGCTGCCTCAATACAGCTGTGTGCTTCCGTCACTGGGCTCCATTGAAAACGGCTTCTCCATGCGAACCAGAAAACGACCTCAGAGAGACTCCTCTTTTCTTATCTCTGCAGCTGCAATCTTCTGGGTGATGCAGACGCTGTTAGGCAGTTGAATGTGCATGCGTACTCCATCTGTTTCTTGCCCTACAACCCTCTTCACATGGTCCCAACGCTGCCAACCCACGCTATGCCACTGCTTGGCGCATTACTCATTCTGTTGACCACTGCACTACAATAGCTCTCTGCAGACACATAGAGAGGTAGGGAGTCTGCCTTCTCTTGTTGTAACCCCACCACTGGTGACCACACAAGTGAAATCTGCTGTTAGCCTATGTGAGCCAGGCCCATGACATCAATTATTCAGTTAATGTGTGGAGCGGGAGAGGGAAGATTGGATGTTGGAACTCATGTCCATGCCATGGAGAAACTAAGAAAACCAGGGGTCCCAATTTAACAGAGGAGCCTTGTGAGTGTAGTTTTATGCAGATCAACCTTATTCTGACCTTTAAATGACATGCAAAGATGAGAGAAGAATGTGCCTTTGTGATCCTCTGCCCCATCATGTATTTACTGAATGCTGGATGTTGCAAGAAAAATATTAAATTGTTAGTGTTTTTCATTTTTCCACAGCTGGATGCAAAGGAGGAAACGTCTCCATATTAAGTAAAAAAGGAAGAGCACAAATGTCCAGTTCTGGGAGAAATTTTAAAGGGGGCAAGGGTGGAAGAAGAGCCAGGTTTGCATGGCCTTTAGTTGTGTGGTAGGCTGTTATTTTGCTAACATGGCTGGTTGTCTTGATTTAGGTGTGTTTGTGACAAAGCCCCCCTGTGACTTTTTCCTTACGAGCACACGAGTGCTCAGCCCACCATTGTTTGTAACAGTATGCGGACTCACATCTGTGCTCATGACAAATGAAAAGAGGAGATTTGAGAAAGTTCCCACGCTTCGTGTGATTCAGCTCTCTAGTAACTAGCCGTGGTGCTTTGATTCGTTTCATATGGAACCCTGGTCTGCAGCATACTTTCCATAACTGTTAATCAGGTCTGCCCCATTGTCTTATGCTATGTTTATAGGTAAGTGCATGAAGGATCACACAGTAATAATGCTATCGTTTTCTGATGTCAGTGCTATAATTCCAGGGCATTAACTCTGGAGCAGAATGGAACAGCCATTCATTGGAAGCAACAATAATTCCTGCAGTTTAGAGAAATTGCATTAAAATGGCAATGTTGGGTCATTCTATTATATTTTTGAATACCGTTTCTAGTCTGAGACTGGCATTTTTTTCTTGGAGATTATGCAAAATGGAATTGACATTTAGAAGGTTTGTTATTGCATTGGCTCCCAAATTAAAGCTACATTCCATTTTGTTCCTTACAAATCAGAAACAACACATTCAATTTGATTAATAGATGGGAAACGTAAGGAAATGCAGAGAAAAGTTAAATTGCATTTTGAAATGACAAATCTTTATCTGTGTGATAATCAGCAGTGCAGGTATGAAATAGAATTTATTGACGCTTGGTTGCTGTATAAAAATGGTCTATAGACAGAACACAGAAATGATTTAATAAGTTCTATGAAAAGTCAATTTGCATGGGATCAGCACCCAGCCTATAAAGGGCGGTAATGGATTGTTGGCTTGATTTTATACCACTTGACATCAGATTACAATACACTGAATAAATGTTAACCTATAATCCCTTTAGTAAAAGCTAGCATTGTTTGTCTTCCCTCGTAGAGACCACATTGATTTTCTTTTATTGGATGCTCAAGCACTGCACCTCAGATTGATTACTTTGAATTAAATGTGCAGAGAACATTTTTATTATGCTAAAACAGCGTTCTTAACATTGAAGCACTCCCTCCCTGATCTTTCTCCCCAAACACATACAACTGCATGTATATATCCTTCCTTTTAATTTGAATTTCCTTAGATAACCTATTTTGTTTCAGTGCTGCTGTGATGCTGACCCCTGCTCTTCCCCTCTGACCCTTGACCCTGAGACATCTGACCAGTGAACCCTCGAAGGGGGGGCAAATTAATAGAAGCTCTGCTTGTTAATTGCATAAGAGAAAAGCCAAAGAATTCATCACCTCAGTCATGGCCATTGCTTCCCTTTGACCCCTTTCTCCCACAAGGCTTTTGCTGGTGGTCACATCTGTGGTTTTCCTATACCTTCCATATTTGCCATATAATTATTCAGCATCAAACCTTATTAATCAAATCGATGCTGTGTTTTAAATGGAAATTGCAGGATTAATACAGGCATTCATTTCATCCTGAAAATCTTGATGGCTTTAGCACATGGAATCCAATTGGATATAAAAGAAGGGATGTAGAGACTTGATTGAATTAGGAAAGCCATGCTGCACATTAAATTACATATGCCAGCAGGGGTCTATGCTTTTATAGGGATATAGTACTGTTGGGTGCAGACGTCATATGACCTCTTGTGGATTCTCTCTCTCTCTCTCTCTCTCTCTCTCTCTCTCTCTCTCTTTGCTACTCACCATGCTTTTATGATCAACGTTAATTTAACGGTTTATCATAAGTATCTTTCTTTATTAAAAAAACAGGCAACTTTTTATGAAGCAAATTCACCTCTTCTTAAAATGGCTTTGAAAGGGGTGTCTTGTTCAAAGGAGACACTGGGAAGTTAGTATTCTTCTGAGCCCATTAGGCATGGTGATAAATTGACAAGGAAATGTGGTATGTAATGCAGGGGTGCAGAATCACTTTTGGCCAGAGGGCAGGACCAAATCCTGGCCAACCTTCTGCAGGACACATTTGACCAGTGGGTAAGGCCACCCACCTGTCAATCATCTGACATCATATGATATCAGGTAGAATCAATCTTGCCTGAAAGCAGTGGGGCTTGCATTTGACACCAAATGTAAGCATCACCGGGTGCAAAGGAATAATTGGAAGTACCTGACTTAGAATGCATTTTTGAATGCTCCTTTGCAGCTGCAGATCTACATCTCCCATGCCTGACTTTATATGACATCAGGTGAGTTAGAGGTGGGAATGACCAGACAAAAATGGACACAAAGGCTAAATTGGGAGGTTTGGTGGGAGGTCAGATTGGCCCTGTGGGATGGATGTTCCTCACCACTGATGTAATAGAGCATGGACAACCAACATGGTGCTTTTCAGGTGTTGCTGGACTTCAAAACCCATCAGCCCCAGCCAGTATAGCCAACAGGCAGGGATAAGGGGAGGTGTAGTCCAGCAACTTCTAGAGGGCACCATGTTGCATGTCCCTGGGTGTTGGACTTGGGCCACTGAGGCCGCAGTCCAGATCTCTGCTCAGTCATGAAGCTCACTCCCTGAATGACTGTGAACCAGTTGCAACCTTTCAGCCTAACCAGCTTCACAGGGTGGTTGTGGAGAAAGAGCACATTACATTGTCCTGAACTCAGAGAAGAAGCAAGGTAACTAATTCCATCCCCTCTGGTACCAGGGAGATCCATCACCAGGCCTGTGCAGAGCTTGTCTGAGGCTCGGGGCAGGAGTCTTGTTAGAATAAAGTTATAAACTCAAAAGAACAAAGCAGTTGGTCCCTAGTGCCCCCCACCCCAGCTGGTTTAGCCCTCCATGACCGGGGGCAAGTGTAGCCCGCTGATCTCTGTCCCTCTGCAGGGGCCTGCCCATCACTGTCCCCAGTTCAGTCCTGGTACTTCCAGGTAAAACACCTCAGGCAGCAGGACTGAGAGACCCTAGAGAGACACCATCAGAGTAACTGGCACTGGACTATATGAACCTAACAACCTGACTCAGTATCAGGCAGCTGTGTATTCCCCATAATCAGCCATATCATTCCTTGCCACCCCAATTTGCAGTTGTCTCCTGTGTTAAACTGGAAGTCATTAATGCAGGGATGTGGGGAGAAACCAGGGCGGGGGAACAGGTGTTGTTGGGCTTAAGCTCCCATCATCTTCAGCCAGCATGGCCAATGGTTAAGGATAGTGAGAGAAGTAGTCTAGCCACATCTGGAGGGCCAGAAGTTTCCCATCCCTGCAGTAATGCATCCTTTGGGACCTGTCTATGTTTGAAGCCATAGACCCAGTGGCTCCTTCACACTTCCTACCAAGGTGTGCATAACTCATTCAAACCTTCATTTCTGAGTGCCATATAGGGTGGTCACTTATGCAGCACCAACAAAAGAGGGCAAAATGAGGCACAGATCTGCATATACTAATTTATATAAATAAATGCAAAATTGATGATAATATGATTTTTTACCCAGCTGTCAGAAGATGGCCCCAGGAGAGGTTGCACAACAACAGAACAAGACATTAAAGACAAAATATATGGCACCTGACAAAATGCAGATACAGTTGTACCTTGGTTCTCGAACGGAATCCGTTCCAGAAGTCTGTTCAACTTCCAAAAATATTTGAAAACCAAGGTGTGACTTCTGATTGGCTGCAGGAGCTTCCTGCACTCAATTGGAAGCTGCAGAAGCCACATTAGACGTTCAGCTTCCAAAAAACGTTCGCAAAGAGGAACACTTACTTCAAGGTTTGCAGTGTTCGGGAGCCAAAACTGACGAGTACCAAGGTACGACTGTACCACACAATCATATTAAATACAAGAAAGAAGCCAACAACTAAAAGTCAACAACGTACACATAATCCATGGAATCAATGACTGACTGATTAATCTGACCTCTCCCAAAGGTCTGGGCAAAAAGTCACATCTTCATTTCCCACTAAAACATAAGCAGTATGGGAGTCACATGCACATTGAAGAGGAAGTCATTTCAGAGATGGGGCACCATTAGTGAGAAGGTTCTACCCCACACCACCACACCATGTGCTTCACCTAGTAATGTAACCATTAAAACAGCCTTCCCTGTTGACTGAATACATGGGGAGATTGCTATAGGGAGAGGCATTCCTTCAGATATGTGGGCCCCAAGTCATATAGGGTTTTATATGTCAATGCCAGGTGTCGAAATTAGGGCAATCTTCGATTGGTGTTTGGAAAATGTTCTCAGTGCAATATTGGACTCGACTGTGGAGAGGCAGCTTTCCTGGATCATACCTTAATTTATAAAATAAATTATCAGAAATTGCTTCTCAACTATAAAACAAATAATTGTCACGCAAAGCCACATTTAGCAGGAAATATTAAGCTGCTGAAAATTGTTTACATCCATGTCTGTGCTCAAAAATACATTTGATTAACACTCACAAAAATCTCTTAAAGTCTGTTTTGTAACACAAATTCTCTGATTTTAATATGTCCCTTGTCAAATTAGATTAATTTACTTACCAAACTCTATACATAGTTCATGATTAGTTGTGAAAGAAGATTAGTTGTAGAGTAAGTCAGCTTAGCATCCTGACACAAGATTTTAATAACAACTTGATATACAAAGACTGTCAGGTGCTGTCTGTTAGTTGGAAATAAATAATTCCCTAGTCCCTTCACTGTAATTATCTTCAGTCTCATGTATGTGTATATACACACACACACACACACACACACACACGGAGAGAGAGAGAGAGAGAGAGATATTCTTACATGCACAACTTGTACTTGGGCTCATTCTGGAATAAATTCAGTTAAAGATGCCCATCAGGTTTCCACTACAAGATTAAGTGGGAGTAAAATATATATCTCCTTGTCATTGGAAGGTATTCATTCCACAGTACACTTTCATGACACCATATACCACTAGTTAATTTTTCTATCATCTGGAATAGCAAAATTGAAATTAGTGTGTAATCTAGGCAATTAAAAATATTTATATGCACTCAATAAAATGTCACTTATTCTAACCTCAGAGATGCTGGTGTGTGTGTGTGTGTGTGTGTGTGTGTGTGTGACACAATCCATTGAATAGGAAGCTGCCAGATTTTATACGATGCAACAATTCTTTTATTAAATTGTATCAGAGAAAATTTCCTCCTCTCAAGGAAGTATCATGCATTAGAGTGCTACTTTCTATTCACTTTACCTAGACATGTTTCCTAGTCAGAGTTCAAATCAATATATGTTTTGGGGTTGCCATTTAAATACAATACAATGGGCAATGAGTAAAACAATGCACAAGTTAGCTGACATGTTTAGTTTTATATGGTGGATGATATGCAGTGTACAGATGTACAAACCAAACTGCATGTACCCCAAAGACAGCTAAGCAACTGGTATAGAAAATATATTGGTTCAGTGCCAGATGTACCAATTTTGCGGCAGGAGGCAAATATATGTGTTGCCACTTACTTCTCCTGGCCATGATCTCTCCTCATCCTTCCCCATTATGTGCCTGTACTTTTCCCACCCTGAATTTGGCTAGTAGGCATCTAAAGCTCCACATCTTGCTTTGTGGGGACTGACAACTCAATGATGTGAGGAGGGCACATTGCATGATCTCAGAGGTCTTTACTTTGAGGCCGAGCCCTCTGACTTTGGAAAAGTTCAGACCCTGATCATCCCCTCCTCCTAAAGAAGGCCAGATGTCCTTGATAGCTCCCCTCTTCAATTCAAGAGTCCTTGTCATCCATGAACAGTGCAGCTGGGAGGCGCCCCTTTGCTCCCTGTTTTCCGCTCCCTCTGGGCCACCTGTAGGTGCCTCTACCTGTCTGGGGAGCTCCCCATTCACTAGGAGGAGAAGGAGGGTACTGCTGCCTGTATGGGCTTTGCTGCATCTGCAGATTTTGGGCTGGTGGCAGCCAGAGAAGAAGGAGCCAGTGTGGTGTAGTGGTTAAGAGCGGTAGACTTGTAATCTGGTGAACCGGGTTCCCTGCTCCTCCACATGCAGCTGCTGGGTGACCTTGGCTAGTCACACTTCTCTGAAGTCTCTCAGTCCCACTCACCTCACAGAGTGTTGTGGGGGAGGAAGGGAAAGGAGATTGTTAGCCACTTTGAGACTCCTTAGGGTAGTGATAAAGTGGGATATCAAATCCAAACTTCTCCTCCTCCTCCTCCTCTTCTTGGTGCCCCCAAATCTCATCCCAGCCCTGCCTTGCTTGACCCAGCCTCTCCAGAAGACAGAAAACCAGATCAAGAGAACCTTGTGACCTCACCCGCCTTGTAGGGGAGCCCTCAGCTGGGCAGAGAGCAAACCAAAGGGGATTCTGATGGGTGTTCCCAGGCTACAGAGATAGTCCTGCTGGCCTCTAGCCTCACTTGCCCTTCCTCGATCCTGTGGGGAACCCATCTCTCACCCATCCTCTGTCTGCACAGAATGAGACCTTCTTGGGGCTGGATCACTTGCCTCCTGTTGTGCCACCCTCCAGGAGCAACCAGATAATTTTGCCACCCACTAACTTGCTTCCTGGGGCACCTTCCTCCTTTTGCTTCCTCCAGATCTGGCACTCCCTTGTCTATGGAATAGTCTTCTGTTGGAAGCTCACCTGAAACTGTCTTTGTCATTGTTCGGGGCCAAGCTGAAGACATTTCTGATCTCTCAGGCCTTTTACATACCTTAAGTAACCAAGTCTTCTGTTGTTTTTAATCTGGGGTGTGTAGTGAATTCAGTTTTGTGATAGCACCCTCCCTTTTTAATGATTCTGGTTTATTTACACTTCAACTGTTTTTGATTTATTTAACATAAGCTGCCCAGAGAACTTTACGTTCTGGAGAGGCATAAAAGTGCAATGAATAAATCAGTATATTCTTACCATTTGCAAAACAACAACATCAAAATCTGTCATCATCAGCCCACTTAGAAGAACCCCAATCAGCATCCATTGGAATGATCCTTAAGAAATAGTTCACAAACAGCAGCCACAACCTAATCAATACTTGGTCCCTGCCTGCCAGTGAAAGCAAGTGGCAGTGAGATGCCTGGCACCCCTGTTCTACATGCATTTACCAGGAAGGCATTTCCTTGGGTTTTCAGTAGGAATTAATTCTAAAAAATGGTTTATGCATTACACAGAGCTGTGAACATCCTACATTAGTGTCATGTCCGATCTAGTTGAAAGTCTACTCACACATTCAAACAGCAATAGAATAGCCACTTCAAAATGCAATGGGATCTCCTCCATATGGCAAACATGATTCTGGCCATTTTTATCATGCTATCTCAAATTACAGAAAGAGGAAGGCTGCCATAGTGTAGAGATAATCATCTGAATCACTGTGAAGCGGCTTCACATGAATGGCTTAGCTCACAGAGTTGCCTCCGTGCCATTGAATTTTCAGCTGGCTTCCATACTGCTGTCTGCATGGCTTAGTGGAGCTTGAGCGTATGAAAGAACACTGTCCTGCCCACAACTTTAACCATTTTCATATGTTCTGTAACATAAATGGGGATGGGGGAGCAGCAGGCTTGGCCCAACCGCATGAACATTCATACTTACGAGTGTTCATACTTAGGAGGTTCCTCTCCACATGATTGGAAATTGAATAGGGAAACACCTATGCACGTGGACGGGTATGCAAGAAGACGAACTGCACAGAGGAGACAGATCCTACCCTCTGCCTATTCAGTGAATGTGTGTAGGATCAGCCTGAATGGATGACAAGTCTGTAGCAGGGGTTGGGAACCTGTGGTTCTCTGGATGCTGTTGGCCTCCAACTTCCATCAGCCAGCATGGTCAATGGGATTTGTAGTCCAGAAACATCTGGATGGCCTCCTCTGGGATGTTTGGGGCATGAAGGACATTTGGTTTCATTGAACTGCGTGGGGTAACATTGACTGAAATCACTTCATCTTCATGGATTGTACATTAACCTGTACTCCTCAAACGAATTTGCTCAGACTCTTCCAGGGGTCAGCAAACTTTTTCAGAAGGGGGCCGGTCTACTGTCCCTCAGACCTTGTGGGGGGCTGGACTATATTTTGAAAAGAAGAAGAAGAATGAATTCCTATGCCCCACAAATAACTCAGAGATGCATTTTAAATAAAAGGACACATTCTACTCATGTAAAAACATTCTGATTCCCGGACCGTCCGTGGGCCGGATTTAGAAGGCCATTGGGCCGGATCCAGCCCCCGGGCCTTAGTTTGCCTACCCATGGACTATACCCTAATGTACTTGATTTGGAGCTATTATAAATTAAGCAGTTTTATTATTACAATAATTTTACAGGTCTGAAAACATGTAGTCACTGTACCTTAGCTGGATGGACACCAGACTGAATTGTAGTGGTTCCATTTTTATATTCTGAGATAGATATTTGAGAAAGAGAGGGTAAGGTCTGAAAGCACTTTTCTACAGTGTCCTCAAAAGTTACCCTTGACATGAAACTAACATGGGATCTCGGCAGTGTCAGAATACCCAGTCATTTCTGTTGATTTCCATTTTTTTAAATTCCCCTTTTCTAGGTTAAAAGAAACCTCCTGCCAGCCCACATTAACTATATTGAGGCGCTTTCTTATATTATCCTAATCCCTTACTGACACCTATTGGCACCTTAACCACTGTAACATGAGAACGCTTTCATCCCTGGTAATTTCCTGATGTGCCAAGTACCATACACATGTTGGAAATGATGCCAGATCCAGCGGTTTCTGGCAAGTTGCTTTTATACATAGTCAGCCGTGCTTTTAATTAACTCTAATGTATATAAGAAATACTCTGTTAAATGACAGATTGTCATTCATCATATAGTGATATGCGGTAATATGGCATAAAAGCCTTAAGGCACTGAGTGCCCTGCTACCACCTTTCCCCATTAAAGCCTGTGCTTAAGCGTAAAGCAAAACATATAAGGTATTAATGGTTTGGCACTGTGAGTTGCTATGTAAACAGAGAAGCATACAGGATGAGGTAGAAAAGTCTCAGGAGAAGGAACGGTGGTGCAAATGGGGCCCTCATGAGGATGTCAGCACTCAGCTCTGCAGAAAGACAGGAAACAGGGTATTTGTCAAGGGGCAGATTTGACAGACAGCAAGTGAAATGACTGAGCAGCCAGTACAGGCTGGATTGCCTTCATTTAGGCTGCAATCCTAACCCCTTTATTTAGGAATAAACCCCTTTGAATTTTATAGGACTACTTATGAACAGACATGAGGCACATTCGGACGGGGGAATATTGTGTTAGTTTTCCTGATCATAATGTTAGTGCTTGCCACATTTCCGAATGTTCCTTTCACTCTTCAGTGCCCACTGCATTATGGAACTGTGGCTTTATAGCAAAACGTTGCACTGAATAGGATCCAAAATGCAGCAGTCTGATTGGTCCTAGAACAATAGGATCCAAAATGCAGCAGTCTGATTGGTCCTAGAACAATGCAGCAGTATAATTGGTCCACAGGAGCCACCCAATCCACCTCCAGGTGGAAGTGAATCCACAACCTGATTGGCCTACAGGGGAATCCCGGAATTAGCCAATCACGTGCAGCTCATTGTGTAAATAATGTATATAAAGCAGATATTTTGGGGGAACATTCATTCCTCCTCACCATTATGAGCTGAATAAAGAGCACTCTCGACTCCGAGTATATTTCAATTTCATTCACATCCGTGGGCATGGTGTGACACAACAGGGAAAGCCATTGGACAAAATCACTACATCCCGCTCCTTCTGTACATGTGTACTTCTATTCCCCCAGAAAAAAACTGTCACTTTACTCCAGGAATTCTCTGGGTTAATGTGGTAGCAAAAGGATCATCCTAGCCTGATAGAAACGCTGAAGGAGCCTACAAAGCAGAGCCGGTGAGGTGTGCGGCCTGGGGAAAAGTGGGTAGCTGAGATGGGTGACCCAAGGAGAGTCCCAAGGACCAGATAAGAAGCCTGGAGGCCTGCATTCATGTCCCAGCCTTGAGGTTCCCCATCCTCGCTTTACTGTCTCTGTGAGAACTAGGCTATTGATAACTAATCAGGGCCTTATTCCTCCCGCCCCCTGCTTCTTGTGAAAACCTCCGCACTTATCAATAAGACATCTAACTTTCAGGGCAATCCTAGCCACATCTACGCAAAAGCAAGTCCTATTAAATTCAGCGGGGCTTACAGGGTTACTTCTGCAGCCTTAGTTCATACTTTTGAAGGGAATAAACTTATGGGGGGGGTGTTGGGATGAGAAACTCCCTGCGTCCTAGTCTGCGAAATAGAATGTGCTGCAATATAACAGAGTGCAGCTGAATAAATAACAGAGGAAAGATGAGTGTTTCGTTCCCCCTAACGGTATGGTACAATGATAATGGAAAGCATGTTCTAAGGCTACAGTCATGCAGATAACAAGTCATAAAACATACAAGGATCCGGTGAAATCTTTCCTAAACAAATAACTGATAAAGGCTAAACATTTTTCAAAGGGAACATTTTCAAGGTGCAGATGTTTTATGTTTAACCAGATTTTTAAACGACTACTGACAGATCTTTTGGCAAATTGTATACATTTCTCGGTTTTCAATTGACAACACAGGGTATTGATGTGGAGCATATAGCTTTACCCTGTGGCTTTCCTGTAACGGCGGTGACCATGGGGAATTGGCATCGAGAGGATATATACCTCTGCATGATAGGCGAGGGTTTTTAACAAGGTTTCAGAAAACGCTTGCGTTGTGGAGGAAAGTCAAAAGGACAAACGTGTCCCAATTTTGTCACAAATATTACATTGGGAGAAGGAATACGCAGCCACCTGGTAATAAAAGCCCATTGTTTCAAGAAATATACCGCATGGATTTAAGAACAGAACAATGCTATAGACCGAAGGTTTAGACCCGGCTGATATCCATCCTTACGCCAGCTCCTTAGCTTGTCCAGGACATCTCAACAAACACTTGAAATGCTACCAAACCCAAGCCGCCACTTCACATGATTTATGATGTCATTAATGTCAAGCTATCAGTGGACAAGAGTAAAAGAGACAACAGCAAAGCTGACTAAAAACAAATAGTTTTGATTAAACTCAAGGACATTCAGTACAGCTTTCAGCAAAAAGGCATTCATCATTTCCAAAGCTGACCTTGTTTTTTCCCTCTCCCCTTCTTCTCCCATCCCAAATGCAAACATAATACATGTCGGAATTCCAGCAGAACTTTGAAGTGGGCTGGAGTAATGCTGTCTTTTAAAGGAGCGATATAATGAAGAAGAGTCTAAACACGCCTAGTTAATGGGGTAAATTAAATCCATAATAATGGATCCTGTCCCCCAGCTTTCCTGCTGTTCTGCATTTTTCTTTAGAACTGACTTAAAAATAAAAATTAAAAAAATGGGAGAGGAAGTTGTTGATATACAATTTATTTATTTATTGCAGAAGTGCCTTGCCCCCTTTAAAGGGGTGCAGTTGGAATGCTGGTTAAGAGAAAGAAAAGGAATCAAGCCCCATAGGATGAAGGCAGTTAGCTAAGACATTTACAATAAATTAAGCATCAAACAATGTGATGCTAAAAAATCACCCATCAGAACCCATGCCAGAATTTTACATCTTAAAATAGTTACTTGCAAGATTGTCTTATGCCATATATGCCCACTCAAGTGCTTTGATATATGGGACTGGGACTGTTACAGGTGCCACATAATACTTGTTCTGCTTTTGTAAGAAATTGATATTTTAGTGGGGCAACACCCACACTTTGGAACTCCCTGCCTATTGTCATCAGGCTGCTGCCTGTACTCTTTTTGGTGTCTCCTAAAACCCTTTTTGTTTAGGGAAGTGTATCCAGACATGTAGAACCCTGACTTGTATTTTAATCTGGTTGTTAGCTTGGTTTTAATTATTATTTTTTAAACATTTTCAGTAGTTGTTCTTACTGTTTTTTACTGATAATTTCATTGTTTTATTTGAAGTTTTATTGCAACCAAGTGGTATATAAGTCTGGTGAAATGAATGAATGAAGAAATGAATGCTTTTTTGTAGCCCTAGTAACAACATAATAATGTCTCTGTTACTATAGAGAGCAGTGTTGTCTATTTTGAACCAGGAGGACTGGAAATATCTGACTTCAAATCTGTGTTAGGTTATGATGCTGTGTTTGTTTCGATGCATAATTTTAGGCTAGTCACAATCTCTTAGCAAAACCTACCTCACAAATTTGTTGTGAGGGATTATGTTAAAATATAGTCCTATTAAAACTTATTTGAAATAAGACAGAACTCACTTGAATTGTCAACTGTCTAGTGGCTTAACTCTGTTCCTCAAAAGGCAGCCCAGATCAAAATAAATCACAATGACTCCAGGATGAGGGAGCTCCATAACTGGGACAACTGATGGGAAAATACTGTTCTATGAGCTTCATGTTATGGTACACAAATAGCACTAAGAGGATGCCCGCAGCTGATGCATTCTGGAGGCCCATAGATTGTTCCCATTTGAAACATGGCTAACTTTCTGCATTCGTATCTGGCATGGAAACTATCTAGAGGTTTTTGATATCACATTTATGAGGTGTGAAAAAATAAATAAAAAATGCATACATATGTGTAAGAACCAATATTTCAGAACAGTTAGCCCTAGACAACTTCAGATTCAATGAAATAATGTCAGAAATAATATTCCCAGCACATGGAGAGTAATATTTTAGGCCTTTAAAATTATAGCGGGAGAGGGGAAATATCAGTTAGCAACAGGCAACAATATTTTTTTGCAGCTGAAGATGATTTGTGCAAAGTTGTTTGAAAAAATGTACTTTCTTCTTTTTAATTTTTAAAAATCTTCCTAAGATTGTATCTCTCTCCGTGCTCCTTATCTAATAATCAGCTTGGCATTCAGCTCATCATTACTTTTTGTAAACCACTTAGAGGTTTTTTTGTATAATCAAGGGGTATGTAAATTGTGTTAAATAAACAACAACAACAAATAATTCTGTTGCATGGTCTATAATAAGTGAGATTCAACAACTCTTTGTGCATATTCATCTCTCATAACAGGCATCTCAACCCGACATACATTTATGGTGCAATCCTATTCATGTGTACTTAAAAGTATGTCTCAATGAGACTGTCTTCTAAATTGGCATGCATAGGATTGCACCATTAATCAAATTTAGCTTGTTGGTCCAAACAGCCATTTTAAGATAGTGAGGTGAAGGTAGAGTGAGTTTGAACTCCTCTCTCCACCCCCTCTAATGTGGTGATGCACCAGACTCCTAATTTATCATGTCCATGCAAAGTTTTTTTGGGGGGAAATATGGATTGAAACTGGAATTATGGCAACCATAGCACAAACCAAAGGGCATAAAGCCAATTAGTCAAATTCACTCAAAGCTCTCTGGACCACTTTATTTTAGGAAGCTGAGTAAAGGTGAAAAGATATGGTTGTCTGAATCCTTTGTCTGATCAGCCCCAGAGTCAACTGACTGCCATTAGTAGGGGAACTTCTGTGTTCCCCGTGCAATTCCCTAATAATCAAGCTACTCCTGGTTCATACAACAGGTTTAGTCACCAGCGCCATTTCACTGCAAAGAGCTGCCATTGTCAGATATACCACAGAAGCACTGAAAAACAGCATAAATGGGGTGTGACTAAAGCAGTATAAAAGCTGGTTATTATGGCTTCAGGACACAATGGTAAAATAATTGTATGTCATCTATTAATACTGTGGCTAAGATTTTCATTGGGATTATCCAGTTTCTAGAGGGATTATTCTAAAAAGCACCCCTCACCATATCTGAAAATTGTATTTGTGTGCTTTCCGTTGCCCAGGCTCTGTCGTATGTGCTTGCTGCCAAAATCTCTACTTCTAAAATTAGTTCTATTTACCCTGATTAACAAAAAAACTTTCTGCTTAAGAGTTTTTATGGGAAAAAGACAGGCTGCATTATGAGTATTAACTGTGCATGAGAACATTTGTAATATCACCCTTGGAGAATAATAAACAGATACTAGAGATTGAAATTCTGACATAGTTTACAGAACAATAATCCAAACATCTGTTATAATGACAAGGGATTTGAGCAGAATAGAGAGTACATGGGAAAGCTATGCTACTTTTAGTATAGTTATAACATTAAATCAAAGTGCTACAGCTCAAGGCAGCTTGCTGCTAATATAAACAATTTTCTACATATTCCTGGGCCACAAGCCAGATCTCAGGATTCAGTTACAAGCAGAAGGTCAAGAGGGAATCAACGGTATGAAATTACTGTATATGAATCAAAAGAATAAATGGATAATTAAGGATGAGAACAAATTAGAAGGTATACTCTCACTTAACTCATCAAATAAATTTGCTGAGTAACTTCATGCACTGAGTATGTTGTAGGATCAGCAGAGGCTTTAATATATTTATTGTTTAAACCTGTCTTATCAAGGATATGTGGGTTTCTCTTTTTAATTTCTTACTAGCTAGGCTTGCTAAATCACCTTACTGTATGCTTTTCATTCCATACAAGTATCCAACATCTGAGGACAATTATGAAGATAAATATTTAATCATGTCATTAGCTAAAGAGAAAAACAAATAGACGGCCTCCGGCAGCCGCATTCTAGCCTTCTCTGTTATGCCATGGGAAACCAAACTTTTCTATCAGGTTAGCTCTCATTCTCCTTATTTGCCAAAAATAGGCTTTAAAACCCCCCAAACCCACCCAACCCTACAACATACAGAATAAATCATGTGGTTAGGCTGCAGGGGGACTGTTACCATAGATGACTTTGGGCAGAATCCAGCTTACTACTATTCCTTTCCACTTTGCCAGTGGAAGAGCTTTATGCTCCAGCAGCTGGAACTGTAAACACAAGAGGGAAGAGACTCTAGTTTCCTGGTTCTGTCCTTGTTTCCTTGACAGATGATAACAATCCTGATTTTGCTTGTGATCTTAAGCATATGCAGCCCTTCTGGTTATTAGAGTGCCAGGAATTATGTCCACAGCACCTGTTTGCATAAGCGATGCAAACCTCTATATGAAACCATGGAGAAAGGTTATCCAAAGATTGGGTGTGCGGTGACATCAAACCCAACTCTTCCTCTCTTTTTCATCAGGCTCCAGGAAGAGAGCAAATGTTCTGAATGGAAGTCTGAGATTAGTGAGGGGCTAGATTAGGCATCCCCAACCTGTGGCCCACCAGATGTTTTGGCCTACAACTCCCATGACCCCTAGCTAACAGGACCAGTGGTCAGGGATGGTGGGAATTGTAGTCCAAAACATCTGGAGGGTCAAAGGTTGGGGATGCCTGGGTAGATGTTGGCTAATAAACAGAGATTTAATCTACGCAAGATAGCAGTGCATTCATTCAGCAATAAAGCTGGTCCAGGATTAGCAACGCCTCCTGATTTGGCTGGTGTTATACTCTCTTCGAAGGAGCAGCTTTGTAGCTTGGGAATGCTCCTGGAATCAAGTTTCCTGCTGGGGGGATTAGATAGAGTGCTTTAATAAAGTGCAGACTCATGTATCAGCTGCACACTTTGCTGGAGAAGGTGGATCTGGCCACATAGGGCATGTTCACCTCCACACTGCATTATTGCAACAGACTGTGCATGAGGCTGTCTTTAAAGAAAGTGCAGAAACTACAGCTAGTACAAAACGCTGCAGCAACAAGTTCTGATTGGAGCTTCTTTTTTTGGGTCACATTACCGCCCTGAGATCTGAGAATGAAGGGTGGTACAGTGGTACCTCGCAAGACGAATGCCTCGGAAGACGAAAAACTCGCAAGACGAAAGAGTTTTTCGTTTTTTGAGTTGCTTCGCAAGACGATTTTCCCTATGGGCTTGCTTCACAAGACGAAAATGTCTTGTGAGTTTGTTTCCTTTTTTAAAAAAACCGCTTGAAGAGGTGCAGTTGCGACTGACCGTGCTTCGCAAGACGAAAAACCTCGCAAAACGAAAAGACTCGCGGAACGAATTAATTTCGTCTTGCGAGGCACCACTGTATACAAATTTAATACATAAGTAAAATACTGTATTTTCCCATGTATAAGATGCTATTTTTTGCTAATTTTTTAAAGTCAAAAATTGGGGATCTTCTTATATATGGATGGTCAATGCACAGGGGTTCGGGTTCAGGCTCTGGCACAGGCAGCCTGGGCTGGGGTTCGGCTTGGGCTCTGGTGTGGGTGATCTGGGCATGGGTTTGGGTTTGGGCTGTGGTGCAGGTGACCCGGGCCCGATTTCTTAATTTTGGGTTAAAAAAAATAGGGGTTGTCTTATACATGGGGAGTCTTATACACAGAAAAATACGGTACCTTGATATGATATCAACTTCACTGGATTATTGTCTGTTTGTGAGCCCAATCAAAGTGCTTGTTATAGACTTTAAAAAATCCCAAAAGCCTTCACCAAGTTTGTGCACCCAGATCTTTGGGGCTACAAATCACTGCAACAAAAATTCGCTTTTTTGCTGTTTCTCTTTTCCGCTGTAGCGGGTGCAAGCGGGGGCACATTGCTCCGTTTAGCCCCATTGCTCTCAGATGAGACTATTATGGACTTTCAATACTACTTACCTGAAAGTCCATAATATCATTTTATTGTTCCAGTTGATACATTTTTTCTTTTTTCTTTTACAATATTCTGTTATCAGAAAAGATACATGCATAATTGACAGCAACACTTTTGGAAGCAATATTTAAGATTTATTTTTCAATCCTAGAAACTTTTATGTTGGCTGTTTAATTCTGGATTTCTTTCTTTCTTTCTTTCTTTCTTTCTTTCTTTCTTTCTTTCTTTCTTTCTTTAAAAAATATAAATGCTCCACCATGATTTCTCTTCTTCACTTGCAAAAGATAGAACACAACATGATCACTCTGCCTGTCAGGTTGAGGCAATTTTTTTAAAAAATACATTTGTCTTCCTTGGTTTAAATTAGTACACAAACTCTCTCACACACACGTTGCAGTAAAGCATGTCAAAAGCGTGACAGCACCTGTAGAAGAGAGTTAGCAAAAAGTAGTCATCAACATTACTTCAAAAGAATTTTTCATCGAGTTGGAATAATGGGGAAAGATCTTGGAATCTCAGGGGACTGGGTTGTGTGCTTGGGGCAAAGTCATTTTTGAGTATTTGTTTATTGGAGCCATGAGTATTTTAAAATGCATCTCTTGACTTCGAAAAGTCATGAAAACATACATTTTCTAACATATAATTAGTGACTTTCCAAACCAAATATAGCATTTTTCACTTTTACTATCTGGCTGTTATTACAACTGTGAATACACAAATACTTTTTTTAAAAAAAAAATAATTTTAAAGGATGACTGATATGTGTGATGGAGAGCCTGAGAAAAATTACACCTCCTATCAAAAATTACAATAGCCCTCACACATGCTAATCAGAAGAGCAGACCAGAAATATGGAAGTGTAGAAGATACCCATTGTAAATGAGCACACACACCTTAATAGCTCACATTGGTAAAAACATACATTTCAAGGGATTGTGATTCCAAAGGGTCTGCATTATTCATCTGAGATAAATTATTTCTGCTTGCCTCTTGGAAAGTGTTCATGAAGTACTGTACAGTTTTTAGTATTTTTGAGGTACAGGGATTTTGTGTGTGGAAGAATTTGAGGTGGTAATCTCATTCCACCCAGCAGTTAGATATTATTGTGTGTGTCAAAACAAAAATGTAATCCTAGAACTGTATGTCATGTACAGATGGCAGGTTAAAGGAACACTGCGGCGATTAACTTTAATACCTTTGCTAGCTCAATGAATAATTATTTTCAGATAAGTTCCAATATATCTTTCTGGAAAATGGGGGAAATGCTGTTATTCATTGTTCAGTTTAGGGATGCCAGAGTCTATATGGTGTAGGGGGCAGAGCAGTTGAGGAAGCCTATGTTCAAATCTCTACTCGGTCATGAATGATGACCTTGAACCAAGCACGTGGTCTCACCCTAACCAACCACACAAGGTTGCCATAAGGATTAAATTAGAGCTGGGCTGAAGTAAATAAAACTGTGTGGCATGGGCACCAAAGTGGCAAAGTACATTTCAAGTTGGATGAGAAAGAAAAATTACAGTACATGTTAATGACAGGAGTTCAGAAATGGGGGGCATGGTGGGTGATTTCCTGGTTTCAAGGCAGACTTGCCCCTCTATCCCCCTCTGGCACTGCGCATGACTCTCTTTAAAGCAAGGATGGCAAACCCCAGACTTGGAAGCATCCCAAGTATGTTTGCCTGGCTGGCATGTGCCCTTGAACTCCAGTAAAGCCTCTTGCTTGCTGGAATAGAAGATAGTGCTGTGTGTGTGTGTGTGTGTGTGTGTGTGTGGAAACTATCCTACTGTATATGCAAAGGTAACAATTACATTCATTGCTCCATCCACGTTTGTTTCTGGCCTCACTCACCACTGTATATGGCCCTCAGAACAACAGCAGCAGCAGCAGCAACAACATTTTTATTCATATGCTGCCCATCTGACTGGGTTGGCCCAGCCACTAGGTTGCCCAGAATGGAATGTGGCTCCTTGGCTGAAAAGTTTTGCCCAATCCAGCATTAAGCCTGGCTTCTAGCCCAATATTCTAAAGCTGGCAGTCCCACATGTTCATGCAGTTTGCTTTTAATTTAACTTTCTTCTTCATCAAACATGCAGATTGTAAAACAAGGATCAAAACTCATGAAAAATAAGTGCAGCTCTAGTAAGACTGGCGGGGAGGGGGGCAGCAGTGAAGAGAGATTATGTACATTACCCTGGGCTCATGGATGGAAAGGTAGAATAAAATTCCCATAATAATGAGATTTTTGTAATTCTTGTGGTACAAGCTGAAATTATTGTTTTCGTCACCCACAAAATCTAGACCAGGAAAACATATCTGTTTCATACAAATGTGAATTGGTGCATTGTTATTAATTGTATTTATAAACCGCCCTTCAACCCAAAATTTCCCAGGGTGGTACACAAATAATTCATTCAAATATAACACAGCGGTATCACATAAAACCCATAAAACCAATACACATCATAAAACAGCAATCTAGTTGCAGCAGAAACCAATTCTTAAACCAGCCATCTTCATAGGCCTGAAGGAAAAAAATATGTCTTAACTTGACGTCTAGAAACAGATATCTATTCACACGTTAGGATAGATGATTGCACTGACTTCCTCAGATGCCTTGAGAGTGAAGTCATTTTACACTGATCCTAAGGCATTCCAGAATGTGTGGCCAGTGGCACTCTTGACAGCTTCCTGCTAGCCACACTTCCTGGAATGCCTTGGGAGCTGCGCAGTGCTGCTAAGCTTCATGCTGAGAAGGCCTTCTAGGAATTATGCCTGGTGGGAAACTGCAAGGGGGGAAATGGAAAACCTGTGGCCCCTTAATAAGATTAAGATAAGTATAACCTCATCCCAAAAAAATATGGATATATTTTTCCTAGAAGAAAGCAACAGAAAACTAACCTCTGTTTTTATGTGTGTGTGTGTGGGGGGGGGATTGGCCCAGCTCTAATATTTCCCTGATATTGGCTAACTGCATTCAATAACTATCCAATGTCATTTGATTTCATTATCAGAAACAGATTCAATTGTATTAAGTATTTGATCTACTGACCTTAGGAGGGCAGGTTTCTTGACCTTAGGAGGGCAGGTTTCTGTACCATCAGCACAATTTTGTACCATCAACTGGGATGGTGGAAGTCATATTGTATGGGATAGGACATCCCCAGGGCTTTTTTTTCAGCTGGAACTCAGTTCCGGCACCTCTCAAGTGGGTGCTGTTGCCATTGTAAGAGAACGAGGGAAGTGTTCATGATGAGTTTTGGCATTCTTTTTCTAGAAAAATAGCACTGGGCACCCCCATTTTCATCAGAGAATTGTTGAAGGGCATGCCTTACTCTGTACTGCAGCTCATAGATTGGCTCCAAACATCTGTGAGTGGAAGGAAAGCAGCTTCTGCCACTGTTCACCACAAGAGCTTGCACAAGAGCTCATGCAGTGCTATAGGAGTCTCATGCTTCCACTTGTGTGAGAGTTTGCACAAGCTTTTGCGCAAGTGGAAGTACATTGTTGGATTTACTTTAAAAGGTAAAGGTATCCCTGACCATTAGGTCCAGTCGCGGACGACTCTGGGGTTGCGCGCTCATCTCGTTCTATAGGCGTTTGTCTGCAGACAGCTTCCGGGTCATGTGGCCAGCATGACTAAGCCACTTCTGGCGAACCAGAGCAGAGCACGGAAACACCATTTACCTTTCTGCTGGAGCAGTACCTATTTATCTACTTGCACTTGATGTGCTTTTGAACTGCTAGGTGGGCAGGAGTTGGGACCAAACAACGGGAGATCACCCCGTCGCAGATATTTGAACCGCCAACCTTCTGACTGGCAAGCCCTAGGCTCTGGAGTTTAGACCACAACGCCACCCGCGTTACTTTACTGGGAGAATATTGCTGCATTTAGCCCATCCGTGAGCAGAAGACACCTACTGTATGATGAAAGGTAGCATTGAACCCAACCCCTAGAGCAAAGCCTGCTCTAGGCTTTGCCAATCTGGTGCCCTCCAAATGTTCTGGACCACACTTCTAATCAGGCCCAGGCAGAACAGGCCGGCCTAGCGCATTGCTATCATGCTCTGCTTGCTTTTGAACATCAAGCAATAGTAAAAAGGCATATCAAATTGGCATGTTTTTACAGGCAAAAGTGGCTTCATATAAACGGAGTAGATGTGAGAGCACATCTCTGCAGTTCACACCTGTTAGGCCCACATTATATGATTTGGTTCTACACAGAGAAGCAGGTATTTAATTATCCCCAGATCTGTAGCGTTCATGTATAATTAATAATATTTACTTGTAAGTAGACGGTATTTTGAAATGCAGGTGCTTGTGGAGTGTCAGCCCACACGTGGCATGCATTGCCGCCTAGCCTAATGACAGGCAATGTGACAGGACTTGGTGCAAAAGTACATATTGTTCGCAGTGTCACATCTACGATCCTTAAGAACAGATTTTTTGTTTTTGTTTTAAGTTATCTGTGACAGTTGTATCACTTTGGAAAGTGATACTTCAAATATATGTACTGTGTTGAAAAAGAACAGATCATCAACCAAGCACCATATGCACAGCTTGTTGCAGCCTGGGTTGAAAAATAAAAATAAAGAAAGAGAGTTTGTTTCGTGTGGACTGCACCACTCAGCATTTACATTAGCCCTATCGAATAAGCATATTGGGAAGATGGGGCAAGGTTTAGCTATCTGCACTTGCTAAAATTCTAACAAATTAAGAACCAATTAAAAGAGGAGCTCGATTAGGAAGCACAAATAGGTACTAAGTGACTAACGCAACTGGAAAATCAATTGGAGTTATGTATGTAGTGGCCATTCACACTTACTTGCTCAGAGTCACATTGTGTACTCAGCCTTTGCTACTCTTGGTGACATGTGCAAGAAACACTGTGTCTGCCTCTTTTAAAAGGAATAGAACATTTAAAAAAAAAATTAATATGTATGATTATACTGTCTACCATTACTAATAGATCTTGAAGTGGTTCACAAGGACAAAAACATTAAAACCTTTTCAATAGAAAGTTGCAGGTGTTCTAGGAAAGGCTAAGGGGATTCTTCCTGAGAACAGAGCACTCTGGTGGGATGGCCATGAGAGCACCTGCACAGCCATATTTTCTTCCGGTGGCTAAAAATGATGCCCAAATTTGTTCAGCCATCAGAGAAAACCATAACAGCAGTGCAGGCACTCTCATGACCACCCCACCAGGGTGTTTTGTTCTCAGGAAAAATCCCCCTAGCCTTCCTTAAAGTGTGGCATGGAAGGAGGAGATGAGAAACCATCAGCAGGTGGCCACTGGCAAGACCTAATGGTATGGCTGGCCCTCCTGAGAAGACTGGGCCACTTGGCTTTGAACTAATTGGAATTTCATCCATTTAAGACTGCAGTCCTATGTGCACTTATCAACCTCAGTAGGGTGTATTTCTGAACAGATATGCATAGGACTACATTGTTACAGTGGCTGCATGTGCAGAGTTGCCTGAAATCCACTTGCTCCAATTCCAGGTGCAGAAGCTAACTGGACTGGCAACTGACAGTGTCCCCCAGTGTACCTGAAGGGGTAGGCTAGTTTAGGGAGCGCATGACAGGCCTGCAGCACACGTAGCTCTGATCTCCGATGAAGCACAGTGGCTTGGAGGATCAAGAAGAATGGCTGGGGAAACATGTGCTGCTGAGGAGATTTGGTAGGGCTGCCCCTGTGGGCGTGCACATACAGTCCAGAAAGCAGTCTGTGGTATGATCAAAGTTCTACATTATGTGTGGTCCCTTGGTTCATTCTTCAGTTTCTTATGTAACAAGAAACTGACTATAAACTCTTTTTTTTCTTTTCTTTTGTTTTGTGGGAAGTACAATTCAGTCCCTTCACCTTTTAGTGGAGTGGCTGTTAACCTTTTTGGGGTCACAAACACTTTTAATATGAAACTATGGACCCCTTCCTCAGAAAAAAAAGAAAGAAGACAATTTTCAACGTAACAAGAAGAAAATAGCGTAAGAAATCATTTTTTTGCATCCAGTTCAGGGAGCCCCAGATGTTCATCCGTGAACCCCCAACCAGTCAGTGCAAGGGTTTTGCATGATAGTGGGTTGTTACAGCAGTATATTGAAACTGAAGTAATAAATTTCAGCTCATTTTGGAGGTAATACTCATAAGATTCAATAAAAATGAAGTATAAGTGAAAGAAGAAGATGACTTGGATCTGATGAGAGAGAGCATCTGATTTGCACTGCCACATAGAAAGAGTTTTATTTTACTTGGGGCAAAATAAATGGTTACAGCTGTATCCACTCAGAATTCATCTGCTCTCTTCTCAGATTTTGTGACTGTCTTAAATTGCTGCCATTTTTAGGAGGGCAGGGGTGTTTTTGGCAAAATGTAGCTAATAGAAAACTAGCAGTAGTTAACACATTATTCCTAAAGTGTTTTAAATGTCAGTTCCTATCTGAAAAATGACCCTTTCAGAAAGCCTGGCATACAATTCTCAAAGTCCCTCTAATGTAGCATTCCAAGTCTGAGACTTGATCCAAACTGCATGGAGATTGCTCCACATGGTGAGCTCTTCTAATGGAGCGGGTTTCCACACGACTCTGCCAACTGCACAGGATTGTTTTTAGCAGTTTGCAGTGGCTTGGAGAAATCCATATGGTGAGTGTTGGACCTTCTTTCAACTCATGTAGCTTTGCATTAACAGCTCATGTGGAGCAGCTTCTATGAAGTTTGGATTTCAAGCAGCCAACACTACTGATTGTGTGAATCCACTCTTGCTTCCTCTGTTTTGCTTTCCACCTACTTCATAAAAACTGTAAGCCAGGTTCAGTAGACTAAGTACTGAAGCGCAGTGAAAATGCTAATGCACATGATGTTAGGAGAGTGTGTACAGTGATAGGTTTTTCTCCAGATTCTTAATTCAACTCACATTAACCACAACGTATATATAATAGCTTACTTATATGCTTTAAGAACATAAGAAGAGCCAGCTGAATCAGGCCAGTGACCCATCTAGTCCAGCATCCTGTTCTCACAGTGGCCAATCAGATGCCTGTGGGAAGCCTGCAAACTAGACAACAGAACTCTGCTTCTTACAGCAGGGGTGGAATATAGCCATTGTTGCTAGTACCCATTGATAGCCTTGTCCTCCTTGAATTTGTCTAATCTTCTTTTAAGCCATCACTGCCTTCTGTGGGAGTAAGATCAATAGTTTAGCTACATGCTGTGTGAAGAAGATCTTTCATTTATTTATCATCCAGCTATCATCCAAAGTAGTCCTCATGTCCTGTTTGTGGGCTTCTTGTAGATGTTTGGGTGCCCTCTGTGGGAAACAGGATCCTAAACTAGATGGCCCTTTAGTCTGCCCCTGAAAGCCTCTCCATTATGTTTTTGACCAGTGTGAAGACTTCCATGAAGAATGATATCTGACATGCCTTATGAGGGATGGTTGAGGGAGTTGGGAATGTTTAGCCTGGAAAAGAGGAGACTGAAAGGAGATATGATAGCCATCTTCAAATATCTTGTCACATGGAAGATGGAAGCTTGCTTTTTCCTGCTTTGGAGGCTAGGACCTGAACTGATGGCTTCAAGTTACAAGAAAGGAGATTTGAACTAAACATCAGGAAGAACTTTCTGACAGTAGGAGCTGTTCAACAATGGAACGGACGCCCTCATGAGTTGTGCACTCTCCTTCCTTGCAGGTTTTTAAGCAGAGGTTGGATGGCCATCTGTCATGGATGCTTTAGTTGAGAGTCCTGCATTACAGAGTCTTGGGCTAAATGACCTTTGGGGTCCCTTCCAGCGCTACAATTCTATAATTCTATGACTATTGTTATTAATTAAATTTGTATACTGCTCTTCATCCGAAGATCTCAGGGCAATGATACTGCCACATCATTTGTCTGACATGTCTAACATGTACAGCCAAACTTTACGTACATGGCATTTATTTTGAGTTGTGATATTTTGAAATATTTCACAAGCTTCTGAAGTCACACCTGAAATGCAAGACAAGGCTAACTGTAATGCCAGCTCTTTTCAGTAGAAGCTTAGGTCCTAAATTTCAGATTAGCTTGGTTGGAAACTTTTAGATACATATGGAGCTCGGAGCTCAGAAACCTTTTAATATATTTAATTCCATAGACAGGAATGGCTAGAAGAAAGTCCCACAGCATTTTGCTAATGCGAACGTCTTTCGTATGATCTCCTGGCATTCCACTGGGGATCGGTTTCATTTCTTGCTCTTGAAACTTGGATCAAGCACTATCACCAAGGCACAGTTTTTAACTTGACAATTTTTTCACAGCTTCCACATCAGGATAAGAGCTATATCTTCTGGCAAAACTGCAGCAAAGGAGTTTTTCTTCCTATTGAACCTGAAAAGTTTTAGTGAAAGTGTCAATGGCTGATATTGAAAGAAATGACATAAGTGAAAGGATCTCCGTGATGTCACTGAACTTTCACATGGCTCATAATGCACAACTATATACAATTCCTCCTCCTCCTCCTCCTCCTCCTCCTCCTCCTCCTCCTCCTCCTCCTCCTTCTTCTCAGATTTTTATTCCCCTCCCCTCCCCTTCCTTCCCACTCAACCACTCCCATAACTTTCCTCCCTCTTCCCCAACCAATCTCCCCTTCATTTCCTTCCAACCAACTTGCTGGCAGTGATCTGGTATCAGCAACCAATGGGGAGAAGAAAATTAGGGAAGTTGTGGTCTTTGAGAAATATAGTGTTCCCAAGGGCTATTAACAGGAGTTGGAAAGGGAAGTAGAATAGAACCTCCCCCTCCTCCATCTCCCTCCCTCCCTCACTGTTGGAGCTTGGTCACCACTGCAGCTCAGAAAGTGAGGTGGAAGGGGGTTTGGAAGCTCAAAGGAGATTTGGTTGACTCTGAAATCTGCTGAGCCACTTCTCACTTCTTCATTTTTGAAAGTAGCAGCCTATTTCTGAGCCAGGGGTAGCTTGTCTATCACTTAAAAGTACTAAGAGAGAGAGAGAAAATCAAGAACAGTATGAAATCAGATTAAACATTGTAGTAAATAGAAGTAAAAAAAAAAAAAGGACGGGGGAATCACTTTCACTATTTTTGCCAACTCTATTACCTTCCCAGCATGATTCAAGCTGGTGGCTCCTAATATATCTCATTTACTAGAAATTACTGGAAATTACTTCATAAATTCTATTTAGCATTAACAAATATTTACTATTAGCTCAGAAGCTCAGTAGGGCAGCACAGGTTCATCCCCAGTATCTTCAGTGAAAGGATGGCAGGTTTCATGGTTAGGAAAGACCTCTACCTGAGTGGTAGACTAGATGGGTCTGTGTGAGTTGGTCTAAAGCAGCTTATATTCAGGTTAATGTAACCTGCCGAAGTGTGAATGTGAACAAGAGAAAACAGAGGCAGGCGATCCCTTATACAGGAATCCTGAAGAGTGACAATATTCATATTGAAAGGCTTTCCTGCCATGCTGTACTGTACTTTCATGCACTGAAGTTCCAACGGTTGTGCGTTGCTATATTAATCTTGAAAAGAGAGAAAAGAATTAAAAAGAATATAATAAGTGCATGCGACTGCCAAGTGAACCCTATCTAGGTGTATGTATGTTAAAAATCAAAATTTCACAGCCATGCAGAGGTTTTGTTATAGTCACAAATCTTCAGAACAAAATTAAAAAGCAGTCTGAATATATATCCAGGTGATCAGCAGGTAATACTACCAGGCCGGATGTTATGCAACTTAAAGTGCTATTTCATTTTGCTCTGAGCACTGAATTTCTCGGTCAGTTTCTTGCTTAGCAAAGACATCTAAGGGAACAAACCAGTTTGGGGTGTGTAGTGGAAAGTCACCTCCTGCATCTATTCTGTGTTTGTTTTCACATTATCAGATATTTTATCTTGTTCTGCCTGTACTGATGCTGCTACCTCTATTAATAATGTTATTTAATTGGCATAAAGTTTTCCGTGGTTAGACAAGGAGCCACATTTTGCATTAGCTCTACTTCCCAACTGGTCTATCACTATGGCCTCCTGTGTAGCTCAGATTACATTAACACATGATTTTGTCACCTCCAGCGTGTATAAATGTGGAGAGGTCATATACAGTAAGAACTTGTTATATCCATCTGCCAAGAACAGATGGAAAAGCTATTCATAGGCATCATTATATAGCTCATCCCATACAAGACATTTTGATTTTAAGGCATTCTTGTCAGGTTGGTAATGTTACTAATTCAACCAGGCTAAAATTATCTCGTTCAAATGAAAGAATGTATATATAACAGGAAAGAGACATAAAAACAAAATTACAACAAAGTTAACTGAAGGTTGGAGACTTGGGTTATTCCACAATTTTCTTCTGAAAGCATCTTTCTATATAGTAAGTGGGCTAGTCTTGCCTCTCAAATGGCCCAGTAGTTTGGATCCATGACTGATGTACCCAGGTTCTGCTACAACAGAAGAAAATACCAATAAATGTATGGAAATCAATAAAGCAAAGGTATCCTATGTGAAAACAACATCCAGGAACAGCAATGCCACACACCCCAACCATCATTTGTATATGCATATCATGCCCACCAAAAAACGGGAATGCTAGAGGTAATGTGGTGATGTAAAAACATGCTTATATATGTGCTCCTCAAAGGGCAAACAGCTTTTGGAGCATAATTTCATGTGCCCTAATGGAGGTCAGCCCTTTTGGTTTGCTCATTCATCTGTAAGAAATTGTGTGGACAGTTTCTATTCTGCCTAAGGTCATTCAGCCTAATTAAAGGGGTTGACTTTGTTGTTATTGACATTGCATATGAATATGTGGTCTGAGTGCCATAAAACACATGATTCTTCTTTTCAAAGGGAACACATTTATATAGCTTATTATTGCAAGAGGGGACAAAGAGTCCAAGTGTAGACAGGAGAAGCAGGAGTGGAGATATGGAGAATAGTAAAAGTATTCGTAAATGTCCATTTGAATGCTTTGACATGAAAAGCAATACTCAAGAACACTTGGATTTTTATTTTTTATTTTTTAAATGCTCCTCTGAAAACTCACCTTCACTTCTTTCCAATTTGCTGGAGTCTATACAGAGCTCAGTATGCGGATGAGGAAGTTTACAGAGCTGTAAGGCCTGTAAGAGGTTTAAGATCTGTCAGTTTACAGAACCGATGGATCAGAAATGGCAAAGGCTTACCTGGCTTTGTGCTGTACTTTCCCCTACAAAATGAATTGCTCAGCTAGGCTAAGTGTCCTGGTATGGCCCTACAAGGCTGGTTCAATGGGCCAGTCTAGCATTGGTTCCTTCACTTACAAAATGATGAGAAAACCCTGTGCCATAGGATTTTGCCTCATCCTCAAACAGAAGGTGCAATCATACCCCTGCCTTGAAGACTGAGTTTCCTTGGTGGTGCAAAATCAACTAAGTGGTACCAAGCTATCCTTCTGGGCAACTGCCCAAAATGCATAGACTAAGAAAATCCAGTGATGCCAGTTCTGACAGACTAGTGGCAGGGAGAAGCAGTGTGTCCCTATTCTGTGACCAAGGAAACAATCCCTACTTTTGCACACATTTATAGTAGGAATCTTTACTGGTAAAGACTCTTTTTACATATCTATATATCCATATATTCAGTATTTCAGGGGAAACTTATTCCACATCTACCAAACATTCCTTTCATATCCTGGAAGGAATAAATGTTTTTCAAGCAGATGATGTACAGCAATTTGGGAAGCAGATAATAAATATTCTCCAGTACGAATGCATTCCATTTTATTAGCTAGATCAATATTGTTGTAATTTCCAACCATTAACATCTCATTACTCTATAGCACATAGAAATATTTACATTACCACATATCAAAATTGCAACAGCATGTGTTAAAATATGAATGACATCTATAATCAGAATTTTCTGTTTCCTACTGCCTCCAGTTATTTGTGACCCCATATACGAAGTTCAAGTTTACACTTAATAGCACAATTATGTAAATCTGTAATTCTGACACTGAATTACAACTGGTAATGATCAATAATTATATTTATGTATGATGTGGAGTTAATACTGCCACAATAGATAAATGTAAACAACAAAATTATTTCTGCAGTCAAGAGCTAACAAATCGTCATAAACAAAAATAACTAAAACAGTATCTTCAAAGCTTTATAGTGTAGTAAATAGCTTTTTCCAAAAAACAAAAGCAAAAAATTACCCCACCAACCCTTCAATGAATGTAAAAACATTGATTAGAGGCAAGACATTGCTATAGAAATGTTACAATGGCTGACTCTTACACAAAAATGTGTTTGAAACTGAGTTTAACTGACAGAAAATAAAAATCTCTCTGAAGAAATCTGGATAATAATTGTGCTGGAAAATTTTGAGGGAGAAATAACCCCTGAGGAAAAGGCAGATTGCAGAGTGTGTGTGAGGAATTCAAACATATGCAATCCCCCATGAATTTGGAACTCTCCACCTGTTAGTTCACTCACCTGTGATATTATGGGATGCCAAGGAACTCAGGAGAGAAGTGGACTAAGGTTTGGGTTTTTTAAAAAAGAAGTTTTGGCTTATTCTGGTAATAATCACCCTCCTATTAATGAAAATATTATACTAGGGAGGAATTCAACATGACATACCTAACACAGCACCATGCTTTCAGAACTGCCACACTGTCTGAAAGGGTTTCCTTTGAAAGAGAAATAGTGACATATTTTTCTTATGTCTAAAAATATTTCAGAAAGTTAAATCTCTGTGCACAGCTTTGCTTGAGAGCTACAGCCTCCTTCAATAACATGGAACCTTATGGAAAAGGTAGTTTTTAATGCTACCATAAACATTCCAGGGGATAGAAGTATGGGTTTCCTTTTTTTCTTTTTCTTTTACAAACTCCCCAACACAATCTCTTATTGAACATTTTAAAATACAATCTCATTTCAAACAAGTGTCATTTTTCATAGCATACTTAACATTTCTCCACTCCCCGTAGGTTCCAATCCCAGAACTTGCAGTTCAAACGGAAGAATTCCTGTCATGTAGACAAAATAAAACATCCAAGGAAAGGACAAATTTAGACACACAGATAAAGAGGCGAAGGCAAGTCACCTTCCACACAGCATGACAGCCGACACAGGCACACACTACCCCAATGTTCTCATCCAGCTCTGGTTTATCTCTTTCATGTACTCATTTAAGGCTCAACCAATATACAAAACTGGGGGGAAAGTGTTGCTTGGCAGGGCCATACCTCCTGGTGGTTAACTGAGAGTGTAAGGATGGCATTTATTCAAGGTAATAAGGTCATTCAGATGGCATTATTTGTATGCGGGCTTGAGACCAAGCTAGATGGGACAGAGGCACACTGTCTCTTTAAATGTGGGTCTTCTCCAGTGCAATACAACCTTACTGGAGATTATAAATTTTAAAAGGAAACAGGGTTCTTGGATAAATGGTGCTGAACTCTCCCACTTCCTATGATTACCTATGCCTGGGCACTATGTAGAGAGGTCCTGTCCAGATGACAAGACCCCACTCTCAGGCTCACTGATGTGGTCCAAAGGAAAGCACAGCAATACTTTTGGCACCAGCTTGGCTGCAGGAGTTGTCAGAAGGAGAAGTATAAGGTTCCATCTAGTGCTTCCCCCCCCCCCCAAAAAAATGTTTGGGGTACTCTCATTTTGACTCAAGAAAACCACCATTTTATAGTTCAAATTGGGAAAAATAAATACAGTAAATAGACGAAAGTACAAAGAACATGCATTACCTCATATCACACAGCCGACAGCTTACAGTAACTTCCACATTGGCATGAGTGTGTACTAACATCTTCCCGACTTTCATCAGTAAAACACTACACATCCACATTCCACACTGCTTCACACATTAAACGCTCGCTTCCGTCTGAGACTCAGGAAACAGCAGGACAGGAAATGAGGCCACCATCGGGGGTAGCAACGGAACTGACGATTCAACTTGCTAGAGAAGAAACTATATTTTTTTTGTTTCTTCTCGTGTTAGATTCACAAAATGTTTAGGGGTATGCATACCCCTTCATCCCCCCAGGAAAAAAGCACTGGTTCCATCCAACCAACTTAGGGACTCCACTCCAGTTTTGTGTAGGGTTTACTCCTTAGTCTTTTCTTCTCCCGATGATATCCCATAAGGCAGCAGAGGTTTGGATCAGTTTTCCTTCTCCTAAAGGGGCTACTTTCCCATGTTGATTGGCCCCATCTGGCCCTTACATCGCTCTACAGCACATGCAGAAACTGTCTTCTTGACAGTTGGATCCACCATTGCTCTCATCCGCTCAATTCGCTGGAGCCTGACTTCACATGCAGGGGAAGTCCTTAACTCACTGAGGGTTTGAGACCCATCAGCTACCCTCACCTGGTTTAGCCAGCTGGTCAAATCTGTTCTTGGGGTGTGGCTGCTATTGCATGCTGGTAGCTTCTAGGAGTCACAGGTGAAAGCTGAGTGCAAGATGGGGACCAAAGGTGGACAAACCACCCCAGAAGGAGCATGGCATTTCTCCTACCAGAGGTATGGGGGGCAACACCCCATACACCCCAAACTAGCCACACAGATCAGCCTTTGTGAATACATTACCTCCTGTCATTGCAATCTAAATTGGTTTTCAATTGTCAGTTATTATTTCATTTCCTTTTTTATTTACTTATCTTATATATGAAGCCACCCCCTGGTTAAAAGCTCCCAGGGCTGCTCACGTTGAAATAATAATGTACAAAACGCAATGAGAAGCTCAATGAGAAATAGTAAAATAATAAAACCAAAGGAGGAGTGGATATAGCAAAATAATAAAATCTAGCAGAACAACAAACTGATTCATTAAGAAGAATGCTTCCAGAAAGTTCCCAGGGGGATATTTTGGCACATTCATAGGGGTGGGATGGTGGGAACAGAAAGAAGGGAGCAATGAAACCCACAGTCTTTGGTAGGCTGACAAAATTCTAACAAATTTGGGAGGCAGGCAGGGGACAGCAGCAAAGACTTCACTTTTTAAAGTGATTTCTTTGCCCCAGAGCTACAATCCCCAGTGCGGTTTAATTGCAGAGTGGATTAATTGATTAATCTCTCTTCATAAGGGGCTCTGGGAGTTGTAGCTCTGTGAAGAGAATAGGGGTCTCCTAACAACTCTCACCAACCTTCACAAACTACAGCTCCTAGAATTCTTTGGGAGAAACCAAGACTGTTTAATGTGGTGTAGTGCTATAAATGTATGGTGTGAATGTATCTTTAGTATCCTTTCAAGAGTGTTGGCGGCAGGTGAGGGAAGAATGGTTGTCACACCTAAGGCTGCCTCTTCAAGCACAGCAGTCAACATTCAGTATAGAGAAGCTGTTGTATTACTCTAGAGATAAGCTGGCCCTCTTTGGGTGAGGACAGCGGGTGGGCTTTCCACCGGTGCAGAAGTATCTGCCATGCTGGGGGATCCAGGGGCACCAACTTGGGCCCCAGATTATGGGTGCCAACAGCACCTGAGGCATAACGTGACGTCATGACATTGTGATGTCATCACATCACATTACATCGTTTATGCTGCAGCAGTGCTTGGGAGCCCCGGAAGTCATGTCCGAAGCCTTGGATGCAACCTATGAGATCTCTGATGTGACTTCTGATGCACTACATTGTAGTTGTGAAGCCCTGCGATGCACCTCCTCAGGTCGGCACCCAGTGTGAGAGAACCGGTCGTGCTGCCCAAAACCCACCTCTGTCAGATGTCTTGTACATCTTTCTTCCTTGGCTTTCCCAGACCCATAAGGTCAAACCTTGATTTTGTGTGTTTGCTTTGTTGTTATATGCTTTCGTATACTACTGTTTTATGGGCTTTATGTTGTATTTTGTTTCGATGACATTGTTTAATGGTTTTGTGTTGTACACTGCTGAGAGATCTTTGAAATCTTAAGCAGCTTATAAATGTCATTAAGTAAATAAATAAAATCCTCCATGCCTTGGCCCAATCCTGTTTTAAAGCCCATCAAAGCCACCACAGGCTAGGAGAGAGAGGAAAGAGTCGCCAATGTTCACAATCGCCTAGCCAACACTGTGACTCATAGTGCAGCACTAGCTGGGAAAAGACAGAAGGTTACCTGATTCTCCGCATCTCGTCCCGCAAAGCATAGTGTGGTACTGGTGAGAAGAGATGGAGAATCAGGTGACTCTCTCTTTCAACCTGCAGTTGCTCACAGCACAGCATGGGAAGGCTTCCTGCGCTGAGCCGCATACGATTTGCTTCTTCTGTTTTATGCTTATAAACAGCCACAGAAGAAGAAAATAAAGGCACAGTTGGGTTTGGGGGTTTTTGCACCCCACCCCTACCCCTGTTTTGCTCGAAAACATGACCTTGCCAATCCTTAGACTTGGTTTGAACTGAAGCATTAATTAAAACAGGTATGGCTGCACCGGAGCAGGCAGGGGTAGGCAATGATGAAACCCCCAAGGCACCAACTTATCATTAAAAAGTAAAACTGAATTTACTTTAAAGGAAATCAGAATTTACATGACATTTAAAAGTACAAGGAAAACATCTAAAAATGACAAAAAAGCATAAGAGGTATTAAAATAGATGGGGCCTTAGGCAGGTAAAGTAATCCTTTCTGAATTGCCCTAGTTCTTTTGGCCAACATGGGTCTTCCAAAACGCCCCAATTTCCAGGATTCCTTTGTTGCCACCTGGACCTTGGTTGCCCCAGGGAACCATAAGTTACATCCAGGTAGGTATAAGGAAAAGAACTGTTTACTATTTGAAAGAACAGCAAGAATCTGCCATGAAGCAGCACATGTGGAAAGCAATGAATGACTGGGAGGAATATGATTCACAATTCATGCAGATCATTTTCTTCCCCCTTCCTATCTTTTAATTGCCAAGAGATTGCACAAAATTGTGCATATGAAACAGAATACAGTGGAACCTTGACTTACGTAGGGCTCTACTTACGTACAATTCCAGTTACAACCTTCAGTAGGTGCTTCGACGTATGAACTTTCCTCTAGAGACGAACAGAGGCCTTGCCAGCAGCCCGGAGCTCACCCAGCCGGCTGTGGGGCAGCGCTGGAGCCTCCGCTGCTGGGGAGAGAGCCCCCATCCCACCCCCAAAGCTGTGGAAGAGGTGCCCCCTGCAAGAGGCACAGCAGGGTGCACTGCAGCCCCAAACCCCGCCGAAGAATTAACCTGAGGAAGTCCAGACAAGAACCTGGCCTGGCAAGAAAAAAAGTGACCCTGGCAGAAGTGAATCAGCTCTTTACTGTCCCTTGCCCCATCCCCAGCTTGTAGGTAAGCCCACCCACACCTCAGTGCATGTAAGGGAAAAAAGTTAATCTTTTTCATCTACAATACTGTCTTATTTATTTTATAGTGCAGTACATTGATTATTGCCTTCATTTTATGGATCTATGGTTTCGTTAGACAGTAAAATCTGTGTTAAATTGCTGTTTTAGGGGGTGTTTTTCATTGTCTAGAATGGATTAATTCACTTTTCCATTACTTTCTATGGAAAAGTGCACCTCTACTTATGTACGTTTCTAGTTATGACCGGACCTCTGGAATGGATTATGGTTGCAAGTAGAGGTTCCACTGTAAATGAGCAGATTTTAAAAAGGAAAAAAATGGGGAACATTTTCAGGCGGTCACAAGGTTGGTCACAATTTGGAGCAGGTCATGGTACAAGCAAAACCTAGACTAGAGGTTTTGGTGTAAGAAGTATGGAGGTGCCCAGGCTAGGCAAACCTTAGGAGGCCAAACCAATTTCCATCACGCAATCTTTCAGATAAGAACTTTGCCATGGAACAAGAGAGAACCAGAAAATGCTGACTGGGTGTTTTATTCAGGATTGACCAGTCAAGGGCTAAATAAAGATGTAAGAAGAACGCTGCTGGGTTAGACTTGAAGGCATCTAGTCCAGCATTTTGTCTTCATAGTAGCCAACCAAATGTCTATGGAAGCTCACAAGCAGGACATGAGAACAATGGCACTCATGCTTGCAGTACCTTTGGTAGGATACAATCACAGAATCCAACAAGTAGCAGGGGGTCAACTGTGGTGCCAAATATATCCATCAAAATTCTTCCCAGCATGGCTGTTTATGCTCATGACTAAATTTCTCTGAAACAGGCGGGCTTGATAGTTACAGCTTCTGTTTTCTCAGTGTTGTACATCACTCTTCAGCAGCTGGTACCTCTGTATCCCATATGGATCTATGTAAGTGATCATGCTTAATTATATTTGGCCCAGCATTTGCAATACATTTACTTAAAACCATTCATTTTCTTATGTTTGCAAAATAAATTATGTTGGTTATTGATAATAAAAGAGGTGCTTTTGTCCTATTTTTATGTCCCAATGTGAGCCCTCCCCCTTTATTTTTTGCATAGTGATTGTGTAACTCTTCAACAGTTTGACTTCACCCCTGAAAACGCAATCTTCCATTGTCTCCTGAAACAGATGGATGCCAAACAATTAGGCAGAGGCTAGTCGATGAAAGGCTCTTCCTCCATGCCCCCATCAGTTACTGCTCAGTTAGGCCTGGTGTGGACATCTAGGTTCTGAAGTCTATGTGTATGTACGAGACAGAGCATGGCATGGGCATACTAGGGTTCTAACAGTCAAAGATGAATCACTTGTTGAATTCCAGCCATGCTGCCATATATATTTGGTGTCTATAGAGACATACAATAAGTAGTTGAAGATGGGTCATTTAGTTCACCGCTGAGAGTGAGCTTGAACAAACTCATTTGGAGGCAGTTTTACATAAATGTGTGCTGAATATTGCATGAAAACACATCTAGTGGGTTTTGGCATCTAGCCCTTGATGTTCAAACTCCAGGTGCATCACACTTGCCATGTCATTTGGCAGCCTCTGTTTTCCTTGGGCAACCATTTGCTAGTTATATCCTAACCCAATGTTCTGAGGAAAAGCAAAAGAGATATAAGAAGGGATAATTGGTGTTACCACCAAGGGCTCATTCGCATGAAATATTTTTCACATGACTACAATCTCAATCCAAATTTTGTCTTCCCATGTGAAAACACTAATGGACTGAGTGTGCTGTTTTCAATACTTTGCTTCCTTGAAGAACATATGCTTGACATCTTCTACCAGTTAAGAGGAACCAACATAGTGTTACAGAAATGGAAATTCTATGTGTTCTGCGCCAAGCAAGCATCCTTATCCCTTATCTTTCATTTGAAGTGATATGTGTATTGATATTATTTCAAGATGGGAATTTTCAACCTGGGAAGGTAGCCCATCTAGGAGAAGGAAAACTCTGATCCTAAACCTCCGCTGCCTTGTGGCTATACTCATTTGTGATAAAGGCTTCTGGACTGATGAAAAATACATACATGCTGCCTTGAGGGACATCTTTGGGAGAAGGAAAGGCTAGGGAGTAAACCCTACACAAATCCAGAGTAGAGTTCCTAAAATGGTTGGATGTCATCTTCTATGCCTCCTTCTGGCAACTCCTTGCAACCAAGCTGGGGCCAAATGTATTGCTCTGCTTTTCTTTGGTCCACATCAATAAGGCGAAGGATCATCTGGACAGTCCAGGACCTCCATACACACTGCTAAGGTTTGTGCCTCGGAGAAGTCACTTTGGTGCTGCTAACATAGAAAAACAACGTGGGAGGCAGCAGTTACAAGTTACCAGTCTCTGCAGCCACAGCTGGCGCTGGGATTCTCCTGTGGTTTGACTGCACCCCCAGAGGCACTGTTCATTGTCCCCCAAGAGAGAGAGTTGCCAACAATGCTGCTTTTCACATAGATGCACCCAAACTGTCTCATATCACAAGGAGATCATTACAATAACAGGAATTCATATACAGTGGTACCTCGGGTTACAGACACTTCAGGTTACAGGTGCTTCAGGTTACAGACTCTGCTAACCCAGAAATAGTACCTCGGGTTAAGAACTTTGCTTTAGGATGAGAACAGAAATCGTGCTCTGGCGGCATGGTGGCAGCAGGAGGCCCCATTAGTTAAAGTGGTACCTCAGGTTAAGAACAGTTTCAGGTTAAGAACGGACCTCCAGAACGAATTAAGTTCTTAACCCGAGCATAGCTGTCAACCTTCCCTTTTTCTGCAGGAAATTCCCTTATTCCAGCGCCATTTCCTGCTGCTTCCCACTGCTATGCCGGATTGTTAGATATCCCGTAGACTGCTGCTGATCCCTTATTTTTGAGGCTGTTGATCCCTTCTTTTCAAATCTGAAAGTTGACAGTTTTGAACCCAAGGTACCACTGTACAAGCATTTTTACAATAACCAGTCTAGTAACCCCCCCCAAGCATCTTATAGTACAGGATTTGTCACTCTTTCCTGGATTTGATTCTGAGTACTGTATTTTTCCATGTATAAGACAACCTTTTTTCTGAATTTTGTGTGTGACGAAATGAGGATCGTCTTATACACGGGTTGATATGCTAAGTAAGCGAGGGCTGGTGCTGTGGCGGTAGCAGGGAAATATCAGAGAGGAGGCTGCTTACCTGCTCTTCCCGGCTTAGGATGAGTATTTGGTGAGTGCCAGTATGTGGTGTATTACGGCACCAGTTCCGTCAGCCAGAGTGGGGGATCATCGAAAAGCTGCTCAACAGCTCAGCGAACTTACCAAAGAAGCTCAACAACTGTTGAGGGCTCCCCCCAAAAAGGGGTCGTCTTATACATGGGGTCGTGTTATACACGGAAAAATACGGTACTTTGCAAGGCAGTGCCGGTGACCCTGATTACATGTTGTACTAGTAAAGAAACCATTCAAGTGTTCTGGACTGTTGATGTGACAGACATTTTTAATAATTACTGATGCAACGTGGGAGGTGGTCATGGGGAGGCAGTAACTACATATTGGGTCATAATGAGAATAGACAATGTGTAAAAAAGAAAAAAATGAAATACAGAATATTTTTCAAAATGGTGCATGGATGAACCATTGTACACAGGTTAATATTTCCAAAGCTGTATTTAACACATTTGCTCATGTTTGTGGTTTCATTACCATCTTTATAGTATCATGCTGATTAGCTTCCATGTAAGCATCACAAGTTCACTCCCTCTATTTAGTTCCAGTAAACAAACTATTAAAGGCTCTAGCTGCCATCTATTGGTATTTTAATGCGCCTTCTACTACCCGTTACCAACTTGACTGTCACTGTCATATTACCCATAATACTAAGGAGTGCAGTTGCATAAAATTGCCCATTAGAGTCTTTTAACATAAAATTTAGATCTTAATTCATCGTTCCCAAAACACACACCCACTGTCCAATATATTACACATCAATGTCTGCTATTTCTATGACAGCTCTGATAAAGCTGTCAAACAATCAAAGAACGACTTCAAAAGGAGGAAATCAACTGGAAAAAAAAAAATATACTTTTGTAGCATCCTGCTGAGACAGAGGAAAAACTATGTATTTAATACTTAAAAAAAACAAGTGGTGATTAGATTGTTGTGCTCACTTTTGATTCCTAGACACAACAGCCAGGCTTGTTATTCCTCCCCACCATCCGAAAAAAATAAACTCTTTTGTATGCTCATGTGACGCTTTTGTGGAGGGAAATGGCAGATGATAAACTCCAGCATGCAGAAGATGATGAATCCACTATAAATATGCTATTTGGCGTATTTCTTTTATTTTATCATTCAGCACTTGTAAGGAATGAACCAGTCTTTTAGTGTGGTAGTACCTACTCATCGGAACTCTCTGCCTATGCACTAATTAGGGGACCTGCTTAAAACATTTTTTGTTTGTGTTTAGCCAAGCCTATCCAGACATGTTGAAGTTACATGTGTTTTATTTCTTTTTAGCTACTGTTGATTTTAATTGTCTTTTGCATATTTTTAAAAATACCTATTTTTAACAGTTTTTACTGATAATGTTTTAATGTTTAATTTTATATTTTAAAAGTTTTCTTACAATGTTGTTAGATAAGTAAATAAAATGGCAACAAAATGTGCATCACAGTTCTACCACAGATCCCTTGTAAAGGGACCCCTGACCGTTAGGTCCAGTCGCGGACGACTCTGGGGTTGCGGCGCTCATCTCGTTTGACTGGCCAAGGGAGCCGGTGTACAGCTTCCAGGTCATGTGGCCAGTATGACTAAGCCACTTCTGGTGAACCAGAGCAGCGCACGGAAATGCCGTTTACCTTCCCGCCGGAGCGGTACCTATTTATCTACTTGCACTTTGACGTGCTTTTGAACTGCTAGGTTGGCAGGAGCTGGGACCGAGCAACGGGAGCTCACCCCATCGTGGGGATTCGAACCACTGACCTTCTGATCAGGAAGCCCTAGGCTCAGTGGTTTACACCACAGCATCACCCGCGTCCCATACAGGTCCCTTAGGTTACCAAAAAATAATAAAACTTATTCTTATTTATTATTGCTATTATTATTATTATTATTATTAGTAGTAGTAGTAGTAGTAGTGGGGACACGGGTGGCGCTGTGGGTAAAACCTCAGTGTCTAGGACTTGCCGATCGTATGGTCGGCGGTTCGAATCCCCGCGGCGGCGTGAGCTCCCGTCTTTCGGTCCCAGCTCCTGCCCACCTAGCAGTTCGAAAGCACCCATAAGTGCAAGTAGATAAATAGGTACCGCTTTATAGCGGGAAGGTAAACGGCGTTTCCGTGTGCTGCGCTGGTGCTGGCTCACCAGAGCAGCTTCGTCACGCTGGCCACGTGTCCCGGAAGTGTCTTCGGACAGCGCTGGCTCCCGGCCTCTTAAGTGAGATGAGCGCACAACCCTAGAGTTGGACACGACTGGCCCGTACGGGCAGGGGTACCTTTAGTAGTAGTAGTAGTAGTAGTATACCACCCTTCTTTTGTAGATCTTAGCAGGGTTCACAACATAAAATTACAATATACACACCACAAAATACATAATAAAAACAAGAACAAGAACAAACCAATAATCCTCCCTTCCACGACACATTTAAAAGGGCATTGGATGTCAATCATCCAAAGGCCTGGTTCAAGAGGTACATTTTTGCCTAGCACCTAAAGATGCACAATGAAGGCTTCAGATGAACCTCTCTGGAGAGAACATTCCACAAATGGGGAATCACTGCAGAAAAGGCCCTTTCTTGTGCTGCGACTCTCCAGAACTCTCTTGGAGGAGGCAAACAAAGAAGGGCCTCATAATAAAGTCTTAAAACATCAACATATAAAAGCCAGTATCAAGCATCTGTATTGGAATTGGTTTTAAGATGTTTTAAATATGTTTTTATGGGTTTATCAGTAGTTGTTTGCTGTCTTGGACTCCTTTGGAAGGGCAGGATGTAAGTTTAATAAATAAAATCAAATAAAACTCTGAATGCTAAATGCAAGAGTGACTCATTAGCCAAAATTCCAGAGGCCAACCCAAGTTATTGTCAATTTACTTTTCTGTTTTTATATGCACCCCACCCTGGGGCTATTTGGTGGAGAGTTGTTGTAAATATGGGAAATAAAATACACAATAAAATTACAACTTGCACTTCTGAGGTGATAGAGGCCAGGGCCTTTTCAGTGGTGGCATGGAAGCTGTGGAAATCACTCCATTTAAAGGTTCTTTTCTGCTGGGATTTTAGTATTTATATCTTGTTTGCTCTTTTTATATGTTTTGCTGCTCTGTGTGATTTATCTGAATTTGATTTTCTTTTAATGAAGTTTTATTCATTCTGGATGCAATTTTTTTTTAAGTACACCAGTTTGAACATTTTACTGGAAAAGCATAAAAAGCAAATACGTTACTCAGATTCTTTTTTGCCTGACCTATCCTAAGGGATGAACGGGGATGTATAGCAACCCTACAATAAAAATTCAACAAGCCCTGTAAACAAAATAACCACTGAAATGCTAGAATAGAATATCAGACTTAAAGCGATCTCATAGAGACTTAACCCACATATTAAAAGCCAGGCTAGATAAAAATGTCTTCTGGAAATGATCATGCTCTGACTTGGCACCTCTCAAGGAAAGGGCGTTGCACAGCTGCGGATCAGTCATGGAGAGAAAACCTATCTGCATGCCCACACAGTACAGATGTGCCATACAGATGGCTCTTAATTGACCTTAGAGTTCACAGTGGAAAACAGGGGAGAAGGTGGTCTCTGACGGCTGCAGGATGCATTTGAGATATAACACCGTGGGGGAGCAGGAAGCTGTGGGGACATCAACATCCTGTTTCTGCATGTCAATGTAATGTGCAAATATAATTTCACAACAAAACCTACAAACAAGTAAAAAGATCTGCAACGAAGTGTCTTACTCACATTACCATCCACTCAGTTCCATTCCCCAGCCCTCGATATTCCATGATCACTGAACACACTTTGTTTTTACTGGTCTGTTTTGAGGTCCCCCAAACCATTTTTTCCTAAAAGGTTTTTCTAATTCTGCAAACCTTGAGATTCCCCCAAGCCTGCTGATGCCTTCCTCTTGTGAGTGGATCACTCTGTTTTGGCTGCATAATTATCCACTCTTGGAGAATGAGTTCACTGCTAGTTTATAATATATACGCTATGCATATTCTCCTTTAATTTGGTATGTTTTTACTCATAATAACCCACACCATAGTTGGAAATAAATAAACTGTACAACTCTGGCTCGTTCCATCCAAATCCTGTAGGGATCCCAGAGTTGTATTTACATGTTATGATTCATATAATACAGGAAAAGTACTGCCTCATACCTTCTTTTAGAATCTCATTCCTTAGAGAAGTTCCCAGAGAAAAGAAAGAGTCCCGTCTCCTTGGAAACAGATATTGCTTTGGCTGCAAGTAACTGACATGGGATTTTGCATACAGGATTGGCAAATCTAAGATATTAGAAAAGACTTGAATAATCAGGTGATGCATTAAAATAGATTACTCATCACTCTGCCTAAGTTATTAAAGAAATGAATAACATGGGCTCTGTTTGTTGTTATCTCATTGTTTAGAGTCAAACTGTGAGTGACATAAATCACTTTAAGATTTGACAGCGTCTATTTTATGATATTTTCTTGTTTGTATTATTTTTGTGATTGCTATTTTTGAAGTCTTTTTAGGACTACAAGCAGGGTAAAAATCTATAGCATTGAGAGCACAAGGTCACATGTATGTTTGTTTATAAAAATTGTAACCAATATTCTTGAGGTGAAAATAAAAATAAATAAATAAAGTGAAACAAAACAATAATAAAATTGGAGCGGGGGAGAATAAAACATAGGAGCACCCACAAGAGCATTCTAAGACATAATTCTGATGGTATTTTAAAAAAGCCTGGGGAAGCAACATTTGATATTTATTTATCACCTTCCTTTCTTTCATGAAATCCAATGTAGCATACATGTGGTTCCCAGGCAGTCACCTATACAGGTACTGATCAGAGTCAGAGCTGCTGAGCTTCAGCAAAATGGTTGCCTTGTGTTTCTCAAGACCACATCACATTATAAAAAAATCTATGCCTGTCATCAAAAGTCATGAGAAGCTACCAAGCCTTCCTGAGGAGAGCATTCCATAAGCAGAACAACGCAATTTAGAAGACCCTCTTAGCAATTGCCAGCCACCTAACTTCAGAAGGTAGGACACATGGGAAGGGCCTCTGTACCTGGGTGGGAACTCAGGCAGACTGAATGGGAGGATAAAGTGTGGACAAGACAGACCTCTCAAGAAGCCAGCGCAGGAGGTCCTTCAGAGTTGATGAGAAACCATCCCTCACTACCCTATGGGAACGCCTGTGAATTAATGTCACACCACACTCATGTTACCAATGGCGCATAATCAATGATACTGAAGGCTGAAAGAAAAAAAAATCAAAGAAGATCAATAGGGTGCAATTACCCAATTGATCTGTAGACAAAGATCATTGATCAAGACTTCAAGTGTAGTCTCAGTGCTGTGCCAAGCCAAGCATTGGTGCAGAAAGTTGAAAGGCATGCCTAAAGTCCCCCATCCCCCCCCATCACTAGAGCACCCAGGTCTATGCCAGTATAAAAATTAAGGATCCCTCCAGACTGATGTTTTATTGAGGGTGGATTCTTCAAAATGTTTGTGACACAATAATTGTGCATTAGTGGTATACTAATTCAGCTTTTAGGGGGACGCAGGTGGCGCTGTGGGTTAAACCACAGAGCCTAGGACTTGCCGATCAGAAGGTTGGCAGTTCGAATCCCTGAGACTGGGTGAGCTCCCGTTGCTCGGTCCCAGCTCCTGCCAACCTAGCAGTTCGAAAGCACAAAGTGCAAGTAGATAAATAGGTACCGCTCCAGCAGGAAGGTAAACGGCGTTTCCATGTGCTGCTCTGGTTCGCCAGAAGCAGCTTAGTCATGCTGGCCACATGACCCGGAAACTGTCTGCAGACAAACGCCGGCTCCCTTGGCCAATAAAGCGAGATGAGCGCCCAGCGGCGTAGCGTGGGTTGTCAGCACCCGGGGCAAGGCAAGTAATTTGCGCCCCCTAACCCCTAACCTGCCGCCGCTGCCAGCTTCTTGCTGCTGCCTGGTCTGGTCTGGTGTGGTTCTCTCCTGTGCTCAGTGCTGCGCTGGGCGGCCGCTGCACTGTCTCTCCCCCAGATAGTCCCTCCCTCTCTCTCCGCACCGCACGCCTGGCACCCACCCCCTCCACAGTGGGCGGCGACCCGGCTTCTCGGATCGGATTCGCACAGCCAGCACTGCAGTGAGAGAGAGTGAGTGAGCCAGGTAGGGGCAGAGAGCTGCGAGTGCGAGCACCCCCCCAGATGTTGCGGCTGGTGCGGCCGGCCCCCCCTGCACCCCCACGCTACGCCACTGTGAGCGCCGCAACCCCAGAGTCGGTCACGACTGGACCTAATGGTCAGGGGTCCCTTTACCTTTACCTTTAATTCAGCTTTAGCTTGTCGGTGGCACTTCCCTAATGCTACCATGTTATTACTGTCCAGTGGGACTATAGCAAAACAAAAGCAGAAGGAATATAAAATGGTACATTTTGCAAGAAGTCACGGGGTATGCACTGATTGAAATGACCACCCCAAAGCTTGTGCAGACATGAACAGTATTGCAAGTTGAATCATGTATGACCACCCAAATAGCATCACAAGCACAAATAATCATAAATATGCAACAAAAAGGATGTCTGAAGCAGCCCTTAAGCCCATCATTGTGTCCTGTTGCATATGTGGACTACATAATTTGAGAGAACACTATGATTGTTCTGAGCTCTCCTTGGGATCGAAATGTTCATCACCTCAGACTGCCCCTGAGAATTTTTCTGACATTGAATATGTGTTCCCAATTTGGCCACATGGAGTAGACTGTGTTGGAGCACCAGCTAGAATACCAAGCACATTGATGAGAAAAACACAGTTGCCAGACAAAACAAAGGACACTGGGTTTGTAGCCTCCAATGATAATATTTAAAATAGTTTTCTTGGTCTGCCACTGAAGGTCAGACTTCAGTGTCTACTGCTGGTCCAAGTTGTTGGCATCCATCTGTCTCAAGAGACAATGGAAGAGTGCCTCTTTGGGGGTAAATTCAAACTGTTGGAGAGTAACAGTGTCTGCTGTGATTGTAGAGATGGATGCAGGAGAGCCATGTTTTATTGCAGGTGACGCAGATGAAGGCATCTGGTTTTGCTACAAGAGCACCATGGCATTTCTTCTGTCTGCGACCCTCCCAGCAGTCATTCTTGCTCTGGTCACCACTGTGGATACATTACCTGACTGTCTGCCTCTAGGCAGTGGGGTGGCCTGACAAGGGATTCCCACATGGTGGGGTTAATGTTGTCAGCCTTCATGTCACGTCTGCAGACATCTTTGTAACACAGAGTTGGTCTGCCCATAGGCCTAGTGCCTGAAGCCAGCTCCCGATAGAGCACATCTATGGGGATCCTTCCATCTTTCATTCTGTGGACATGACCAAACCAGCATAGATGTTGCTGAGACAGAAGTTTGAACATGCTGGGAATGTGGCTTGGGAGAGCACATCTTTGTCTGAGACTCTGTCCTGCCATGTGATGCTCAAAATCTTCATGATACACTGCATATGGAAGTTGTTGAGGACCAGTTGTTGCTGGTGGGTATAAGTTGCCCACAGTTCACTTCCATAAAGCAATGTGCTTAACACATAAGCTTGATAGACATTCATCTTGGTATTGGTCATTAGTATCACATTCTCCCACACACTTTTGGATAGGCAAGCCATTGCTGTAGCTGCCTTGCCAATATGCTTGTCCAGCTCAGTGTCAATGGAGAGGTTGCTGGTTATGGTGGAGCCCAGGTAGACCAAAGTGCCTACCACCTCAAAACTGAATTAAGTAAAATATGCTATATCATAAAGATCCTTTGCACTTCTGGGAGCCTCATCTCGCTCTATAATCAGCCAATTCTTTCCAAGTTTCTGAAAAACCTTGCAGAAAACAAGGGTTATATTCAAAAGTTCTGTTCTGGCTCATATATTGATGTATTTCCATTTAAAGCACATTGCTGTGCTCCATTCTCCCTGTATTCAGTTTCAGAACACATATTGTTCCCTGCTGATACTGGCTACTGTTGTGAAAGGCAGAAGTTGGAAAAGGAAGGGGAATTTCAAGAAAAAGAAGGTGCTGTTGGCTCTCTTTCCCTACTATGTGATTCTTTGGCAAGTCATCAGTTGCCTTTCTGTTCAGGAAGCCTAAACACCATTTCTTTCCTGATTCCTTCTCTCAGAAGGAAGACAAACTGACATGAGTTCTACTAAGCTGTGTTGAGCTGACTGGCACTAGGGGTAGATTACACTTCTCAGCTATGACACCTTTATGGTGCAGCCTCTCAGTACAAAATAGGTAAATAACTACATAAATAAATACCACCTCAGCATAATTTTTGCCATTAAAAGTTCTTCTGTGTGGGAGCAAATGGACTGAATTGAACCACTTTAAGCATGAATCTTGTGTATGGGCACTTCTGGAACGTCAGAATGTAACCTCATAGCAGTGTGCTGTGACTTTCTGTTTGCTTGAAATGTCTTTATTCAATTTTCATGTTGGAGAATGTTTCCTGTTTCTACACTCCTTTGACCACCAGAATTGAGCCCCATGTAACAAAGCATCTCTGCGCTTGAACCCGAGGAGTCTCTGACAGTTTGTTAACAGTTTTTATTGTCTGTTCAACAATATTTCTCATTTGGTGTTATCATGTAACAGCTAGATAACTATAGAATGTGCTAGTACTATGGTAGTAAATCATAGCATATAGTATTGGATAGAAAAGGATAAATTATAGGTATAGGATGATAGATGTAGTACTGTGTAGATGTGTATAGATATATAAAGATAGTTAAGGATAAATAAGTGTAAACAGTTTAATTTAGTTCAGGTGTAGTAAGGTAGAGGTACAGCTGTCATAAATGAGTTTTGCAGGTGATGATGGGTAACAATAATAATAAGTAAAAATGTTTGTCCATTTTGTCCGTAATATTATGATTTTAAATGATCTCAAATTAAAAATATTATTCTAAAGAAAGTACATCATTCATTTTAATTTGGAGTAGGGGAGGAAAGGAAGACAGAACAGATTCTGATAATTGTGAAAAAGGGCTAGTCAGAGGGAGCCAACTTCATGCTTAACTTTTCATATACAAGTCCTCTGACCACATTAATATCTAAACCTGTTCTGCTATTGTTAGAAACTTGCCACACAAGCATTTAAGCTTGTCACACACTCGGAATGAAGACTGCAGACAGGGATTGGCTATGTTTATTCAAATATAACATGGAAGACTTGTGTGAAATGAAACCAAAGTGTGGGCAGGTATTCACCCCGGGCTCTAAGCCTCCTTCCCTTGAGGGCTCTCCAGCAGGCTCCTCCCCGTTCCTGTGTGTCCAACCAATCCCTGTCAGCCACTGGTGCACCAGCAGTCTGAATACCCTCTCTGAGCATCATGATCAAATAGGGTGTGATAGTTTCCATGCTTCTACAGCATACAAAGTTATACTTTCAATTCCAATGCTGTGTAAGATTACACAAGGATGCAAAGTCTGCGGTTTTGTAAGGAATTTCTCGAGCCAAGTAACTTGCACAAAAATCCATAGCATAATGTGTGAATATGAATTCATACATTAGTGAAAATAACATAGAGAAATGCATTCAGTGAGGGCAAATTGCTTTGAAAAAATGTGTATGGTAAGCAAAATTGCAACCAAGAATGTATATGTTAGGAGAAATTCATATGAAAACGCTGATGGATTTTCATGAGAACACACACACACACACACACACACACACACACACACACACTGCAAACTAATGTGGAAATGATGAGAAATGAATTTGACATTGGAAATATAAGAAACTGAAATCAACATACTCGCCTACTTCTAGTTTTAGCAGTGGCTCTTTTTTTTTGAAAAAGGGGGGCTGTCTTGGGATACAGTGCATAGCTGGATGGAAATGTTGACCCAATGTGTGGCTGCTGAGAAAACGCTGAGCACCATGTTGGGAGTCACAAGGGAAAGAATGAAAAATAAAACTGACAAGACCATAATGCTTTTAAATGCCCTATCGTTCAGTCACATGGAATACTGTGTACAGCTCTGGTCACCTCCCCTCAAAAACAGTATTGTAGAACCAGAAATGTTGCAGACAAAGTGCAACAAAAATAGCCAAGGGGTCTTTTTTTTTTTTTTTTTTTGGTAAGGGGAGCCCTTCTGTGATCTTCAGATGAAGGGTGGTATACAAATTTAATAAATTAATAGTTAAAATACAGGAATGATATAACTTTTTGGGTGTTTTAGTTTTGGTGGAGGGGGGGTGTAAGTGCGGACATGACAGAGGTGTAGAATATTATGTACGGTGTGGGAAATGGAAACATAAATGTTTTTCTCCCACTCTCATAATACCCAGTTTCTAACCCAGTGTCATCCAATGAAGCCGAATACTGTGGTACCTCGGGTTACATACACCTCAGGTTACATACGTTTCAGATTACAGACTCTGCTAACCCAGAAATAGTACCTTGGGTTAAGAACTTTGCTTCAGGATGAGAACAGAAATCGTGCAGTGGCGTCGCAGCGGCAGCAGCAGCAGGCCCCATTAGCTAAAGTGGTGCTTCAGGTTAAGAACAGTTTCAGGTTAAGAACAGACCTCCGGAACGAATTAAGTACTTAACTTGAGGTATCACTGTATTGGAAGATTTAGGACAGAGACAAAAGAAAGTACTTATTCACACAGTGCACAGTTAAGTAAGGAATTGTTTGCCACAAGTTGTAATGATTGACCATCAACTTGGATGGCTTCAAAAAGGGATTAGATTCATGGGGATAAGGCTGTCTGAGACTACTAGCTGTGACGACTATGCTCTACCTCCACTGCCTCTGTACATCAGTTTCCTAAAAGTGCAAGTGGAGAGCAGTGCTATTTTTCTAAAAAGGGAGGTGCCAGAACTGACCACGAATGCCTCCCTCAGGCCAGTCTCTAATCGGTCAGCCTAATCTACCTCACAAGGTTGTTGTGACAAAGCTGCAGACAAACATGCTTCGTGGCTCCAAGCATCTTGGTGCGGAAGGATGGGATAAAAATGTAACAATAAATAAATTCAGTGAAATTACCACCAGATGTAAGATTAATTCAGTTTGCATGGAGTGGTGAGAAAGCTATTCCAGTGAACCAAAAGAAGGAAATATTGCAGAAATAATAATAAAAAAGGAAAAAAAAAACTTTTAGTTCCAAGAAAATGATTGTTAGCTTGGGCGCTGTCTGTTAAGCACTCCCAAACAGAGTGGTAAGAGGGGCATGTTCCACTTCCATTTTCCGAGTAAAAGGATTATACAAATAATTCAGCTCCAAACCCATTTTGCGAAAGCTGCAAGGATTAGAGATCATTTCACCTACACAGCCATCCAATTCTAATTTGCATCCCATCACCTGTAATTACCAAAAAATATATGCAAATACAATCCAGAATTTGTCGCTGAATGAACCAAGTTCCCGTACAAATGAAACTGTAACTATTTGTGCAGAAAGAGAGGGAAGACTGAAATTAGTGATGCTTTTGATTACTTTCGTTTATTTCAGAGTGGGCATTAAATCCTGCAAATGTGTTTGTTTATGAAGGAATACATTGCTGGCTGCATTATTTATTTATTTGTTTTTTTAAAAAACAAAAACAAAAAAACCCAGGCACATAAGACTTTCTCTTTTACTTGATAACCAGCCTCACTTTCTAAATGTATGAGATGACCTTCGATTGAACTGTAGAAAGTAAATATAAGAAAAGTTTCCTGAAAAAGTTGAGGAAAGGGATACAGGAGATTAATGAATGTATTTGTGTTGGACACTCTTCCCTGTATAGCATACCCAGAGCGATAGGGTCATGTTATTTATTGTATTTTTCACATCATTTGCAATTTTAATTTATATGAGTTTGATATCGCTTTTGTCTTTTTGTTGTGTGTTATTTGGTGATATCCCTGGGGAACCGAAGGATTTATATGCTTTATACACACATTCTGCCGACGAAGCACTCTGGCATAATTATTTCTGGCACTCACTAACTGATTAAAACATCCAGTTTAACTCATGATCGCTAAGATTAAAGCTGCAACCCTATACACACTTACCTGGGAGTAAGTCCTACTGTACTCAATGGGATTTACTTCTGAGTAGTCTGACTGCACTGTAAACCTTTTTAATGTACCTCAAAAGTAACTGATCATTTACTATGCAAACATATTTCCCCCTCATATCCCTGATAAAGCTGCTCTTCCTTTCTCTCTCTCTTTGTGTGTTAATGTACCTTTTAACAATGAGTCCTTTTTTATATTCTTCCTCCTGGCAATACTGCCTTTTCCTTTATAGAGAGGTAGAAACAAAGATGAGATGGGAGCTGACTGAGCGATTACATAGGTTTCTAATGTCATACCAATTACAAGTCCTTTCCCCCCCTCTTCTGTAAAGACTTAGCTGCTAAAGAAAGCACATTCTCGCTTTGTGTTTACTTGACATACAGATAAATGTCAGCAGAGAGGAAGAAATAATATTTGGGGGAAAAAATCATTTGCCCAGCTCAGTCGGAATAAGATTGCACAACCTTCATTCAACAATAGATACTTTTTAAAGATTTAGGGCCCACGTAGCAGAATGTTTAAACTCCCAGTACTATACTAACAATATATGAAGAGGAGAAAAGCATGACAGTCCCACCCCCAACCTCTGTTACCGCAAAGAACCAAAAGGAGGGGAAACCCCCACCCCACCCCACAATATAATTCTAAATTAGGATGATTGTAATTTGCAGGTCCTGAAACCTGCTGAGGACCCTTGTAGTTATTCATCAATGTAAAGACATAGGAGATAGATGAATTGTAACAGATAACATGCTTCACTTAAGTTGGGGCACTGTGGTGCTCCGGAACAATCACAGGTGTAAGCAGGTCACAAGCTGGGCAAAAAATCAGATTAGTAGGTTCCTCCTGTGAGGATGCTATAGCACAACTGTGTATGATTTTTTCCTCCTGTTGTCTGCCTTGCCAGCTAACATTAGCAACAAATGAAAAAGGAGGGACAAAGGAATGGATGGCGGAGGAAAATATGGTCCACCAAAGTCACGGACTTCCTAGATGGTGGCCACGGCTCCCCACCCAAGCAAGATATGATTGCCTCAGGCTGTGGGATACTGGGGACAGCATGTATTGATTCTTCATATCTGGGGAGACAGTTCTGTCAGGTGACGACTCGGATAACACCGGGTATTGATTAAGCCATGAAACAAATGACAGCAGGGTCTCCTTTAGAAGGGACTTTTGCCATACTTCCGATCCAGTCTGAGAGGAGAAATTTTCCGAGTGGCTAATGTCTCCCGGCCTGAAAAACAGCACATGCAAAAATTAATTGTGGACAAACACTGTGGCTTAAATGACAGCAGCTAACCAAAGTGTGGCCACCATTTTACCCAGCAAAAGTCAAGTTTATTTGGAGATAGAGGCAGATAATGCAATTTCCCCTTAATCTCCGTATTAACCGATTCATTCGAACCAGAATTAGGAAGTACAGAATCAGGAGGGAAAGAACCCTTGTCCACTGCGGTGGTTTGTGTGTTACCCAAAGATCTCTTCAGGTTCAGCTATGGAAGGCGAAAACAAGTACAAATATCTTGGCCTTGGTTGTTAGGGTCTGATTATGAGCCCAGTCGTCGAGAATTCATGGATTATTCATGTGTAATTACAGATAGCTATTGTGCTCTTTTAAATCATCCCTATGGCCCATTATGGCGCATAACAACTGAAATAGCAATTGTCATCGTAAGGTTTGGGCTCTGTCATACAGTGCGGGCTCTAATCAATAATGATGAATGGCAAAATTTGCCATCAAGCAAGTAGAACGTCTAGTTGCCCTCTGCCCATAAATCTGCACCAATACCGAGCCACGCAGCTGCAGGGTCAGGATATTTAGAAAGCAATTCTCTCCCCCCCCCCACCATCACCCCTCTGCTTGTGGACCTTTTTAAAGGTGGGGGGGGGAGAGAGAGAGAGAGGAGGAGGAGGCAAAAGGTGCAATACGTCAATTCTAATAATCCGCATGTTTCTGGGGGCATTATTTATTTATTTATTCAAAAGGGGGGGGCTGCTTTCAAGGTCAATTTCAGGTGAAAGGGGGTCATCCCGAGGTCACCGCGGCTCCCAAGCAGGTCAATAATGCCTCTTCACTTCCACCGGAGACAAGCTGCTCCCACCCAAATCAATCCACAAAGGCTGGCTGCGGCACCGAGCGTAATGAACAGTGAATAAATGTAGCCTATCATCACAAAACATGCTTTTTAAGTACCTTCCCTTTTCATGTAAAACCTCTCGCTGTCAAATTCTACATTCACTCATCCAGCAGTGAGTAGCCAAAGTGAGAAATCAGGCTCTCATTGGGGTTGGTAAAAGGTCACAGCTGACAGACTCCGAGGTTAAACTGCCGAGTTAAAATACTGTTCATTCCCCACCGCAGCTTTTTGCTAACTACACTTCTTTGTGTTACAGTCAAGCAGTACATCAATATGCCCCTCCTTCTAATTTATTAGCAATTGTTGAGTTGTACAGAGAAGGAGGGAGGGGGGGTAGGGAGGATTGATCTTTTATACATTTTTTTCTCCCTCTCTTACACTTCAGACACTTCTAAATCTTTATCTGTTGTATACTAAATACCCCAATCGTGTACGGAGCTGTCTGCTTGCAGTACATCATAATTATTAGGGGTATAATTCTTGAAAGGAGAACAGGCCAGTTTGTCTGAAACCCCAAAGGGTTGGGGTCGGTCTAGTGAAGGCTTTAGTTCTTTTCTCCCTTGTGTTAATTAGCCTCATTCTCACTGTGGGTATTTTTTTGCCTCATTACAGGAATTAGGCTGGGTCTCAACCTGCTTGCAGTTGCAGTCATGAAGAAAAATTTTGCTGAGAAAAAGAGAAAGAATTGTTAAAACGTGCTCGATATGCTAAATCACATCTCTTCTGCTGGGTGAAATGTATGTGATCAAGGCAGACCTTTAAAACTATCCTCAGAGCCGTTCTAACTGACTCTCTCTAATCTAATATTTTACTAAGAAATGCTTAATCCTGTATTTTTCCCAGGATTAAAGATTGTTGATTTAGCCAAAGGGATCACAATTAAGACCAGCAATGAAATATCAGTGTTAGAAAGGGAAAAGAAAACATGCTAGGGTTTCACCAGTACAAAAATATACCAATTTGGTGAGAATTAACCACTGAATGAAATTCCCTTTATTAAAATTAAGTATAAATAGATGGGACTGCTTTTGCTGAACTACATAGTATTTTATTTAAAGATAGCTATCTGGAAGGGGGGGGGGGACCAGGCAGGCAGTGAAATCATGGGGAAAAAAGTTTTATTTACATGCATGGTACAATGATAATTTGACTCAACAAAATTACCATTATCTCTTTACATCTTTAAAAAATGCATTCGGAGATTTCTTGAGGAAAATATATATTTCCCACCCTCTGTATGCTTTCCCTCTCAGTGGGACTGAAAATAAAATGTTATGACTTAAATCACAAGAGGCTAACATCATTTTTAGCAACAAGGGCTGCATAATTTCAAGACTATGAGTGAGTGGCTGACTTTAACTAAAATGTTTCAGTTCTGTGCGTATATAGGTACATAAATAATTCAGAATTAATCCCTGCAGAGGGGACAATGGGAATCGTAAATTATCCATGTGCCGTCCTCAACATTAGAGGCAATGAACCTATAGTAACAAACTATGAGTGTTACTCATTACATACATTTCACAGACACCTTAACCTTTTGAATATTAATTTCCCTCTGCAGCTTGTAGCTAGGCGGCATCATTTCCCCTCTTCCTTCCTGCTTCATTCTGTGCCTTCTCTCTCTCTGTGTGTGTGTCTATTGAACAACACTTCAGTTAAGCTATGGGGGGAATGGCGAATACTGAAAGAATATTGATTTGTTTTCTAACAAAATAGTTACCGGAAAGCATCTATTTGTAAAAGCTAGATTGTTGTTTCAGGAATATTACATGCCTAGTAGTCTACATATGGAAAGATTATGAATAAGGCGCCAAGCGCACGGCCTATGTCTTATTTATACTTAACTAGTGCACAGACATGAAAATCAATGGGTGATTTAGCGTTTACTTCAATGGGATTTGGATTGGCACCCCCCGTCATAAAATAAAAGAAGATTGCATGATGTCTACAATCCCAGGTTTTCTTGTTGCCTTTAGAAAATGATGCATGGGGCGCCTTTACAAATATATTCCCACAACTCATACTTAGGGCAGTCTATTTATGATATTGCAGAATTCTATTCTCCCATTGAAAATAGATACCAAGATAATCCTATCCATTTTTAAGTAAAAGATTGATCCCATTTTACTGCTAGATGGTAGCCTTCTATCTGATTTTGAATTTACAGGCTGCCTACTTTTTGTGTGTGTGATAATAAATTCCCAATTTTTGAAACATAAATATGTTACTAAGATGTCAGCTATTTCTAATAATAAGTGACAATTGGCAAGTTACTTTCAGTTACAATTTTTAGCTGCAAAATCATAAAAGTATAGTTTCTGAGCAACTGAGACACTGTATTTTTCTTTTCTTTTTTAAATGCCAGTAACTTTCCGTACACAAGAGGATTAACATAAGGGTAGATGAGACATTTACACATTTCAAGTTCAACTGAAAACACACTCTGTCTTTATTCTTATGAGATATTCTTTTTCCTAATGAGAGCTTTCTCTTTGTGCGTTTTCACATAATAGCATGCTGGATTAGTGTGCAATCACAAAGTCCCTTGATTAATTTCTATTAAAGGGGGAGAGAAAGGAAGTATCAAGACATTTGATTAATGTCACATATCCCACTTTCAGCTGATCGAGAGTACCGACTAAGTGCATAGAGACCAGAGTGTATGTATAGTATTGGGGCATTCCGCAGAACATTAACCTATGCACCTCTGATGGCCACAGCTGATCTGGGTAATTTCTCAATCAGGCTGAGAGCAACACAGTTTTGGTCATACTAGCTTCAGACTCGAAAGCTGTAGCAGGACTTGCTGAAGACATTTTGCTGCCTGAGGCAAACAACAAGATGGCTCCCCTCCCTGATTCCATGTCTAGAAGGTGACTGGAGAGGCAGTTAGATCTTACTTCAATGCTGCTAGTGATGAGGTCACATCCTCTGCTGCATCTGAGAAGGCTAGCTGAGGGGGTGCATGGCAGACCATGTGGTACACAGAGCTCTATCCTCCAGCCCCTTGCTGCCCCAAGCATTGGCCATCGAGGCTACTTCACTCTGTCCAACAGTAGGACTGGCTCTGAGCTATGTCTTTTAGGAGCCACTTGTAAGAGATGATGGGGAAGGCTGTGTCTCCCACACAAGAATAAAAAGCATTAGGAGACCATTAGATCGCTGCTCTTTTAAAAGACATTCTAAATATATTTTCTTGGAAGTTGGTCCTGCTGAGCTTAATGGGGTTTATATTATGGTAAGGTTAGCCAACACGGTGCCCTCCAATTGTTGTTGGACTATAACTTTCATTATCCTGACGGTTGGCCATGCTAACTGACGCTGAGGGGAGTTGTTAGTCCAACAACTTTTGAAGCACACTATATTGGCTATCCTGGCTGTATTGTGAGTAAGTTCAGGATTGCAGCAGCTTCATTCAAACTGCAACATTTCGTCAGCCTAAGCACTGCTGACTGTTTATGAGGAAATGAATTGAATTGCTCTCTTTTGAATAGGCGGAGCTTTCACTAAAATGCAGCCTAAGTTATTGGAGAAAAGCTACTTATTTTTCTGTTACTGTCTATGGGAAAACCACATTACAGCACAACGCCTGCCAGAAATCATGTTAAGTACTGTGTGGGCACATCTTCATTGAGAAAATGTGAGCAGAAAATGCTCATCCTGTGGTTTTGCTGGCAAGGAAAAAAGTACAAAATAAATATGCAAGTGTAGAATTTATGCTAAATGGAAGCAGTTAATTGTGTGCTAAGAAATAAATCAAGTTAACCCACTTGACTGGGAACTTCTCTTCTTAGTCTAAGAACCCTCATAAACCATAGCCCAATTATTCAATTTCCCTTACTAATTATGGAAACTACTCATTTCTTGGCCTGAAGCAGTAGATGATGTATCTCTGAAGGGCAACACAAGATTTGTCATAATCTATGGCTCACTTTATTTAATGAGCATCTGAAAAATAAACACGAATGCTTCTGCAATTCCCAGGTTCCAGGTAGCATTTGAGTTTACTATAGATGGATGCTATGTGAGATTATTTGCTTGCCTAATGTGAGCATTCTTCCATTTTTAAAAATTATCATTTATGCTCAGCCCTAAATGCAACAAAGGCTAATATCCTATGCATGCTTACTAGAGGCCCGTTCATCCCATTGGGATTTACTTCTGAGTAAATCTGCATAGGATCAGGCTGCAAAAGTTAAATACTTCTCTCGGGCTAGCAGAGCTAAACCGTATCTGGTACTTTCCTGTCAGGATCACTTATTAGGGCTGTTTTTAGATGTTTATAGCTTGAGCTACTCGTCACTATCCAAGCTGAGCAGAATCTTCCAGTTCTGTGTGGCAATTAATCAGGGACTTGAGCCCAGTGTTGAAACCTGGCAGTTCTGGAAAAGTAAGTTTAAGGATGGTCCATACTGACTTTGGAGTATAAAGGGTAAGAAATGTCTTATTCCGAATGAGCTAATGAGTTATTAATTTATTACATTTCTATTCCAACTTTCCTCCAAGAAGCTCAAGGTATTCATGGTTTCCACCTGTCCTTATTTTATTCTCTCAAAAACTCTGTGAAGTAGGTTAGGCTATGAGATGGCGACTGGTACAAAAGCCTGTTGTGAGTGAAAGTCAAGTTCAAGAAAATGAGATGAATGGACTGTTTGAAAGAGTTTGTGCTGGGCCCAGGGGTAACCAGAGTAACGCAGTCCAGGTCCGGTCCCAAATCCAAGGGTTCCGTGAGGAGTCAGTCCGACAGAGCCAAGGCAGGACACGAGGCAGGAAACCAGGCAAGGTCAGGCACAGGATCACAAGCAGGTTCTGGCAAACAGCGATGTTGCTCCTGCAACCTGGGGCAGGGTCCAGCAGCCTTTTATCTCTGTCAGGGTAACGGCTGGTCCTGATCCCCCGGTGACTCATCTCCCTGTCTCGCCCAAAGGCGAGCACTCCTCCTACGAGTACTCAGGTCCCTCCTTCTCTCATGGAGTGCCTATCTCCCACAAGACCCTTCAAGGCCCATGAAAGCCCCAAGACCTTAAAAGGCCTTGGCCATGAGGTCTGTCAGTGGTACAGTGATAGTCCTAAGTCCTAGATTTGTCAGTTTACTAGAAGAGACATATGGGAGCTAGACAATTGAAGTTATGCTACTAAAGCTACCATTCTGCAGCTGGAAACCAGCATCATCCACAAAGAATAACAGAGATGGAAGAGCGATCTTTTCTATATTGTATGGTCAGATGAGATAGCCCACACATGAAGCAACTGCACAGTCTCTGAGGCCACAGTGGTAAGCGCACTCGTGGATTTCAGTTGAAAAAGAAAAGAAAAAAAGAAGTAAAAAGAGGATAGGGCAGAGAGCAAGCAATTATGAGGTGAACTTTTACATTGCTGCAAGAGCAAGGCAGTTCACAGAACTGGGCATAAGGATCCTTTCATACCAGTGTGGAGACTTAAACTCTGCTGTAACTTAACAGTATAATATATTGTACTATTGCCTTCCCCTGCCCCATTGAATAAGTTTGTTATTTTAAGAGTTTTTTCAGCTAAAGAAGGATAGAAGCTGTGTGAATAGTAAGAGAAACAGGGCCAGACAGAGCCTATTCCATGATATCCTTGTTGGGACAATCTCTTGCTCTATCCAGGACTCTTTTCTGAAGAATCTACTGTGATAACCTTCCAGCATAACATTTTCTACATCTATGTTTCCACAGGAGTCATTCTAAAAGCCCATCCATTGCATCCAGCATGAAAAGGGACTGCTTTAGATGTTCCATGTCAACCAGTGGTGTAGCATGGGTTGCTGGTGCCTGGGCTGGGGCAAGTACTGTGCCCCCCTGGTGAACTGGGTGAGGGCACATGCCAGGGTGTGTGTGCAGATGGTGAACAGAGCCCACTTCCAACAGGCTCCTTGCCAGATGCCTTCATCCACCTGCCCACTCGACCAACTCCCCTGCCTCTGCACCTCAGCTGCCAGGGCTTCATGCCGGTCGTGGGGGGTGCCTTATTTTGCCCCCTAAAATAATGTGTGCCATGGGCCACGGCCCTCTTTCCCCACACTACACCTCTGATGTCAACACAATACATTTGACCACATACACCCTCCAGCTTGTCTCCAACTTTGCTTAAAACTTTGCACTCTTTTATAATCACTGGCCATAATTACTGTATGAATTAAAACTACCATATTTTTCCGTCTATAAGTTGCCCCCATGTATGACACCCCCTATTTTGAGGGACTCTGGTTTAAGAAAATGGGGGGAGATATATCGGTGTATAAGACACCCCCAATTTTTTGACATTATTTTGAAGGGAAAAAACCTAGCCTTATACAGGGAAAAATAAGATAATTCCTCAGATTTTTAACTGGCTGTAAGACATGTTGTTTCCTTTTGGTTCCTTTTACAGAAGTTCTGCTGCTGTATTAACAAACGAAAACACTAAACAGAGTAGATCTATTCCGCTTACTGAAGGTGTGTTGTTTTTTTAACCTGTGTATTCCACAAAAATCTCCCCACAACATTCAGCTTTGCAAGAAACTAGGAGGGTTACTTTAGCATTTGTGTTCAGCCATCAAACCCTTCTTCTGCACCTGTTAGCCAAGGCTTTGAATGTTTTAATTACTTTTATCATGAATGAAACTTCATCTATCAAGGCATTCACCCACCCCGGCATGAGACTGGCTGCAGGAGCATTCACTTAAACAAATAAATACGACAACCAAGTACAACATCACTCTACATCTTCAGGGAAATTCCTCTCATTGTTATTAGCTTGTCTCTAGCCTTTTTGCTTGGGGGCGGAGGGGGGGGGGTTGAAGAGGAGAGATTGACAGTATGTTTGCTACCTCCAGGAGCACATTCTACCTAATTACTTCTCTGTCTGACAGATTTCAGTCTCATTAATTCTCAGTCACCTCAAAAAGTATAGACAAAAGCAATCCCACAAGCAACAGATGACTGGGCAAAGCAGAGTTATATCTCCACTTCTCAGGTGATGCTTTCATATGATGGCATTGTTGAGGAAACAGAATGAAACAGTAGAAGGTTTCCTAGCAAGGCTGGCCCAAGTCAGAATAAGAAATGGTGCTCTTCTCCCCAAGTCATAGTACAAAGTACCAAAGGTTGGCCTGTCAAGCAGCTCTATGGCACCTGAGACAGAAAATCCCACAAGTACCTGTCCCTGGGAGTAAAAATGCAACAACAACAACAAAAATAATCAATAAATTAAATAACTGACCGTTTGTTATCTTTTTGTGACACCCAAAATCACCTGCCAAAGCAGGCATTTCCTGCTGACTAATGTTAAACGAGGCCCTGTGGGTTTTTTTGCAGCTACAATTATGAAAATACCCTATTGTGTTGGTCCCTATTCAGTTGGTCCCTATTCAGGTGAACCATGCTTTAAATTCCACTGAAATAATGGAGCTTAGGGCTTCTTCACACTTATCCTTTGCCCTGCTCTTTCCAGGCAGAGGTCTGCATCTTAACGGTCTCTGTCTGAGCATGCTTTCCTGCCCCTTGAGCTTTCCCCATGAAAACCCACTCTTTAAAGCTGAATCGGAGCAAACATCGATTTGGGTTTTCTGTGGATTGAGTTTTGCTCTGATTGAGCTTTAAAGTGAGGGGTTTCACAGTGAAAGCTCTGGAGCTCTGGAGCTTAGGCCCTCAGACACGGAGCTTTGAATCACAGGCCGTGCCTGGAAAGAATGGAGGAAAGGTAAATTTGGATAAGCTCTTAGTTGCTATTAACTGCTGGGGTTGGCAAGGCAGAGCATCTTACCCAACCTCCTATCACTGGTGTTGCTGTGTCATACCAGGACTGAGAAGGGCAATGCAGCAGCAAGGTCAATGTGGTAGAAACGAACTGCCAGAGCCAATCCAGGGCTCCTGCCAGAGTTTTTGCACCAAGTCAACCTCTCTACCAACTCACCTCTCCACCTCCCCCAGTCTGCCGCAGAGATAGCTGTGACTACCACCGACTACTAACTTGCTCCATTAGGTAAAGGGATCCCTGACCATTAGGTCCAGTCATGGATGATTCTGGGGTTGTGGCACTCATCTCGCTTTATTGGCAGAGGGAGCCTGCGCACAGCTTCTGGGTCATGTGGCTAGCATGACTAAGCCACTTCTGGAGAACCAGAGCAGCGCATAGAAACGCTGTTTATCTTCCCACCGGAGCGGTACCTATTTATCTACTTGCACTTTGACGTGCTTTCGAACTGCTAGGTTGGCAGGAGCAGGGACCGAGCAATGGGAGCTCACCCTGTCAAGGGGATTCGAACCAATGACCTGCTGATCGGCAAGCCCTAGGCAAGCCCTAGGCACCTGCCGCGTCCCTCTAACTTGCCACATTAGTTTCAACTAAAAATGACAAACTTTATTATTTATTTATTTAGGAACTTGTGCTCACGTTTCAAAGCAAAAGAAGAAGAAGAAAATCATAAAGAGCCTTACAATATGAAACAAGCCATAAATACAGTTAAAAGGAATTAAAAAAAAATTCAATATCAGAAGCATTACAGTAACACAATACAGTAAAACAGATAAATTAAATTCATTTCCATTTAAAACAAACAACGATCTGCCAAATTCCTGTCAGTGAACAGGCTCATCCTTCTGGGAAGGCCTGCAGAAATAATAAAGTTTTTAGCATGCAATGAAAAGTATGGATCGTTTATGCCAGCCTCATTCTGAGGCCACAATCAGGTGTATCCCACAAAACAGATGCTACTGCACCAAAGGCTCTAAGTCACAGTCTCGGAGCGATTGTCTGGCATATGGGGCAAAGCAAGGAGCATCCCCACATATGACTGCAGGAATATAGAGAATAAGGCAGCCCCTCAGATAACTTGGTCCCAAGTTGTTTAGGGCTTAAACTTGGTCCACTAGCATACTGGGAGATGAGGCAGCTCCCTCAGTGCTGGTGTTATACGCTGAGAAAAGGTGGAAGCAGCCACAAACTGCACTGCTGTGTTTTTCACTAGCTACAGCTAGGAACAGAGGAGAAACTTGATTCGATTCACATTTAAAAACCAAACCACCTAATTTCCATGTTCTGAAACAATACACAAATTAAAATATAGCAGGCTGACATAGAGTACGTCACAATAATCCAGTCTTGAGGTTAAGAATGCATGCTGAATTACCCATACCCATCTGAAACTGGTAAAAAACCCTCCCAGCTATCAAAGCCATGTGAGCCTCCAGTGATAATGAGGGGTGCTGGAGTACTCCCAAACAACATTTCAGCTTCTCTTCATGGGGAGTGCAATCCCATCCAGAACAGGTACCTGGCCTCAGGGCCAGATTTAGGTTTGAGGAGGCCCTAAGCTACTGAAGGTAATGGGGCCCTTTATATGTCCATCTGTCCTTTGTCAACAACAAATGGTTGCTGTTTTTCATGTTGAATATATGCTATATGGAATAAATGCCAATAGGTATCTAAAGCCATTTGCACATGCAGAATGTAGGCACCCTATATATAGAAATGAGCAAACCAGTGATATTTTAGGGAGCAGGCTAGCAGGCGGGGCCCATTACTTACATCATAGGAGCCTACACAACACAAAACACTGTTGCTGTGTGTAGGTATCATTTTATTTGTTTTTTATATTATGTTTTGGAAATGTACATCCAGTTTTTTCCCCTTAAAATTTTTTTGGGGCCCCCAAGAGAGTGGGGCCTTAAGCTATAGCTTATTTAGCTTATACAGTGGTACCTCGGGTTAAGTACTTAATTCGTTCCGGAGGTCCGTACTTAACCTGAAACTGTTCTTGACCTGAAGCACCACTTTAGCTAATGGGGCCTCCTGCTGCTGCTGCGCCGCCAGAGCCCGATTTCTGTTCTTATCTTGAAGCAAAGTTCTTAACCTGAAGCACTATTTCTGGCTTAGTGGAGTGTGTAACCTGAAGCGTATGTAACCCGAGGTACCACTGTACATAAATCCAACACTGCCTGGCCTATATCCTAGACATTGGAACCACTCACACACAGAGCCTACTTTAGTTGCATGGAAGACTTCATGTGCAAAGTGTTTTATAATCCATAACTCATATTAACCTCCATCCTATACTCGTGCACTTGAAATAAACTCTTGCTGATTTCACTATACAGCTAGCCCACAAAATGGAGCACATCTTTAATTTTGTGCAAAGTGGAGCTTTGTTCCCTCTGTTTCCAATGTTCAGGCTGTGAGTGCCGTTACTTATGTAGCTAAAATGTCACCACCCATGCTCAAGAACAAGGCATATCAACAGGCTGTGGTGGACCTCACAAAACAGGCCAATAAGGAATGATCATGCACAGAACGCAGACTGACTGTTGGGGGGTGATGGTGCTCAGGCAGTTTCATCATGTCATTCATAGAAATGCAAGTTTAAGAACTTCTGTGCATGTGCTTCACAGCAGCTGGCTTTTTAGTTTGTGTTTTTCCCCACAACTATAGTTTCATTTAGCTTAAGCAGTTAATATTCAGTATTAAATGCTTCTGCATGGGCCTCAGAACATTTTATGGTGCATGTGCAGAATCCTGCTTAAGCTCCCCACAGCTAGGGAAGAACTTGTGAAGGAAATGATGCTTCATTCTCATTGCAATGAAGAATTATGAGCTGGGCAAACTCAGATACTTATCCAGGTAATTACAATATTCAGTGCCATCACTAGTGGTGTCATCACGGCTACAAAGTGATTTGAACCTGGGTTATCGGCACCCTATAACACCACATCACTTTAGCTTCATATTATGGCTAAGATTCCTATTTGCAATATAGACGCCAAAATTAGGTAAGTCCCAGTTAACAGCTGACAACTGTAATGAGAGTGTAGCCTTGGTGACTTGTTTGATTTAGCTGATCAAACTGTCAGATACTATGCGCCGATGCAGCCACAGAGCTCCAGCAGATATCCTCCTAGCCTTACTCAAGCATAAGCAACTTCCTCTCTAAAAATAAACATGATTTAATGAGGAGAAACAACCTAGTATTCATTCTTTTTACCAGTTTGACAGCCAACAGAATTAATGCCAAATATGGCGCCATCAGTGTCAGAAGTTAACTAAATGTCTCTACTAGCTGTCTCTACTAGCAAAGTTGCTTGCATGAAAATAAAATGAGACAAAGGAAGAGAAGCAAAAGAAAACACAGCTGGTGTTTAAGCAAGCAGTGGACTTTTCCTCTAATAGGCTGTTTTGGCAAAAAAAATTCTAGAACTGTAAAATATGTTCTTACATGTAACTCTTCTTTATAGCTTCTTTTGCTGCTGCTGGACTACTGCAGTTCAAGCAACACTGCTTATTCAGACATTATATTTTGATAGGCATGAATATCATTCTTGTGCATGATTTAGTAAATGCAGAAATCGTATACAACCAGGACTTTGGGTTTTCACAAATCGATTAGGCAGCCAAACTTGCAATCACATGCAGGTTTTAGCATTAATTTTGGCATCTGCAAAATATTTGGATCAGTCCTTGTAATGTACATAGATAATGGCAGGATCTGAGTCAGCAGCTGGCATCCTCTGGCAGCTGCTGGGGCTCCAGCAGCCTAGCTAATGTTGGCCCTTGACTTGCCTCCATATTGGGTGCCAAGCCAAGGGGGTACATAACCACCAACAACAACCCTGTATTGGTGGATACCTACTCAATTACTCTGTAAATAAGAAATATTGGGGGAGGCACCAAATTTTATCCTTGCTCAGGGTGACGTATTACCAAAGTCCTCCCCTGCCCAGGGAAACAGCCTCCTGCTTTTCTGTAGGTCGCCCTGCTGCATACTTGTACAAAATATGTGGATAGTGTTAACATGTTTACATCCGTTTCAACAGGCGTGACCCTACTGTTCTTTCTTATGCAGTTATTATCACATGCTTAGACTGTCCAATTAGGATGAATGCTTCTCCATGGACAAGGTACCCTCTCTGTGTCCCCTCCAGGTTGGCCAATATGCATGCAATAGAATAGCCCTTTCTCCAGACATAACCTGCCTCTCAACCCTTTATCCACTTTTGTGGTATATAATATACAGCAGATTCGTGTCACATTGTTTGTTCCTGCTGTATTACCAAGCGAAACAATTACTCTATACGGAAAGTGGGGGAGAAGTCATTGTCAGGGCATTTTCTGCACTTTGGGCTTGTTTTTTTTCTACTGATGTTCCTCAGCGGCGCAACTGGAAAGGGCATTTCTTAAAGGACTTTAGAGGCAAAGTAGGAAAAATGACATAAGCCCCTCTTGGATTTGATGGATGCACTCTTCTATTTGAAGTTCACTCACAGTCTTGTGCAAGAACGCCTGGGTCACTCCATCCAGGCCTCTAATGAGGCAGTGCATGAGCACTTGCAGTTTGCAGGCCTTTTCTTTAATCAGAGATTGGGTAACACTCAGGACTGATAGGCTTCAACATCAGATCTAAACAGAAAATAACATGCTCGATTTGCCCTCTGAAGGTGGGTTGAGCAAATCTTTGTGATGTATCGGAGCATTTGCTGGCTGCAAACGCACGTGGTGCGGTTCCTATTTCTGTCGGCAAATACAAATTTTTCACTCAGCAGGCTTAATCAGAGCCAACTCAAGAGGAGAAATAACAAAAACTCAACAGCCCTTAGCAACTCAGCATGGCATAGAGGGATTTAAGACTTTAGCATTTTATCTCCATCAGTATGAAAATGTATGAGGAAATCTGAACTTTGGATTTGCAAATAAACACATTTTACACATTATAAACCATCCATTTTAACCAATGATGCTTAAGCCTTTTGCTATGCTGTTTTCCCTTCTCATTTTGATGCCATTTTCGTTTAATAAAGCAGGCTCACTGCATTTGGGCTTCTTTCCACGTAAAGCAAGATGAGCGCTGCAACCCCAGAGTTGTCCGCAACTGGACCTAATGGTCAGGGGTCCCTTTACCTTTACCTTTACCTTTAAACTCTATTTGAATTCACTTATACAACAGTATTGCTCTATCACTGATATTGGAGGTGTTGGTGTTATAAAACCCCAAAGCAGGCATAGGCAAATTCGGCCCTCCAGATGTCTTGAGACTACAGTTCCCATCATCCCTGACCACTGGTCCTGTTAGCTAGGGATGATGGGAATTGTAGTCCCAAACCATCTGGCGGGCCAAGTTTGCCTATGCCTGCACCAAAGGATTTGAGATGCAGCTTCTTTAAGGAGTGCCTTTTTGTATATGCACTCAGCTGTTGACCATCAAGGGAAGCTCTTCTCACCAAAATAGCCAAGCATGAAATAATGGGCCTCATTTCTCTTTCTTGTGAAATGGGCTAAAATCCAGAAGACAATTCCATTGTAGGCCTTTATCCGTTGTTGGGGAGCATGTAAAAGGATGTAACAGACGTGCAAGAGATGCTTATGGTCCCACATGTTGTCTATGTTCTACATAGCATGGAATCCCCTCTCCTACTTGCCTTTCCAATATCCTGTCTCATGAATATGTACGGAGAGAGATGGTGCTAAAACAGTAGCTGGGTTCACCAGAAAAAGAATAAGCGCATATGCATAACATTTTGTGATCTGTGAATTATATTCTGTAATGTTTGTGTCACACATCACACAATGCTCTCTACATCTGGATGCACCATGAAAAGAATATATGAAGCCAGTGCAATAGAGTATCCTCAAAAGAACCCATAAGAAACGGTCTCTTAGGGCCATTTCACATGATTTCCTCTCTCTTACATGGAAATAATCTCTTGGTAGCAAAATACAAGTTTAGCTTACCATAATGTTTGAAGGGCAGCACAAGTGAGTTCCATGCTGTGAATATATTGTTCAGGCAACAGCTGCTACGTTCCTTGAGGCATTTGATGTATGTGATGTACGGAGGATCGATGTGGCAAGTTGTGCTAGACTTTAGCGGCAGGCTAAGAGAGTCACCACAGAGGAGCAATGTGATATAGGGAAAAGGTATCATGTAGACTGATCCTAAGAAGAGGAAGCAGAAGAGACTGGGGTGGTGGTGGGGAGATAAATAAAACAGATTCAGTGAAGTGTTTTGTGAAGCAGACTGGTAACTTCAGCAACGTGCCTCATTCTCCCCCAGGAGCAGGGCCAATCTGGAAGATGGAAGGGGCTTCTCACTCAATTGACTTTGATTGCTCCTGCATCTGAACCTGAAGGAGATGCTCTCTCATTCTCAAGGGGCCATCATGAACCAACTGGGGAACATTTGAGAAGCAGCAGTAGTATTTTAGCAAAGACTGCAGTTTTTATGAGGGAAGTGAAATGCCCGTTGGTTGTGAACATGCAACGTTTAGCTTCTTTGAGGTAGAAGGATCCTGATGTGACCATAAATAAACACACAGACCCAACCTGCTTAAGCTCTACAAACAATAGGACTCTCTCATTATAATGCACACTCTTTCTCCATAGCTAAATCATGCTTGGCTTTCCCCATTATTGTTGTACACAGTGCTATTTTTCTAGAAAAAGAGGTGTTGGAACTTGCCATAAATGCCTCCCTTGTACTCTTATAATGGCAATGACACTCAGCTGAGAGATGCCAGAACTGAGTTCCAGTGAATTCCGGCTGGGGAAAAAAGCCCAGGTTGTACTAATAATGTTTCTCAACCTTGGGTCCCCAGATGTTGTTGGACTACAACTCCCATCATCCCTGAGCTCTGGCCTTGCTAGCTAGGGATGATGGGATTTGTAATTCAACAACATCTGGGGATCCAAGGTTGAGAAAGGCTGTACTAATTGCTAGATTGCCACTTCCATAATCCTGGCTATTGGACATGTTTCTGGAGGCTGATGGGAATTGAAGTCCAGTAACATCTGGAGAGCAACAGTTCCTCATTCCTGCTCTGGGACACGGTTGAACAGCATTAAGAAGCTGTTCAGCATCGCAGCTGGACCAGGACTGTATAGCATGTGTACTTATGTATGTATATTACAATATACATGTATACATATTACAGAATATGCACAATTTCATTTTAAAAACAAACGAACAAGTGGTGAATCCAGAAAGTATTTTCGTAACTTCCACAGACATCAGATATATAAAGAAGTGGTCGCTATGTAGAAGTACTTTGGAATCAGAGGGAGAAAAGCAAAGGTCTAACTGCCATGTAAACTCATTTGAAATGTCATGTCTTATTAGAACCCAATAAGTGGAATGTCTGTTTTCACCCTTTGGTTGAGCCATCAAATTTGTCAAAATTTTATGATAATTCATTCCACCACTCCTCAGACATTTACATGACAGGCAGTCGTATTGAGGGGGGGGGAGAGAGGGAATATCCCTGTAATCCTACACTTCATGTTAAACTGCCTCCAGAGAGGTTTTTAAAACACTCCTCATCTGAGCAAAGCCCTAAATTTCTCACTTCCACTTATGATTTGCTGCCTTTCTAGAAAATGACAATAAATTGGCTCTCTGCCATTCTTGACCTCTCAGCTTCTGAACCTTGCCTGCCCAAGCCTTAACTTTGCTTGCTTAAGTCAGTAGCAACAGTGTCACACGGCCATTTTCTTTCCAAGGGGGTTCAGGGATTTTGCTCTCCTGGATAGCTAAGCTCCCCCTCTAGTGTTCAGTGCTCATCACATTATTCCTTAGATGAGTAAGAAAAGAGAGATGCCACTTTACAGCCACTTTACAGTGATAAAGCACAGCTCATGCCCAGTTTATAGCCTCAGAGTGTAATGATACAAGTGCACAAAGGTAAATATATATTTCTTGAAATCTGGGCATATCAGCTTCTTCCCCTCTCAATAAAGTAAATCATAACTACCTGTAAAACACACACACAAACCCTCACCCTTTGCCCGGTCTCACATACAAACTAACTGGCAGACAGAGAGCATAGCGGCAAAAGTCGGCTTGGCGAAGAGTATATGGCATAGCTTTGTTTTTTGAGAGGAATTATGGAGCTTGTACGTGACTGCATCACTTCTCATTGAGAATCAAGGCAAAGGCATTACTTATTTAGAGGCCAGTTGCAAACAGAGCTGAAGTGGAGATGTTTCTTCCTTTCTTTTCTTTGTAATGACCCCTGAGAGCACCCCTCATCTTAGGCTGGGGGGTATATTGTCTTACCCCATACTGCCTTACCCCCATATGCTCATTCGAATGCTTCCATCTGCAGAACTGGCACTGCTACAGATCTCACATAATACTCATTCTCAGAGCTTTTTTTCTAGAAAACAAGGTGTTGGGACTGCATACCATTGAGTACTGCCAGGAAAAAAAGCGCTGCCGTTAACTTTTTACAGAAAATATCTCCCTGTCTGCTGGCATCAGGAAACTTTTCTACTTTCTTTTCAGTGCCTGCTTAAAGCATTTTTGTTCAAATATAGAAGCTGCATTTCTCTTGTTAGATACTGTGGATTTTAATTATCTCTGGAATGTTTTAAAATACCTTTTTATTGAGAACACTAATGTTTTATTTTGTATTTTTGTAAACTGCTTAGGTTTTCCGACAAGCGGTATGCTTGCAAAGTATGCAAATTTTGCAGTATGCAAAAGCATATGCAAATTTTGTTAATTAAATAAACGAAAGCTACAACTGCCTTGTGTGTACAGCCACTAGCAAGAACACCTGTGGAACCCAATCTGACATGTTTCTGAGCAGACTTGCATTGTTAGAAGCTAACAGGTTTGCTTACATAAAGTAAGCCTGTTAGACTTTTAAGGCAACCCCCCTCCCCAAAAAGTGCTTCAGGTAATAATCAGGCTGCCGGGAGTGGAGTGGCAAGGAGAGAGAAGAGACTCCCATCTTTCATGCTGTCCATAGAGGAAATCCTCTCCCACCCGAGAAAAAATAGGCCTCAATTTTTCTCTTTCCATCTCTATTCAGGGGAATGGATCTGAGAATTGTGAGATCGCCTAGTGATGCAGCTACAGAAATAAGAATATTGTCCATTTATTGAGCATTCCTCCTGAAACACTGTAGTACTGTTGTGTTGTAGCGTTGTAGTGTTGCTGCCAAACCCAATTCTATTTCCAACACAGCAGTGATATCTCTGTGAAATCTCAGAAATGCCAAACTGATCGTTGGGTGTATCATTTTTTGGCCCATTCTGGCCCTGCCATTCTCCCCAAGTCAAGCTTGTGGGGAACCACTTCACTCTCAGTTTAGGCACAAATATGCTGGAATGAACATACTGATATCTGAAAAAAACACCAGCCTTGTTTGGGCATCCCCTATACCTTACTTCAGTTTGTAGAACTGAGGTAATAGTGATTTATGCCAGAATTTGCTTTGAGAATGAATTGAGAGTGGTGGTGGGGACTGTCTATATAGTGAAATGCCTTTTACACACCCTTAAACAGAGAATCTGTGATCAAAAAGTGACAGTTTTGAAATAAATTATGAAACACTCACCTTATGTGTCTTAAGGAAAGTGTATGGCTTAAAACAATACGAAAAGATTTAAGGAATATTTCCAGAAAGAAAAACACACAACTGTACTATAAGATACCCCAGAAGCAACATGACAGCACAATGCTGTTCTGATTTACTTAGACACAGATGCATTCTCAACTCTTTGTTACAATCATGTGGGAATGTTGTCTGTTCCCAAGCATGCCCGGCGAAGAGGGATTCAAAAACAAAACAGAATTTAGCGTGGCCACATGCTGAACAACAACAAAGATTTCAAAAGCTCTTTACTTATACACCCCAATGACAGATATACTAGGTTTTGTATCATATTCATAATAGCCTTTTTATATAGCTGACTGGCAGCTGACATACGAAACCATCTCTTTTATCTTGGTTGTGAGAGGACAGCCCAGTCTTCTCATATTGCAAAATGAGCCATTTTCACCTATTTGTCAGGAGAGTGGGCTGCCTGTTCCCACAATGCACTCTTCCTGGCAGCTGCAATGTTTCAGGCTGGGATGTGAGTGTACAATTAATTTGGCAATAATCCTATGGACTGAAATCTCACTGCTATGGAGATATGCTGTCCCCATACGTCTTTCAGGGCACATCTGGATGCTTGTGAGAAGTCTGTTGAAAAAAGCAAGATGAGACAACCCCACACTATTGGTACAGTAACAATTGGGGATGGATTGCACTCTGCAAATATTGATACCCACGGTGGCTCAGCTATTGCACTTCCATAGCGTTCTGGTAGATGAGAGATTAGCACAGTTTAAAATCTATGAGTGAATGGATTGGGTTTTAGATATATGAAGCAAATGAGATGGTCTTTATTTTCATGCCAGAGTAGAAATGGGTATTGAGTCATATGCCCTCATGAAGGCTATCAGTGGCTACTAATCAGAATGGCTATGTCCCCCCCGTTGTCAAAGGCAATATGTTTTTATATATTGGTTTTTAGGAACTGCAGGTGGGGACAGCACTGATGCACTCAGGTCCTGCTTCTCATTGGTGCAGTGGTACCTCGGGTTAAGAACTAAATTTGTTCTGGAGGTCCATTCTTAACCTAAAACTGTTCTTAACCTGAGGTACCACTTTAGCTAATGGGGCCTCCCTCTGTGCCGCTGCTATGCGATTTCTGTTCTCATCCTGAAGCAAAGTTCTTAACCCGAGGTACTATTTCTGGGTTAGTGGAGTCTGTAACCTGAAGTGTCTGTAATCTGAAGTGTCTGCAACCCGAGGTACCACTGTATCTGGTTGACCACTGTGAAAACAGGAAGCTGGACTAGATTAGTCTTTGGCTTGATCCGAGGTCATTTCCTGTGTTCTTACGTTCATATTTAAAGTAGTTCTTGTGCTGAATTTCTTCTCCTTCTCTAGTTACCCCCGAATGTAAATTACCTGTCCATTTATAACTCAGCCTATCTGTGTGTCTCCTCTAAGTTGGTCTACATGGGGCTATGTTTGAATGGGTTCAGAAACTTCAGTTGGTGCAGAATGTGGCAGTCTGTCTTTGACAGGTAGGGGTCCTTTCCGCATATTTCATCTGCTTCGAAGCAACTATGTGGCAGCCAATATGCTTCAAAACTGCTGGTTTTGAAGATTAAACAACTCCTTATCTCATGGAATGCCTTCTCCCATATTGCATTTAAGATCTTCTGCGAAGACTTTGCTCCGTGTCGCATCTTATGCGGAGGCCAAGTTAGCCTGAAAGGAGCACCTTCTCTGTGGCAATTCTAATACTCTGCAACTCTTTCCCAAGATGTATTTATTTAGCCTGTTGAAGCCCATCCTTCCCTATGAGAGCCCTCCTGGTACCTACTAGATAATCATCTCAGGTAAATACGTTATTGCTCTCTCGGGCATTCAAATGATTTATATTTTAAATAACTATGCTCCATTTTAAACTCTGCTGTTTTGATGAATATTTTATTATGTTATTTATTTACTTATGTTAATTGAGCTGTTTATTGTTCTGTGTTTTTGTTTTAACTGCACCGTAAAATATTCTGAGAGAGACTATAAAGGTTGGCATATAAATGCCTTAAATAAATACAAATGAAATCCTTTTTTCAGAGAGCTTTTGTGGTTTTTTGGGGGGGAGAGGGTGGCTGGTTTTTGTTGATTTATTGTGATTCATTTGTTTCGTTGGCTGTTGTATAAGAACAAAATAAATATAAATAAATCAGCTTTGGAAAAATGCAAGATTTTAGGGAATAAGTATGTGTGTGCAATTTTATATATTATTTATTATTTCATTTACATCCCACCTTTTCTACAGGTTTCTCAAGGTGGTATATATTCTACTCTCAATTTTAAGTAGAATGCATTTTTTTTAATGCTGAAGAAAAGTTGTTAAAAACCAACCTACAAATAATGGTTAAATATAATAAAATTGTAAAAAATGAACATAAAACAAAACTACATTTCAGAAGTAGGTTTATTAACCTTTTGCACATATGTAGCATGATGTGCAGAAGCTGGAGGTTATGAATTGCCGCCATGTCACATTAAAGTTGTTTCTCTTTAATATGAAATAACCTTTAAGGGTGCAATCCCCTACGCATACTAACCTCCATTGAACTCAATCAATTGAACTCAGTTCTTTCTGAGTTGACATGTATAGTACAGTGGTACCTCAAGTAACAGATGCTTCAGGTTACAAACTCCGCTAACCTAGAAATAGTACCTCAGGTTAAGAACTTTGCTTCAGGATGAGAACAGAAATTGCGGTGCGGCGGCAGTGGAGGCCCCATTAGCTAAAGTGGTACCTCAGGTTAAGAACAGTTTCAGCTTAAGAATGGACCTCCAGAACGAATTAAGTTCTTAACCCGAGGTACCACTGTATTGTACTGCAATTATAACAGGGCCGGATTTAGGTTTGATGAGGCCCTAAGCTACTGAAGGTAATGGGGCCCTTTATATGTCCTGCTGTCCTTTTTCAACAACAAATTGTTACTATTTTTTGTTTTGAATATATGCTATATGGTAATTTATGGACCTAATAGGTATCTAAAGCCATTTGCACATGACAAAATATGTATTTTATCAAAGTAATTCTAACCAGTCCATGCAGAATGTAGGCACCCTATATATAGAAATGAGTGAACCAGTGATATTTCAGGGAGCAGGCTAGCAGGCAGGGCCCATTACTTACATCATAGGAGCCTACACAACACCAAACACTGTTGCTGTATGTAGGTTTTATTTTATTTCTTTTTTATCTTATATTTTGGAAATGTACATCCAGTTTTCCCCCCTTTAAATTTTTTTGGGGCCCCCAAGAGAGTGGGGCCCTAAACTATAGCTTATTTAGCTTATACGTAAATCTGGCACTGAATTATAGTAGTGGTATATTCCCTGCTTTTAAAAGTTTTTTCCCCTCCCCGGCCATAAAACACAGGAGCTGCTCCTTATTTCAAAAAAGTTCAAGGTCTGTATCACATTACACAGAAGGAGCACTGTAAAATATAGGTATGGGTTGCTTGTGCACATCTCCATCCCACAGATTGTTATCTTTGCCAATTTGACAATGACCACCTGTTTAAGAGTTTGCTCCAACAGAAAATTAGACTGGAAGCCGGGGCAGGGTAGATCTGGAAATAAGCAAACCACATATTCAAGGCTAGCTGCTTCACTAGTTCAGTGCTGTGCATAGTAACCAGAAATCCGAACTCAGAACCCTTCTTAAACCTGCTCCTCTGGGCATACATTGCACTTGCTGGATCAGAACCCTAGCAGGCACTGTGATATCTGATGAACTGTATTCCAATTCATTCTGAGATACTGGAAATGGATTTAATGCGGCAATTAGAAAGAAAGCAGTGTGTGCACAGTCATTTCCAAGTCAACTAAATGAAAAAGAGAGAGAAAGCGTTAAAATGTACAGAAACTGCATTACTAATATGCATATAGAATGTGCTTGTGTGTGAGAGAGACAGCGAGGGAGAATCTTATGCTGAAATTATATTTGCAGCAAAAAGAAATAACTATTAAAATCATTTACAAAGAAAAAAAAAGTAACGGAAGAGAATCTTGATTGTGCTTTACACAGAGATTGTTCTTTACTCAGACTCAGCACTAATACAGTCTTGGCTCCTAAATTACTTCTAAAATTGTCTTCTGCCTGATAATGGAATTGCTGTGCAAATATTGCTTATTACATAAAATTAGAGCTATTATACAGCCCTGTACGGTTCTGGACTAATCTATAAAAGGGTTTAGTGTCCGTGTATGTCAGAGCAGATTCTGCCCTCTGGTGCCCTGAGGGCTGCTGTGCTACAGCACTAGCCAGGCACACACTGACACAAAGAATAAAAAGCTGATGCTAGATTCAGTGGAAACTCTGGTCACAGGATACTGGTAAGATCTCCTGCAAAAACCTGTTCAAAATGAATGGGAGGAGCTGTACATAAGTACTCCAATTCACTTTAATGAGACTCGCCAAGGAGAACACCCTACTGGGGATTATGCTCTGCATATATGTATTCTGTATATGTTCTGATGAAACAGAAAAGCAAATCACTGGAAACTGATTTTTTTTTTCCTTTCTAAAGAAGACTTTTCAGCATGCAAAAATACTTCTGGGCAAAAAAAAAATACATTTGGGTATGAGCAGTTTGGGAAAGGCAACTGATCAAATGATATTCAATCACAATAATACAATTCCATACATTACAGATGTTTCTGTGTGTTCTAGACTGGAGCATCAAAAACCACTGCCATATCTGTTATGTAAGGAAAATGAATTGGGAAAACACAAACCACAATATGATTTTACCCTGTCCTGATTTTTATTATATGCAATCAAAATAATCACAGTCTTCGCAAATGTTATCTTGGATAGCATGTAAAATACTCCATTAGTAGGTGTCTATACCATAAAACTATCCTTTTGCACACATTTTTAGTATTACAATGTACCTGATTCGGGGATAATGCATAAAACCTGGAAAACAAGCACTGGTGAATGATGCTCTTTAAATTGCATCCAAAATATGTGGCGGTTTTAGGGGGGAAATGATTAGGCTTAGAGATTTCCTTCTTGCCTTTTTCCTTCTGATGATAGCAAAGTCTCTTTTCTTTTAAAACGAAGCCTGTGAAAGAAATATGTCCCATTGTACAGATTTTTCTAGTGGTATCTGGCTGGGGAAAAATATATATCTGGTTGTAAATGACAGTTTTGTGTAGTACTACAGGCCTTCTCGTGTTGACTGCGAAACCATCTTCTGTTCTCTGTAAAATGTTTTGCTCCCTTATCAGGAATCGTATTTCCTTCTTCTGACTTCATTCTTCAAGAGGATCGCTAGGTAAGCTACGCTCAAAGGAGACAGAGAGAAAAAGAGAGTGCCCACTGGTTGAACAGGTGAAAAAACTCAGTATCTTTCTTCCAATCAGGAAACAATGTTTGAATAGACAATCAGGAGGCAGAATTCAGACATACAGTACTTTCAAAATGCTGCTACTCATTTTAATTAAGTCTGAATGGGAGGTGCTGCCAGTGGATTGTGGTCCAGGATTATTCTAATTTTCAGTTTATGTATTTCGCATGACACCTGGAATATAAAACATCCCAGGAATACACAACCTCCCATGTAGCAAATTTTCAGAGCATGTTTTTATATATACAAGCAGCGCATGCTTGTATATATTTGCTTCTTAATAGCATTTTTTAAAAAACAACAACCTTAAAATATTTTTGAAATGCAAGGTCAAGCTGAATTAAATTCTCCTCCATCTCCAGACTTTGCTACCATATAACCTTTTAAAGGAAAAAGCAGTATTCGAACTTTTAGATTAATCTGCGCAGGTCTCAAAGTGCTTTGGATAAACAACAACAAATATACATAATCATTTTTGTCTCATGACAGCCTAAAGCAGCAATACGTTAAACTTAACTGCTTCTATTCATGTCAAGGAGAGTCGGAGTCAATAACAAGTCTCCATTTCAAGCAGACGCAGGAGCCAGAACAAAAGGCCCTAATGAAATGATCTGTTTACAAAATGCTAAGTGAGGGTCTGCTGTAAGGAAACTGCATTAAATCCAAATTTGGCTTCCTAAATGTAGTTTCAGAACACTCTCTTACAGGCTCCGTGATATATTTGTAAATGAAATGGATTTTAATGGTTTTTAAAAAATGATTTTTTTTTTAAATGTTGAATTGCCATCTCCCCATACCCATGCACCCTCAAACTTTGGCAAGGCATTTCTAAATAGCTAGGGAGAGATAAATCAAAGCCTGAACTGTAACCTTACACTTATATACTTGTTAAATGACTTTTTTACAGTCTGTTATTGCTAGAAATTGGATTGCTTTTAAACTAATGTTGTCTGGCGGGCAAAAGTGAGTGAAACCGCAAAGCCTGGAGGAACACTAATTACTTGTTTTAATTAGCAGCAACTTTCACTAGAGTATAATCTCCCTACAGGCCACTTTTCAGTAGGTGTGGAAAAAAATGATGTAGAAACAAACCAATAATCTCTTATTTGCCCCTAAATGAGAGCTATACTCTTTTTTCTAGTGTAGACATATCATTTTGTACAAGCCTCCAAACCCTCAGGGAACAAGGCCCACAATGTAGGCTGCTCAATTCAAAGATCTTTAGCAATCAGTTTCCACAATAGAGCTCCTTATTTTATGCTGCTACATCATAAAAGTGCTTCTTTTGTTCCATTTCCATCCTTTAAAGGGTCTTAATCCCTTTCTTTTCAGGCCAGGCGATGGCAAATTCCACAGGGACACCCCATTTGCCACAAGGACTGAGATGAACCACTCAGAAAGCAGCTCTGGGAAGATTCGAGCCCTTCTCCCACTCTCCAGAGAACATTAAATTGTACCGTTCACTCTCTGCACCATAGAGGAATCCCCCCTTAATGATGACGAGGAGAGAAACATTCCATTGCTGCGTCCTCCGATTCCATTTTACTGTCAATCAAGCCTCTCCCTGGTCAGAAGTTCAAACACGGCATCCAGCTGGATTGGAAATGGAGAGGCAACGCACCTGCAGACTCACATTCCGAAACCAAATTAAGCCATCTGCGAATCTTTTCTATATACTAGTCACTAAATACATGGGAGCTTTTAAGGTCCGCCATGACTCGAATGCAAATGTGCTTTAGTGAGAGCACAGCTAATCTTGTGGCAACTTAACTGACCCAGTTTTGGAAAATGACAGCTGAATTTCAAATGAGAATAAGGTTACAGGCCAGTTTCCACACTTTGATTATTGATTACTACATAGAAACATTATATATCAGAAAGAGAGACTCTGCAACCATTTGTGGTTGGAGGAGGGGCATTGCATAAGCATCATCCATTATCCTCTCTTCACCCTCCAAATGACCCCACCTGTACTATTGGTCCTTCAAACAACAGATGTTGAACCACCTTCTAGAAGAATCCACTGGTAGCTGCTGGGTTTGGGGAGGAGTATGGGATGGTGGGCAGCTTTCTCTCCAGGGGTTTTATGTGCAATACAATGCTGTGCACTTTTACTCAGGAGTAAGTCCCACAGTGTTTAATGGGGATTACTCCTTAGCAGGTATGTTTAGGTTTAAAGGCTAACAGTGTAATCCTATACATATCAATTTTGTAGCAAGTCTTTTTGAGTTTAATGGAACTTATTGAGCTTAATGGAGTCTGTTTTAATTGTTTGCAAATAGGTATGTGAAAACATTGTTATAGTTGAGGTAATTTTAATCTGTTTTAGTATTTCAGCTTTTGTATGTTTTAAAGTATGACTGTGATTTCTCGATTGTATTGTTGTATCTTTTTGTAAACTGCTTTGGGGGTTGTTGGTTTTTTTTACACTCAAGGGGTGTATAAATTTTATGAAATAAATAAATAACCTAGAAGCCACCGTCTCTTTTGTCTTCTGTTGTTAGTTCAGAATACAGAATGCCTGTCAGGGTATACAGTGTAACATAAGCATGCACTTTGTATTCAGTTTGAAACATGAAGGGAATATACCACTTTTGTGCAAAGCAAAAAGCCCCTGACATTCCCGGGACAACAGGGCCCAGCAAAAGCTTCTTCCTCTGTTTGCTGCTTGTTGCTGATGAATTAACACCGCTCTTCTCAAGACACTCTGTTTTAAAATACCAGCAAGTCTTTGGAAAAGGGGTCTTTGCAGAGGACATGAAAATGCTTGCCACTTTGTGTGATCAGGTGCCTTCCTCTAGCATTTAGGCTAAAAGAAATGGAGACAGGGAGAGAGGCAACACTACAGCTACTAGTGTGGTGGGAGCCTGTTATTGAAACCTAATGCTGTGCTGGCTGCAGCACTTAGGAGAGTTTTGAAAGTTTTGGTGCGGTTCGTTGGTGTCTCGCTTTGGAGCAGCCTCCCTCCTTCTTCGCCCTCTGTTCTGGCTCCAGCTAGCTGGCTGCCTGGAAGACTGGGAACAAGAGAGCGAACAGGCTTGAATGGAAAAAGTAAACATTGCCAACAAAGAGTATAATTGAAAGGGGTTTTGTGAACAAGGGGTGGTGCCGCAGAAGAGAATGGCGGAGGGTGGGGCTGCTTGGGGATCTTTTGTTTCCTCTCACAGTGGTGCAGCCTATACTATTCCATTGTGAGCTATGCAGGAATTTACCACCACAGAAACAAGCTAATAGCCACCCCCTACCAATATGTCTAAACTATATGGCTTAAATATTTATAGGTATTATGTTTCTGTTTTTATTAATTAGGACCACTTCCAATTCGAGGTCTAATTTCTTTATGCACACTTAAATAAATGTATTTTCCTTTTTTTTCAGAATCAAGGACATTCTTTTAATGATAAGTGGTCATAAAAAGCTGTTTTTATGCCAAATATACCATGCCTGCGATTAAATCTTTTATTCTTCAGCAACAACATGAGAAAATACAATAGGCTTGTCCACTGGGAATGTAGATGTTCATCTGAAAGCCACAGTGCAAATTTTACCCATTGGAGCAAATTACCCATTTTTTATACCTGTTTTCTTAGCTATGAATGCCGATTCTACTACAGAGATATAACCATACAAACTACTTAAATTTATTTATTTGCATATTATAAAAGGGATTTCCAGGCCACCATTTAGTCATACCCTTACAGTGAGGCCTCCAATATAGAAAACACAATACATCAATGAAATCAAAATGTATCAAAATGCCACAAAACACTAGCGTCTGGCAGCAATAAAATTATCAACAATAACAACCTGCACAAAAACCTTTTAAAAAGTTAAAACTATTTCCAGTTAATGTAAAACCAATTTAACAGCTGTATTCAAATATCAGTCTTAACAGAAAGCAACCGTTTGAAGTCCTGAATTGATAGGACCACATATATTTTCATTAATACTATCATTCCACAAACATGGAGCCATAGCCAAAAAGATCCTATCCCTCATGCCTGCCCATCTAATTATTCTCAGGGGTGTGCACAGAAACTGGGTCTCCAGGATTGCCCTCAAAGCAGAGGCAGGTTCATATAGGTGAATGACTAAGCAGTTTCACGCTTATTGCCTGCATGAGAAGTTCTCATCTCATCTCAACACCTTCTCAGGAAACCACATTTGGAAATAATAGGTAGCATTCAACAAACATAAAAATCTTTGAATAGTATTATTATCTGCCCACATAAGCTAACTGAAATGGTACAATCTGTAAATATTTTTCTACAATGAATTTGTAAAGTGAATATAGCTAGCCCAAATTAGATCTCTATAAAAATGCAGGCAGTTTGCCATCTCCAGTCCGCATAAACTTCACATTGGTCATTTATGTATTTCTAAAGTTAAATCCTGCACCAAGGAAGACTGCTGAAGAAGAATCACTGCTTTCATATAGGCTCAGATCACGAAATAACAGTTCCCAGAGATTTCACCATATTATAGCAGGGGCTGCAGCTCATGCAGTAGTTTATAACCTGATAGTTTGGCACTTTTAAGCCTAGCTGCCTGGAGAATACTCTTTTGGGAAGAAGAAAGGAACAACTCTCCAATGCCTGAGGCTTTTTAGTTTGGGGAAAAAAGTTAGAGGAGGATGTGATTGAAGGGAATAATATTATTCATGGTGTTGGAGAAGTAGGCAGGGAACTCCAGGTCATCCAATGAAGCTCATGGTGAAAGAACCAGGACAAGAGAACATACTTATTGACACAACAGACAGTTAAACTATCAAATCCTCTACAACAAGATGGTAGAATCAGACAAATTCACAAGTAAGATTATCATGGCTACTTGTCATTATATCTGAACACTACCTCCAGACCAGAGGCATGCAAGGTGTTGGGGAAGCACAGCACGAGAGGCCTCATGCATCTGGTTGGGCACTGTGGGAAACTGGGATCCTAGACTAAATAGGACTTTTGTCTGATAGGCAGTCCCTGATAGGTAAATTATCATGTTGGGTAGTCCACTGTTGCTACATTAAAAAAAAAAAAAAGTTTCCACATATCTCTAAAGGAGTACAAATCTGCTTAATTTAGCTCCAGCTACTTCATCCTCATGGGACCGTGAACTCGGATTCAGAATTAGTTTTTTTTTTTTGCAATAAGCATATATGACCAGACTAGGAATAATATTAATACTAATATTAATACTAAAACCAACAACAACAATCTGTTAACATGCTGATTGAAATCCCTCTGCCACATGCTAAAATAAAATAAAAATTACTATTTATGTTTGATGAAATAATTAGAAAAAATGAGAATGAAGATAGCTGTACAAAAACTGAAAAGGGACCATACCCAACTCAGTCAGCTTTTAATGTACTATAGATATAGGATCCCTTAGCTGAATGTTGAATAAAGTTAACACCAAACCAGTTAAACAGAAAGCAAATCCTGCTGTTTACTCACAGGTGAGGTGTGATTCACATAGGACGACTTGTCTGAGTAAGATGACCAGAATGCCTCTTGTTGGCTGCTGTCCATTTCTATCTAAAAATTAAGCAATGATGACTTATTTTCAACAGAGAAGCTGAAAAAAAATAGAGAGAGCTGCAACCTTCGCACTCTTGAGTAAATATCGCAAAGCATCTTTTTTGCTTCTGAAACATAAACCACTGTCATAATGACCATCTGCTGGCTGTAGGTTTCTAGCACACCCTGACCTATGACATTTATGACAAATTACACACCAAAGTGCAAGAGACGGCTTGTTAAAATGAAGCCCGAGGCCCACAAGTTCGTGAACACTCTTGTCTTTAAAAGCATGGGTTAAACATGAACAAGAAGCAGTTTGGACAGAAAACAGACATGGCAATGGCTAAAAGGAAATGAAATCCTAATCCTCTAACCCTTTGACTTTTTGCAGCTTGCTGTGTGCAGCAATGTGCTTTCAACCATTAAACTACCTTAACCTTCTGAAGAGCCAAATCAGTTCAAATTGCCTGCAAATTTGCACATCGCCACACAAGACTTGGCTGATTCGTGTTTGAAAATTGCACGGAGGACAGGCACTTAATGTAATAATTTCCAACAAACAAAATGTGTTCTTCATTGTCATGCACCCCTCCCTCGTACACATGCTTAAGAAGGGTGTCACGTACAACTGATGTGAAGAAACACTTTTCAAAGTCATAAAGTGAGGTGGGAAAAACACAACAACAAACAAACCTTAGCAGTGGCAACTTGATAGAGCTCTGTCGAAACCCCCACCTCCCCTCAAACTGGCTAATGTGCAAAGACATTTAAACACAGCTACATTTTAAAATTATTTTTCTTCTGGCTCTTTATAACAGCCAGGTCTGGCACAGGCCCCTGGGTGTTCCCTGCCACAGCATGCTGGTGCCCCCATGCAGCTTCCCCTCATCTCTCCACCTCCTATTTATTTCCACTGGAAATGAGGGTTAGGGGCCTATCAGAAGAGGATGGCCATAATGGTGTTGACAGATGCACCTTTCTGGTGAGTGCCAGGCAACCACTATTGTCAGTGTCCACAAGGTACCAGAGCAACTTTGCACACTCCAGGATATTGTGAGCAGTTGCAGTGGCAGCAGCCTAGTGCTTGTTGGAGTGTTGGAAATGGGGGTCTAGGGCAATGGACCCCTGGCAGCTGCCCAAGGGTGTCAATTTTTGGCACCTGGCTCGATTGCATTGGGTGTTTCCAGTGCTGGATTTATGTACAAGCTAAACAAGCTCTAGCTTAGGTCCCCACTCTCTTATTAAAAGGAAATTGAAAGGGGGAAAAAACTGGATGTACATTTCCAAAATATAAGAGAAAAAACAAATAAAATAAAACCTACCTACAACAACTGTGTTTTCTGTTGTGTATGGACCTATTAAGTCCATAAATTACCATATAGCATATATTCAACACAAAAAACAGTGACAATTTGTTGTTGACAAAGGACAGCTGGACATATAAAGGGCCCCATTACCTTCAGTAGCTTAGGGCCTCATCAAACCTAAATCCGGCCCTGGGTGTTTCTTATGTCAGTATAGGCAGTTGAGCATTTCTTTTAGATGGGTTACAATCTCTTGTCTGGACAGTAGGCAAATAAACTACAGTGGTACCTCGGGTTAAGTACTTAATTTGTTCCGGAGGTCTGTTCTTAACCTGAAACTGTTCTTAACCTGAAGCACCACTTTAGCTAATGGGGTCTCCTGCTGCTGCCGCGCCACCGGAGCACGATTTCTGTTCTCATCCTGAAGCAAAGTTCTTAACCCGAGGTACTATTTCTGGGTGAGCAGAGTCTGTAACCTGAAGCATATGTAACCCGAGGTACCACTGTACAAGTTTTCAAGATACTTGCCTCGTAGCTTTCTAGGGAGCAAAGATTTCTTCTGGACATGTGTTGAGGGGACGTGGTCACAAGAAGCTAGGCAAAAGGAAAAGACTTGAAAGCAATTTTCATCGTGTGCATATTAATATTCCAACAAGTGAATATTTTCATAGTTTACACTGCCTGGATATCTGCACTTATTGATCTGAATCACAAATTACATGTGTCCTCAGTAACTCAAGTCCAGATCAAACGTTTAGCCTACTTTTTCAGGCATTCTGCTCATGTGTGTACTAGTGCTCATGTGCACTAGTAGTAATCCTTGTGTGAGTGTAATTATTTAGTTAAATACCAGTCATTGTTGGTTTTCAGCACTGCATCAATATTTCAGATTATTTCTAATATCTGTGGTAGTTAGGGTAAAATGTGTATATAAACTACATGTACAGGGGGTGACAATTTTAGGTGCGTCCAACTGATGCAAGACCGCTAATGCACAGGTTCTTTTGGTCCCATAAGAAGGCAGAATGGGGGCAGAACAGGGGTGGGGTGGAACATGGTGGTGTACACGTAGATGCCCTCCACTAGTGCACGTGGACCACCAGTCATCTGATGTGTATAATGAAAGGAAGAGATACTTTCATATGCTTGGAAGTAAGATAATCACAACCCAAACAATGGATCCCACCTATAAGAATTTTGCTAATTTTCTCCCTCCCCTTTGATAATTTTCACATGCAGTTTTTTTCCTCATTAACTGCTGGACTTTGGTTGGCTGTGATGGGTGGGTTGGTGAGGAAGGATGTGGCAGAAATTCCCAGTGCAGCGCTAATGTGCTATGCTGCAAAGCACTGGTGAGGACCCTGTCGAGTTTACATTCTTATCTGAGAAGCTTTTACTGTTGTGTGATCCAGATGTCCCATCAATATTATGACTTCCTCTGGGAGCTTCTCAACAGGGGGGAATTCAGGTAGTGCTAATCTGCTCAGGGGATCAGCAGCCAGACTGTTTTCCAGCTTGTAGGCTATGTTATATTCATCTGCAGTTGCTCCCAAAGCCTGTTGTTGTAGTCATGCTGTTGCTGTCATTGGTACTGCTCTGTTTTCATTGAGTTGCAAAGTAACAACTGGTGTTTTCTTCCCATAGTGAAAAGATTCCCCTCAGATGCCTGTGGAATTTCTTAAAGCCAAATATGATGGCTAGGGTCTCTCACTTGTGAGCAATCCCATTCTCCTTCTATTTAGTACTCCTGAGCTGGATCCAATAGGCCATTCTTCCTAACTCTCTAGTTTATAACCTTTTAGTCAGTGTGATAAAGCACCTCAGGAACGGATTAATTCTTTTCTGGGCTAAAAATGAACCACAGGCTTTGAGTATTTGGAAAAAAGTCTTTGATCTTCAGAATGCTGTTTTTTTTTTTTTTGTCTGTTCTGCCAGCAACATAAAGTTTCCTTTCTCAAGAGAAGTGCTAAAAGTCTTGATGGATTTGGAATTACGTAGTGGCAATAATTTAGCCTATTTAAGAGCAGGTATCAGAATTGTCTGCTCATGGTCCATGACATTTTCCTATATGTGGAATCCTATTGAACTCAAATGTTAAAAAATGAACCATTTATGTGAATATATGTATAACAGTGCTCTCAGTAAGAGAAAGAGTGGTGGGCTCTGTGGGTTGCACTGAGTGCTCCTTACTGGGAGATAGAGGAGGAGGGGCGAGGTGACAGCAAGGTTGGTGTGGTGCAAACACACCAATGGGAGTGCCAAATTGGCTATGCCTGTGTGTCTACACCATGACAGTGCCTTGCCTCCACTTCCAAAACACAACAGCATGATCAACCAGAGGTCAAGTGAGTTGTGCCACCACACCACACACCCCATCCACTACTGTGTGTTATGGATATCTGTCCCATTAGTAAAGTCAGTTAGGAACAGTTACACTCCCTGTATTAAGGTACATTTGATCTGGGAAAGGGCAACAGAATCTTGTCGCTTGCTTCCTGGAACAAATTTAAATCTTTACACAGCTTCCATTTCTGTTCTCCTTCGATAATGCAAAAGTTCTTTGTAGTGATCTCAGTGAGAGACCAGTTATGTCCCAAGCTGCCAACACCACCCTTTTCTAGAAAACTTGCTTTCTGTAGCATGCTCATAGAAACAATGATATCCCCTTAAATTTCGTAGTAATTAAAATGTTAATATGGCAGTGAAGTTTTGTGAATTTTCATAAAGGCTTTACATTTCCACATGCAAACACTAGATTCTGAAAGCCATCAGTCTCACAGCAGGAGCAAACACCTGCAAGACTGGATAGTGCTCTTAGAATATAGTGAATCAACAACAACAGAAAATATTGTGGGACCTGCCAGAAGGAGTTAACTGTGATTAATTGCTTTTTTACTCCTGTTCAGTTTCTTGATTTAGATTTCCGACTCAAGGAATTGTCAGCAGAAGACAATATATCCTCATTTATATTATATATCAGTAGTAAAACAGTACAGGATGCTATTAGGCAACTACATAGAACTGAAAGCGTTTTCCCGAGAAAGACCTTGTTTTGTTTGGCAGGATTCCACGACCTCCTACTGTTGACAAAACTAGCAGCAATTCCTATTTGCAGTGCAGCAGAAGACGATCTTGCTCTACAGAAGCTGCTTCTTTGGAGCATTTACAGGATTTATCTCTAAATTAATATTTTTGTCGAACACACTCGCTATACACCTTACATAATCTTTAAATTATAGGAAGATGCTAGAAGGGTATTCTGAGCCTCAGCTGCTAGAGTAATGCTAGAGATTTATAGCTCTCTGAAGTCAACATTTGAAACTGACCTACAGCACACCAGGCCTGCTATTTCCCTTTCCTGATTCATGATAAGTGCAGCTGTCTCCAAATAACCCTCTAGAGTCCATTAATGCCCAGTTCACCCCCTCATGGTAAATATATGCACATATCTAGGCCCATGTTTGAGTGCGCAGTTGCTAAACTGAACAGAAAATGAGATTTTTCTGGTTTTATCTCTTTTGAAAATACCAATATGGCTGTGATGATAAACATCTTTATATTTAGGTTTCTGACTAAATGTACAGTAATGTTAAATTAACAGCCATTGATTGTATCTAGTGGTGGGTTTCATCTTGTGAAAAGCACTTTAACCCACGTAAAATGAGGCAGCCAGTTTTTGCTGATCTTCCTCCTGCCTACACTACATACTGCAGCCATTGATGCCTAATATTTCCTACTGCTCCAGACGGTCCCCCAAATCTCAAATTTCAGGAGGCACAGGGAGCCACAGGAGACATGGGTTTTGTTTCTGGCAAAAACCAGGTGCTGGTGTTTTCTGCTAGCACACAGCCACCACTGGATATACAGACAATTGACTAAATATGGTAAATTTATATCTCCCTTGCTTGATGGATTTTTAATCTTCCCTTAGAACAGTCCCCGAGCTTCTATGCTGTCTTGGCTACAAGCAGCACACGCAAGATGCAACTAATTAACAAAACCTTTCTACAGGATAATGCAAAGGTAAATATTGAAAAGAGACAGGAAAGCATATTTTTTTTTAATGTCAGCAAACCCCACTCCTGCTTCCGTTTGGTTTTCATTAAGAAAATATACATTGTTTTCGACTTGGAAAAGTTATTAGTGGCATTAGATTGAGCAAAAAGCTTTGCCTTGCTGGAGATGAAGTCTTTGTTTAAACATCAGTGATGGGGTTTTTTGTGTGCCATTGTCTAATCTGTCAGATTAGATGAGCATGTGTATTTAGGGGTGCAAAGATGTGCTGCTACACCTGCTGTGCAAAGCTGCGAATTCACAACTCTTCTGACTATTAAAATGTGTTGTGCTGGAAGCTCTTTCATTGTAAAGGAACTGTTGGTGGTTGCATGTTTGAAGTGTCACAAGTGTCAGGCCTGATTACAATCATAATAATCACTCCAAAATAACCTCTTATTTTGACCGTTCAATGTTAATGTGTAAGAAATTAAAAGCCAGGTAGCTAATTGTTTTTTTCTGAGCTGTTCAGTTGATTGTCTATTACATTTATCTACAATTAAAGAAGTGCCTTAAAATTATTTTAATGGAGACATTAATAGAACACATTCACCTGAATCTTTTTTTAGAAAAAGGACAACAAGGCTTTTAAGTGGCATTTTAGTAAGTAACCAGTTTCCATTCAGAATTTAATCCTTTTGCATTATATAACTTCTGGTTTTTAACAAGATTCTGTGCTAATGGTGTCCATTTTTGTTTGCATTAAGTTTGCATAACTGTTCGTTTGACCCTACAAACTATTTTTTAATTTTTGGAGCTGCTATAACTATTTTATTCATTTATATAGCAGCATCAAAGAACCTGGTCCTTTGTAGACCAATGTAAGAGTAATGTAACATTTTTATTTCACAACCTAGATTGAGTTTTAGTTCTCAGCACAGAAATGATCCTTATTATTTTCACCTAGTTCAGACGCAAAGCTTTGTGTTGTGATTATGATTGCAGAGCACAGTTCAGTTTCTGATTTTGGTTTTATTTATCACTTTTTTGGGTGACATGAATGGAACCTATAAGTACCTATAAGTTATATAAGTAACGAGAAGTATATAACAAACAGTATGCTTATTTTATTTAGCATGAAACTTATTTACCATCTTTCTAATCAAGGTAGAGAACAAAATAAGCAACAGTAGTGTTATAGAACTCTAAATATCTGAGTTAGGACTGCTATATTTTCTTCTTCTTTGATTTATGCTGTTATGTTTTCATATGCCTCGCTTTGAAGAACATTTTTTTTCTAAAAACAACAACATCTAAATACAGAGAAATAACATATAGTCAAACTTAATGCTGTTCAAAAATACTGATCAAAGTGTGGCTGCTAATCTTTATAAAATTATGCATAGGAAGACCCACATCTGTTGTTGCTTTCACAATGCTGATCAACTCGCCACAGAATGAATAGTCCTGAATCCTGATAGGTCTTTTAGGGACCTTAGACCTTTATGGCTTCATTAATTCAGGGAGTGTGTGACAGTTCAGAGGTTTCTTAAACCAGCCATAACTTGCCTAAACAGACTGCCCATCTTACAGGCTCATTCTTATCAGGCCATAATTCCTATCCCTCCACAGAATATATATATAGTCAAACAAAAAAAAACAACAACAGCAACCAGACCTGCCAATTCTGAGAGGATGCCCCCCTCGGCATGCCCAATAATTTTTGTAACATGATTACCGGTACTTATTTTAAATGCAATGCATTTATAACACCCCCTCAACTTTTCACATAAAAAAACTGGGACGAGTGTCTTCCAGGACCCTTTTTATGGCATGAGAGTGTGCAAGATTATGGCACCCAAAATGGCTGCTGCAATCTCACATGAAAAAACGGGATGTCCAATTTTTTCCAGGATACTTGGTAGATATGTTATAAATAATTATATTAAATGTACTATAATATAGGTGATTTGAGGAAAGCTAAAGAACTTTGGCCATGGGAATGGAAATTCACCTACTATGGCCACTATCCAGAGACTCCATAGTCCTATTCAATCATTATTTGTGTGAATGGACAATGTGAGCACAAAAGGGTTGTGGGTCACCCTGTTCCCTTTGCTGTGCAGCTCCTTCCAGTCTTGTATGTGCTCTTCAGGTAAAATATATTTCTAATGTTGGCTTCCTGCAGAGTTTAGTACCTTGATCATGAAGTTTCCTAGATTGCATGGGGATTCTGCATGGGTGCAGAAGACTCACTGATCCAGATGTTGGCCCTGAACATATGGAAATCTGTGGGGGGGGGACGGACAACCCACAGAACAATGGTGATGGGGCTAAAGGCATGGGACCATTGCCCCTTTATACTTGCATTGCCTCTTCACACAAGTAGGGCTCTTGTCAGACAACCAGGGGAGCTGTACACAGGGTGAACAGCTTTCAAATGACTCCTGTTTCAAGCCACTGCCATACGGAAATCATATGGCTGTTGTAATTGTTTAACTGGCCCTAAGCACACTGGCAACACAGTATGACTGTACCACAGAGTTCCTGATACTATTCAGCAACAGGATCCAAGAATGTCAATATGTATCTCCAGCTCAAAACAGATACATCTAATAAACAGAGTGTCATAAGCAGTCTTAACTGTGTGGGCCTTGCCTGGTTACCGGAACAGAGGATTCTTTGTTGCATGTCTTCAGCCTAGAACTCTTCTGTCCATTGCTTTTATCATCTATGCTACTTCCATTGTAGCATGGATATCAGGGGTGCCAACTTGAATAAAATATTGTGGGGGGCCCAGGTAACATGACACAGTGCACACACACACACAATTTGAATGGGAATGCCCATTAACTTTGAGGGGAGGGCAGCCCCCTAAAATATTTTACTGTGGGGGCCGAAGCCCCCCCAGACCCTAGGAGTTGCCTCCTATGATGGATACATATATGAAAGGCCAACATCAACATTAGATAAGATGGGCAGGGGAAGTAAACCTAAAGTTCAGGTTTAAAAAAGTGAGCAACAAGGAATACAATACTTTGATATATTCTCTGTAGTATTGACCTTCATCAGTGGATGCTAGACAGGATGAATAATATATAGCATGTTCTTGTGGTCCTGTGCTAAAAACATACAGGCAGCGGTGCCAACTTGAATAAAATATTGGGGGGGGGGAGGTAAGCTGTGCCCCACCAAATCAATCACATGACATGGTCTGCACACAGTATTTGAATGGCAATGCCCATCAGTTTGGGGGGATAACCCCCTCAAATATTTTATTGGGGGGGAAGGACCTTGGCCCCTAGGAGTTGGCTCCTGTGTAAACAGGTTTGTGTCCAGTCTAGATTCATATGTGTGGATGAATCTGTGACTGAACTCTCATGTTTGATCATTTCAAAGGGTAGGATTTTGTCAGGGCAGGTTAGAACAGTGTTTCCCAAACTTAGGTCTCCAGCTGTTTTTGGACTACAACTCCCATAATCCATGGCTAGCAAGACCAATGGTCGGGGTGATGGGAATTGTAGTCTGAAAAAGCTAGAGACACAAGTTTGGGAAACGCTGGAATAGAACATTTCACAAATGTGGTTGAACTGGTGTTATGATCCCTAGTTCTAGTCAGGTAATTGTGTTAGAACCATCTGGAAAGTACCCCTAGAAAAGTAAAGACCATCCTTCTGAAACTGCAAGAGAAACCTGCAGATCTAATACCTACAAGATATTGAATCTCTTCAGGGAACCCTCAATAAAGAAAAGGCCCCCAGCATTTCTCAATAATGTCCAATTACTCAATCCCATTTTTAAAATAAATGTGCTTGTTTTCCAAGCTTAAGAATCGTTAGACTTTTCAAAGGTTAATAAGTTTTAGAATTGCAGTTCTTCGCTTAAACAAGCAAGCGGAAGAACATTTACTCTTATTTAGTTCGCCAAAATGCATCTCTGTCAAACTTTGAAAAGCAACTCCCATTACAGGTGGAACATTTTGATTAGAAAGACAGTAATAAGATTTTAAGCAGTCTAATGAAAAAATACAACTTTGGAATGTCATTGTCATTTTTTGGGTGATTTAAAACAATAGTTGAGACACAAGAGGCAGCATTCAGGGCTGTGGAAGCTTGGTCAATTTAAGTGTGACATTCTGTAAAATATGAAAAAATACAGATAATGTGAAATGGCATGTTGCACAAAAGGAGGGGTAATGAAATAGGACCATAAAATTGAAAAGTGAGAAGAAAAGCTTTGACTGACCACTTTGAATCCCTGTTTAGCCAATGGAACAGAAATTTTTATAAAGTGTAAAGCAAAGGCAGGGAAAGGGCCATTCACACTCTGCTTCAGTTGATAGGATGAGTATATTATTATGGTTGAATAGGAGATTGAGTTGTGTCAGCATCAATTTTACAGAAGTGTTAAATTCAAATTCTAGAAAGTTCTATACAAGGCGGGGGGGGAACCACCCAAAATGCACCCACCTCAAATAAAATCCGAGTGATTATTAAATAACAAACAAGATGATAATGGAATATAAATAACGTCACCACTTGCCTCTCAACACTGTCAGTGGACCACTGGCAACTTTTGCTGGTCACTTCCTGGCATGTAGTTAATTTGCCCCAGGGGCCAGTGCTATTTTTCTAGGAAAAAGAGATGCCAGAGCTCACAATGAACACCTCCCTAGTTCTCTTATAATGACAATGGTGCCCACCTGAAAGGCCGACTAGATCTTGCCTCTCCCAATGATCATCTGTTTGTCAAGGGGAAAGGGAGAGAATCCATAAGTTCTATTGTGGAATGTGTCAGGGCATTTAGGATTCATGTATCTGTTTTACCCACACTTCCAGTCTGTTCCCTAATGAAAAACCCTCTCAAAATATTTATTATGTCAGTCTTTTACTTGCAAAATACATTGAGATCAACATACATTTCTGAGAACAGAGTCACAACATTCAGAAATCTGCAGGTTAAAATACAGAGAAGTTCCAATCCAATCGTGAGTCTGAAAGGTTTCATAATAGTAATTTAAAACACTGGATTCTGCAAGCATCCTTAATTAGAGTTATGGTGTTTTAGGGCAATAGCCTTTTTAAAAAAAGTAAAATTGTATCGAACTATTTTCATAAGTTGGCAAAAAGGAGCTAAGGAAAGCTCAGCAAGGAGTCACATTTTGTCTCATTCATATAGAGTGGTACCTTGGTTTCTGAACAGAATGTGTTCTGAGAGTCTGTTCGATTCCTGGAACCCTTCGAAAACCAAAGCGCAGCTTCTGATTGGCTGCAGGAGTGTCCTGCAGCCAATTGGAAGCTGCGTCAGATGTTTAGCTTCCAAAAATCGTTTGAAAACCAGAACACTCACTTCCGGGTTTCATTCCTTCGGGAGCCGATTTGTTTGGGAGCCAAGGCATTCAGCTTCCGAGGTACAACTGTACACGCCTTCTATTAAAATCAAAGCAAATATTCTATTAAAATATTCTATTAAAATCAAAGCAACATTGTTTAGATATTGTGGAGGGTGGGGGAACCATAGCTTAAATGTGAGGATCCTAAAAAGTGGTGGCAAATGTTCAAAGTAAATTTCACACCCTGGCAAAGAAACACATGTTGGTAATCTGAAGGAGTTTTTCAACACAAGCTTGTTATTGTACTGAAAACAAGTTTTTAAATAAAGAGGGTTGGATAAAAGGTCCTTTGATAACACATCAAGTCCTACAATTCAGTGCTTTTAAAAAATGGTCCTGATAAAAGAAATCAATATTTTTTTAAAAGGTGTACTACTTTTAAAAGGTGTCTCTTTTATCATACACTTATGGAAACCATTATCATACAAAGAATTTTATTTGTATTATTGTATTCCATTTCTTTTATGTCCAAGTCATAATTACACATCAGCAAAAGGGGGACTTGCTTCAAAAGTTGTGAGCATGCATCACATTTCATTGAAAGTCCCATATAAAACAATTGTATCTGCACCATCAAAATAATGAAAAAAGACAATTCTGCAGGATGAATCATTCTTAAAAAAATATGTGTTTTATGGAAGTTATGAACAATTCCTAAAGACTGTTAGATTTGCTATCATAGTATACCTAGAACAGCTCGGAGGAATCAATATTCTGACTTACATTTTTATGTGCCAGATTAGTCTTTATATTTGTTTTGATAGAAAAGCAGGCAACAGCCTATTTCATGGACAATAAATTCAAGATAGTAATGAGGAGATGGTATTGCCTCAGCTAACTGCGCCCAGATTGGAGGGTCACATCTCTGACACAGATCTAGTATGGTCCTTAATGAATCAATATACTTGATTAGAATTGCTCTATTTTTATAGCCCAAAATAGCTTTGCATGGAAAACTGGCTCATTTGAAATAGGGTAAAGAGAACCACTTTGCAATAAAATAAAAAGAACAGCCAAGATGTTTCAGCAAAATTCTTTGTGGTATGTTGGCTCCTTTAGGAAAAAAAAAATAATCAGAAGATTTACATTAATAAAATTGAGTGCAGACAATACAATGCCACTCTACCTTAGCATGGCGAAAGCTTGCTTTGCATCTTCTGTAGCCATATTATATCAAAACATATTTTCTGTCACAGATTAGCCTGTTACAGAGCTGATGACCAGCAATTCCTCTACCCCTCACACAATTAATCATAACACTTTTGTTATTATTTCATTATATTTTCATTCAAAATTTCCACACCCTTCCTGTTATTTCTAATTCTATCTTTATACCTCCCCTTCGTTCCAACTTGGCTTTGCACACAAGGATGCAAGGTACTCAAATCTCTGTGTTGGGGCACTTTTGCTTGGCAGGGGAGGAACAGATGCAAATTTCTTATTTGTGTGCTTTGTAGGGGAATCGTTTTATTGAGAAATATCCTAGGCATAGAGGGTGAAGCAAATTTCTCTTCTGATAGTACAAGCTACTAGAATGGAAGAACATCCTGATAGTACAAGCCACTAGAATGGAACAAACATCATTAGAAGGTGCTGGCTTTTTCTCCTTTAGACATGCTTTAGCAGAGTATCGATGTCCATGTATCAGGGATGTTGAAGCAGAAATTTCCTGCATCATCAAGGGGCTAGATTATCTCTCATGTTCCTTCCAAATTTAAAGGGGTGGGGTTGGCTTAAGTATTCTTAAGAGGGTACATTTTTAAAATCAACCATTATACATTTTTGCTCTAGCTTTTCCACTTGTGAAAACTATGTATTTATATACAGTAATTCATAAACATCTTCCAGTCTTTTAGAAAGAAGATAAGGAGCCACTATACTAGAGATGCATGGCTTCCCCTATCCAATTCATATAATGGCAGGACTGCAGAACTGGAAAGCTTAAGATGGAAGAGTGCTCTCCACAAAGCTGCAGAGCAACCTGGAGGGTTCCTTTTTGCCTCCCTCGCCTTCCATACTTGGCTTTGAACATTTCTGCTGAACAGGGCCTGGTGCTTTCCATGTCACTGGTTCTTTGGGATGAAAAACAAAGAAAGATGTAAGTAATGTTGGGAAGGCAAAGTATACCCTCTTCTGTTTCAGGAGTCTTAAGCTGGACGAAATCATATCTATCTATTGGTTGATTTTCTTCGCTTTCTGTCACTTTTATTCTTTGGAACTGTTTCTCAGAAAAGCAGGGAGATTCAGTAAAAACCAGTATCAGAGTGTTACCTGGAGATTCCCTACTGTCCTCCTTACACCAGCACCCTCAGGCAGGGAAGATGTTACATATAAAATATAAACCACGCCTTCATTCAGAAATAGATTTCAGGGTAGTACACATAGGAATTTACAACATTAAATTGCAGTACAACACAACTGAGAGAATTAAAACTATTCAATCAGCTAAATATTAAACAGTTTAAAATGTCTGGGCAAATTAAAAGGTTTTAACCTGGTGCCCTAAAGAACAGAGTGCCAGGTCCAAACATGTCTCCCTCAAGAATACACTGCAAAGTTGGGCTGCCATCAGAGAAACCCTTCAGAGCTTTAAAGATGTGCGCTGGGTGAGATAGATGTCTATTTGCGCCACCTTTTGAGGTGGACAAAATCCACCTCAAAACACTCTAAAAGCAAAAGCTGCCACCACCTTTGAGGGAACAATAGCATCTCTACATATCAGAAACAGAGGCCTAACTAGGGAACCAGTTTTTTATAATTTTAAACACAGAATTCTGCCTCAGGATAGGCCCATCTGAATCATGAATATATGTTCTGAGCATCCTCATGTCTGTTCCCTTGAAGGCTAAACCTCCTCACAGCTCTTTGAACATTCTGACAACCAGAGAAGTAGAGTACCAGGGTTTGTGTCCTATTTTGAAGAGCTTTTAAATTTTGTTTAGTATTTGTTTTATGATCCTGTTAGAGACCGATCAAACAAGCAACAGTGGAGTGAGTGTGGTGTGAGTCTCTTTCTATAATACATATTTATCTTTTTAAAAAATTAATCATTATGCACTTATTTTGTGAATGGATTAAGAGAGCAAATGGTGCATGTGTTGTGCATGTGTTGCAACGAATTCTGTCTTAACTAGTTCCCTGCATTCAACATTTAAAAGATGCAGTGTCTGCTGGATGGGACAGGACAGGCTGATCTGAGCCATGTGCAATTCTAGATCATTTAAAGAACATTTCCAGAAAGGTTTTGTGTCCTTTGCTTCCCCTCTTATATCTTAAGTTCAGAACTTATTGAATGCTGAAGGAGGAAAATGCTGCTATTACTGAGTTTCTTTGAAGAGATGGAGGAAGGGTAAGGGAGTACTTACAGTATTTTAGAATAATGTTAGCAGTGTAAGGTAGAGTGTGCAACAACTCAAACCATTTTGCTCCTAATTTTGGCTTGGTAACTTGTTTTTTATGAGTTTGTCAGCAAATTTCTAAAATGAGAAAGTTTGGCTCTAAACCTGTCTGGATATCACACCGACAGATGCTTCATTCTCCCTCAAACCTTATTCTCCCTGATCCAAGACAGAACTACAGACCTACTGTATTTTACCACTGTCTGTTTCACAGCAGCAGAAACAATCTTTCTAGCAGCCACAGTGTTTATCCCTGCGATCACCAGCTGGTGGCTATTTTTATTCTCCCTCCCTCACTGATAGTATGTCCCCCTCATGTCATCTGAGAGGCATTGTTGAAAAAGAAAATGGTAGGTGGCAGCTGATGGCCACTAGAGCACCCCAGTTACAGTGCTCCCAATCCCACCAAGTTGCTACTTGTGGGGAGCATTTTGGCCCAGCTTTAAATTAAAAAGTCCTATCTCTGCAGTTAAAATGCAGTAGTGATGGTCACTGATGTAGATGGTCAACAAAAGCATGGATAATGGGTTTTCTCATAATAGCTGAACAGAATATCCACATTCAGAGGTAATAGGTAAAGGGACCCCTGACCATTAGGTCCAGTTGTGACTGACTCTGGGGTTGTGGTGCTCATCTCGCTTTACTGGCTGAGGGAGCCAGCGTACAGCTTCCGGGTCATGTGGCCAGCATGACTAAGCCACTTCTGACAAACCAGAGCAGCGCATGGAAATGCTGTTTACCTTCCCACCCGAGAGATACCTATTTATCTACTTGCACTTTGACATGCTTTCGAACTGCTAGGTTGGGCAGGAGCTCACCCCATCGCTGGGATTCGAACCACCGACCTTCTGATCAGCAAATCCTAGGCTCTGTGGTTTAACCCACAGCACCATCCGCGTCCCTTCAGAGGTAATAGGCCTCCATAAATACCAGACAATGGAAGCAGTAGCTAGTACGGAAAGACAAATCTGTGTATCCCCCAAGAGCAGCATTGATGCTGCTTACCTGGAGGGTGCAGGGTCAGGGCAGGGTGGTAGTGAGGTTGAGGAAGTGTGGGCACAGTGACAGAGACAATCTGGTGTTCCCGCTCGTGGGTTAGTGCAGCCTCAGCCATGCTGCTGCCCATCCGGGTAAGCAGCAGAGCTGTTGCCGTTGAGAGGGCAGCTCTGTGCCACCATTTTAGCCGATGGGCCGATCCTGGATGAAGGAAACAACAACAGGAGAGAAGCCTTTACCAGTGTACCAACTGAGCTCCCGGAAGTATGTGGATGGCCACTCTTGGAAAAAGAAAATTAGATGAAATCTGATCCAATTCACAACATTGAAAAACAGCAGTGAGCAGTGAGCACTGGTATAATGCATTCCTGACAACTTTGTAGAACCCAGCTCTCACTTGCTAGCCTCATTTGTAAATGCTGCCTCCATGTAACTTGACTGCAATTGCACCTCTGCTGTCACAATGGAAAGGTAACCCTCAGAGAAATTCTTCTTCGTAATTGCTGTACAGACCAGTCACAGGGCCCATCGTGGGTAGAATGGCCGCTTGTGAACAAGCGGATATTCCTATAGCCCACTTCTCCATATGCTACCAAAATGTCAAATAGTGTTTAACGTGACAGCAAAGTTTCATCTTCTGCTAATTCTTTGCTCTAATCAATTCTGGGATGCTGTGTCTTGCACCCTGCCTCCCCCCTTCCCCATCCTTAAACAAGATGAAGCCTTGTAATCTCCAAGTCATAATCTATTTTGCTGTCTTAGCTGGGCTATATTAACTAGGGAGAACTGCGAACACGTTTATATTTCTTAGCATAGAAAAAAAAAGACAGCCAGAGATAGCTCATTAAAATATATCAATGAATAATAACTTCTTCCTTGAAATTAACTAATATCTCCATTTAACGAAGCTCGGTTTCATAGCGATATTTCTGGCTCAAGTGCTTTCCTCTCACCTAATTATGTGGCCGGCTTTCAGACAACAAGGAGTGTCTTTAACATTAGATAAGAACCTGGGCTTTTATCTCAATCAATAGTCTTTAGCCTTTGAACCCTGTGTCAGGGCAGGACCAGGCCGTCACATTTGGTTCTACCTGACCTCCTTCTTCTTAGTGCAGGGTGCCATTTAGAGAAGGGAAAAAACACATTGGGATCCTGTGTATAAGCAGGCAAGCTACTTAGAGCATTCTGCGTGTTTGTTGGGGTGGTGGGGGTAGGGGGAAACGATATACTTTATGACTGTAAAAATGTGCGACTGTAATGATGATGTTAAAATTTCCTTGTTTCCTTTCACTGGGCTTTGTGTATCTCAAAGGAGCCCCATATGGTGCTCTTTGTCCGTGTCATTACCTCGTTACAGCCTCTGTCTGCCAGCCAAAGGTAGAAAGCTGCAGCTGTAGACAGCGATACAACTGGAATTGTCTAAGGTCAACAGTGCCGTAATTACTTTAAAATGTCAGCGTACAATAAAATACAACAGTTCATCTGGCAGAAAGCAAATTAGCTTTGACCATAGCGTAATTACCCTTTTCTCAGCACCATTAGAAGAGATCAAATCTCCACATTCAGTGTTTGAGGAAAGGCCATCAGAGTACACTCTACCTGACAAGGATGCACATTTGCCATTTTGAGATGTAATTAATTGTCCCTATAATAGAAATTTTTATATTTGACTCTGGAATTGAAATGTGTAATAACCTGGCTTCTCCGCATTAACCATTTCAGCGCTGCAGGGGTATGGCTTGCAAAGTGAAGCGATGCATTAGCAACATGGTATATTAAAAAAAATGTGACTCACTTAGAAAGTCATTAGGATTAATGCGATGTGAGTGGGTTTTTTTTTAACTTTTAAAATTAATTAGCTTAAACACACTGGGCCAGATTCTGATTTGATTTACACTTATGTAGATCTCTACAGACACACATGGCTCTGCATTTATGTACTAGTTCAAATTCTGGAGCTTTGTACGACATATGCAAGCTAAATAAATAATAACAATTGAGCTCAATTTTTAGATATTAAAAAGTCTGACTTACTCTACTGCCTTCTTATTTTCTGTATCTCATAGGGATCTCATATGCTGCTTTGATAGCTGGAAGTACCTTTGCTTACTAAACCCTGATTTGACACCCTCCCAAGTCTTTTTCTGCAGTTCTGCCCAAGGCATTTGAGACCCTGAACCGCACAACACTGCTCCCCATGCCTCTGATATCTACTTAAAGTACCTTGACTGTGTATGCCTGAATTGGCAAGGGTGGTGGTGGTAAAAGCAGTACCATTTTATTCTTACACTTTAAACCTGCTTTGGAAATAGGACGACTGTTTTTACTAGAAACAGAGTGGGAGCAGAAAAGAAGAGAATCTTCTTTGCTGTTAAAAGGGTAAGTTCCATGTTGGGGGAAAAACACGTTCTTCCCTCTAGCCTGATCCTAAAGATTCCCCTATTGTTATGGTTCTCATACTGGTTTTGTCTGTGGAAGGGGTTGTTGTGATCATAGAGAAATTGCAGTAATTTCCGCATGCTTGACCTTTCTGTTAGGTAGGTGAAATCTTGCCTCCTTGTGTGTGTGTGATGGTGTAGTACCACAAAAATGGGAGGGGGGTGACAGTGTGGCATACAGTAGTCACATGTTCCTACACCCTGGCAGGCAGGCAAATTTGGGAAGGTCACCACAGCAGCAAACCTACCAGACTGATTTTTATAGGCTATGTGATGTATTGATGATTACTTAAAGCTGATGTGGAATTGATGCAAAACCACTGAAGCTATACGTGATTGGTCCTATATAGACTGGTGCTTTTGACACCTTCGCTAATTCAGGTTCTTCTGCTTTGGATCTGCAAAGTCCCTGTTAATCTGTCCTCTCTGGTCTTTTGCATCTTCAGGATAATATTGTCAAAGCCTGATTTCTTCATATAGAAATTGTCACTGTGTGCATCAGCCTTAATGTTTCTCTTTAAGCAGACCCACTTCTCTCAAGCTTGTTCTCATTGATCATATAATTATTACATGCTAGTTGTAGCATAATCCAAATACCTGGGAAGCAAACAACACAATATTGACCAATTATTGATTTATAGAAAAGAGAGGCATGCATTGAGTGCATTACATAATCCGTGGATATTAAAAAGAAAAAGAAATCTGACTTACTCCACTGCCTTTTGTTAATATTTCATTAGTATCTAAGGGCTCTGGAAAACCTCTAAACTGATTTGAAATCTCTTCTTGTGTCTGAATGAAGAGTCACATGGAAATTGTTTCATATTGAAGAGGTTCCTCGTACAATATTTATGAAATTCCAGCACAATGGTGCTTACATGATGCTGCCGCCATGCTTAAGCTAATAAGGCCTCAGCTTGATCACTGTTTGGTTGAAAGACTCTCAGGCATCCTATGTAAGCCAAATTGAACTTTCTAAAGGTCTATCGATTCTTTTAAAATTTCCTGATATATTGTGACTATTAATGAATTCCTGATATAGTGTGGTCTATTAACCACTTTGAGGTGGGGTTTTTTATTAAAAAAAACAGCAAGCAGTATAGAAAGATTTTGGAGGTTTTTGAGTTTATGAAATATCATATTTTTCTGTGTATAAGATGATATTTTTTCTTTAGAAATAATAGGCAAAAATTGTGGGTCGTTTTATACACAGATAGCAGGGGGGGATGGGCTATTGGTGGCAGCAGCCAGCAGGAGATTGGCAGTGGCAACTGGGCATGTGATTGGTTGCTACGGCAAGGCCTGCACACGATTGGTGGCCGTGACGATATGTGTGATTTTCATTGGTGGGCAGGCTGCATTTCCCCCCTCCCCCATTTTTTTGTTGCGGTCCAAAAAAGGGGGGGCTTGTCTTATACATGGTGGCATGTTATACATGGAAAAATATGGTAAATAAATGTTAAAACTTTAAGTTCAAGGTACCATTCATACAAGTACAGGGGGAAACTTTGTCCTCTACATATTGATGGACTGCAGTTCTAATCAGCCCCAAAGCCGTATCGTCAGAGATGATGGGACTTATAGTCCAGCAGGCCACAGGTTCTGCATTCCTAACCTACAGATTCCCCCGTCACCAAACAAAAATCTTCGATTACATCAATTATAAAGATGACTTTGCCACTGATAACTGATAAAGATTTAAACTGAGGGCAAAGTTGCAATGAGATCAGTTCGCTTGGCATATTTTACTGCAAAAGAGAACACCATACAATTTTCACAGGCTCTGAATTGTTTCAGCTCATTGTTATGCTTTAGTTGTACATGGCAAGTTTAGATCTTCATATATGTGAATTAGGGATGGACAGATCAGTGTAGTTCTGGTCTCTATCACTTTCACATGTGTTCACACAAATACATGCTGTCCCATTGCCACATTCATCTACAATTTATTTTTTTAAAAAACCTGTCCAAAAAATTGTATTTGATGATGTATTTAAAAACTTTTTTTTCCTGATCTGCATGCTAATCTGGGAGGTGCAGATCAGCTCAGTCATAATTCACAAAGATTGAATTCCTCAAGCATCTATGTTAAAAAATAGAGCTTAATCCAGCAACAGGAAATAAATGCCTAAACAGAACTATGTGCAGAGGAATAAGCTAACAAATTCTGTGTTTGATTGGGCATATTAAAAGGCATTAATGTATTTGCTCTCGTACACTTTTTGCATTTTGTCTGTGGGGGGAGTATGGCATTGCTGATAATCAAATACAGCTTTCCATATCATGGAGCCCGTAGGTCAATTGCACTCCTGCTCTCATTATTGCATACACTGAAAATAAAAGTTAATGGAAATGGAGAGCAGTCAAAGGGGAATGAGCAAGAAAATAAAAATAAAGATATAAAACCAAACTACTAAATATAGGTCATTGTAGCAGGCTTGGCAGCAGAAGCTGTTGAATACATGAAAACACCACAATTAGCCTACTTTGAGCACCAGATTAAAAGAAAGCAGGTGAGAGATACATAATAGATAGACAATACTTGTGTTGGTAGCCAAAGGAAAACAGAGCTTTAATATCAAAAGATATGGGTTTGAGTGAATTTATCACAATCATACTCTATGCAAAGGTACAATACTGAACATATGTTTACAGGACCATCCAAATCCTGAGTGAGCTGCAGTGAGGCATGACTGAATGGCAGAGCTGGCTGGACCAGACTGGGACAAATGTCATCAAGTCACAGCAGCAAGGCTGTCCTGGGTTCCAGTGCATCCCATGGTGGCCCAGCCACTCCTCACCCCCATAATGTCCTGTTGTGATGGTGAAGAAATACCTCCAGCCTTAGGCTGCATTCAGAGATGGAGTTGATAGAGTTAGTTTTATGGGCTCCTGTCTCACTTTCTAATGTTCCTTTTACACTGCAAGTGTAAAAGATCAAGTGACAAAGGCCCATTGCTGGAATTCATTGCTTTCCGGGAAGGAAAATTCACATAGTTGTCCACACTGCAAGTCATCAAGTGACGAATACTCATGTATACCCTTGTGTGTTCAGTTTGATCACATGTATGGGTTGTTCATGTGGCTATAGAGAAGAGCCAGGACAGTCCATGCAGCATGGTGACTTCATTCAGAGATCTCTAGGCTAACATGAAAATCACTAGCCTACTTATTAAGCTTGTGACTGCTCTGAGTCACTTGGAGGAAGGATGGAATACAGATTCAATAATGCTACCATTCCCTTTATGTGCACACAATAAGTAAAAATGGTGCAGACCAGAAAATGATCGTACCTGGATGGCGCAGCCTGTTAAAAATCAAGGTGATGGATGTGCTGGTATAAGAGTCCAGAGGAACTTTGGGAGATAGCATGAGAAGCAAGTTGTAAGGGGCTCTGGGATGTGTGTGGAGCTCTCTTGTATGCTGAACTGCACTGAACTGCAGGTGATAACTTCACAACGAAGTATCTTCAGATCCCAGGCTGACTCTGCCCACTCAGGCTAGCCATTTGATCTTCCTGTGCAAGAACAAGAATAAAAGCCTTCCTTGTACAAAATGGTCCTCCTGAACTCTGGTGTGTTCCTGTTATCCTTTGCTATTCTTTGATCTTGACTTCTGGTTGCTCCTCAGACCTACCTCCTGCCTTGTCCTTCCCTTCTGATTTTCTCTGCTGTCCTGAGTTTAGGTTTGTCCCACAGCATGTTGTTTTCTGGCTCAGCTATGGCTGACAGCTTTGACTGTTGTCAAGTCCTAAGACTCTCAGTGGAGGTTGGCACCAGTGCTGGATTTATGTATAGGCTAAGTAGGCTGAAGCCTATGGCCTCTAAATCTAGGGGGGCTCACCAGCCCTCCTGCTCCCCAGCGGGCAGTCTCCCCTCTCCCAAAATTGTAAACCCAAGATTTCATGCAAGGGCAGGGCAACTCAGGCCCAGCAACTATTAGACTCAGGGCTAGCTAGTGGGGCCCAATTTGAAGCAGTGGGGCGCAACTTGATTTTTTTTTGAGGGCCCCACTTCACAGCCAAAGTTTGCACAAATCCATCTAGATTGCCCTGGTGCAGGTTCCCTTAGGAGCAGCCTGCAGGGCCCAAGTTGGCCCAGTTGCTCCAATTGACTTAAGGTCAGCCCTGATGAGACTGTGCAGGGGTTGGACTGATAAGTCCTGCACCTTCTAGGTCCCTGGTGTCACCATTCAGAGTACAGGCTAAAGGACTTGTTATGAAAATAAAGGGGGGAATTGTTTGGAAATCAGTTTTGTCACCTCTCCCCCCCCAAACCCCGAGACAATGAGCCCAGCCACCTTTTATTCACAGTCACATAAGCACTACACTACAGCATGGCCATAAACTTGTACATTCAACCGCTAAAATATACACATATATAATATGTAGCAATGGAGATTTATGTTACTGCTTTATGAATGAACACCGTGTTTTATGAATGGACTCTGTATTTTGTGAATTACCGAAGAGCCATCAATAGGGAGCTCTAGAATCTGACAGCTAACCAATTGGGTACTACCAAACAGTGACCCTTATTGCTGAAAGCAGGTAACCAGCAGGGAATGCTTCAGCTCAGCCTTTGCACTGTTGACTGAACACCCCCTACTGTGCAGATAGTGGAGAAAGCTTGTAAATTGTATCCCTTCTGGCATCCTGGCCAACTCTATTATGCTGGTGTAAACCCTGGTGCTCCAGAAGCACAGAATAGCAGCAAATAAAATCCGCTCATATGTCAGCAACAGATAAGACTTGTCAACCAGTTCTTCCAATGTCTTCCTAAATTATAAAGCTCCAAAATGCAGGTCAAAAGAGAGCAGAGAGAGAGTTAAATGATAATTAATCAGAGGCAGCTACAGGAGAGCTATGAGATTCAGTTGAGGGTCAGAGGCCTTGTCAATCCCAGCAGGTATATAAGAGGACGACCCGGCCTGCCCAGAAAGAGGAGAAGCCTAGCATGGAAAACTTGTGTAGAGTATGCAGATCTGAAAGAGCCACAAAGGGTAAACCACCCAAAAGGTATGCTGAAGAGTTTGCTAAAATAGTCATAGCAGATACAGCTGTTGTTCGTAACTCAGAGAAGGTTTGGGAATGTTCACGCTTCCAAGAGGTCCGAAGTTTAACCTTGAGTCCTTAGAGAGGAACAAGACATGGGAACTACTTCCAGGCCTGCCCAGGCCACAAAAGGTTTACAAAGTTCAGTTATTGCAAAAGTTATTCAGTGTTAATTTTATGCATTTTTAAAAATCACCATAGTATTTAACAATAACATCTTATGTTCTTTAGAGGAGAAATTGTGAATTATAGAATTTTAAATACCCATCATTATCCTTGGTTTCACTCAATTTTGTTTATAACACTCTTCCATTTTCTTCTAGTTGTGAGGGTGGGGGATGGGGAGGGCCCTCACAAGTGGAGAAGCCTAGGGCCTCTCTTCATCTAAATCTGGCCCTGGTTGGCACACATATTACAGTATGAAAGGGAAGAAGGCAGGAGAGCTGACGCTTCTCTGCTCAAAGCCCTGAACCCCAAACCAGTATGAACAACTTGATTTAAACTATTTGTAGCAGTTTTGCTTTACTACCTGAGCAGAAGGATAATAGCTAAACATTGCATTTATAACAATATTTTGTACACATTAAAACATCTGAAGGATTCTGGAATCTACAAGTTTAAACATTATTTATGTTTAATTAAGCAAAATCAAATCTCCATTAGATTTCTCCAAGGCCACTTGTTTATGTAAGCATTGGATCATTAATATGCAGCTACTTTCATAATTATAAAGCTGTCTGATAAGGAACCTGCTGCCTAGGACAGATAAAGAAAGCAGTAGATAGTCATAGATATAAATCCTCAATTCACACCACTAGCATTTGGAATAACTGCATGGAAATGTGTGATTGCTTCCAGATACACACAGTACAAATGTTACTGAAACAAACCCAGGGCCATCTTAAGTATATCTGCCGCCATGGTGCAAAGATCCCTCCGACGCCCCCTCCCCCTGTTTCCTAGAGTTGCTGACATTTTTACAGTGCTGCCGGCAGCTTTGCAGGGCTGGAGGAGATGGGCAGTGGCTGGAGAGCGGCTCCTCTGGTGGGGAAGAGGCGGAGGCTCTGGGCACAGCGCTGCTTCAGTGAGGCGGGTGAGGGTGGTGAGCTGATGCTGGGAGGCGCCACGCCCAGCCTCCGCCTCTTCCCTGGCACCTGTGCTGCAGTGGCCACAGCAGGCAGAGGCTCCGGGCGTGGCATGGCGGAGTCGTGGCATGGCGGAGGCGGGCAAGGGCAGTGAGCTGATGCCGGGAGATGCCGCGTCCAACCTCTGCCTCTTCCCTGGTGCCCTTCAGAACTTGGCACCGTTGTGCCCCACGCCACTTGCCTCTATGGGCAAGATGCCCCTGAGCAAACCATTACACATTACCATAAATGCCACTGAGTGCAGGGAAGGGAGTGGAGAATAAAATCTTGGTGGCACTTGTGTTGCAATTTTTTGAAATAAAATAGTGACAATGTTTAGTTTTCCTAAATGTTGAAAGTCAGTATCATTGCCTCTGATAACAAACTCAGGTGGTGAATACTGGTAGGACTGAGCTGAAACACAAACACTGAGAAACAGGAAGTCCCTGTTTCCCAGCATGCTTTGGGGGAAGTTTATATATATATATCCTAAGGTTTGTATCCAAAGTACTATTAAGTCAGTCATCCTGTTAGTGCAAGAATTTCTGCTTGCACAACTGAACTTCCCCCATCTCACCACCAAATACCCCCTAAATCTGTTCTGTAAACAAAAGGAGGGGAATGGGTGCTGGGGAGTAGAGAAAGTGGAATACTTTCTAAGGGGGGTGACTGGAACTCTGAACACTTGAAATAAAATTGTTCTTTTGAATATACATTGGAATAAATAATTTTCTACCGCTTTCAGCTTTGAAAGTATTTATGCAGAACATTTTTCCCCATGGCCCTTTGTCATAACAGATTTTAGGGCAGCGTACAGCATGAAACAAATACAAACAATAGAAAAGCAGATCAAAATTTGAAATTCTAAATCTAAACCCCCTAGTGTCACCAGTTTAAAGCTTAATTTATTTTTAAAAGATTTTAATACCCTGCTCTTCAGTACCAGTTCTCAGAGTGACTCCCATACACAAGCATATACACACTAGCAGGTTTAAGCCAGTAACAACATAACACAAGAGCAACCAAATCAAATGAAAACAATTTTTTAAAAGGCCTTTGAAAAATGCATTTGACTTTGTAATCTTGGGAGGAATATAGCCAGGAAGATTTTCTTAAGATAATAGGATCTGCCAAAGGGGTGGAGAGCTTCCAGGCCAGACATCTCTTGGGCACTTGGGACTCTCCCCAAGCCATAGACCTTCTCAGGCTATGTCATCTTCTCTGCTCTGACACCACAGCTGGGAAGCTGTTGCTCCAGCTGTGCCCCACCAGACAAGCCGCGCCTGTTTCTTATGTGTTCTTGCCCAACCAGAATGTGTCCTTGCCTTGCAATAATGCTTCTTAGTTGCCTGAATGGAGTATGGAGGCATGTGTGTGTACAATTTTCGGATTTTGGGTTGTTTATGTACTGCAGCCAGAATCCCATATGCGGAGAAGTGGGAAGAAGAAGTCCTAGCAAAAGAAGAATGGATTTTAATGTTAATGTTTAATGTTAATGTAGACATGGTGAAGTTGACAGCAAAAATAAGATATCAAAAAGATGAGAATTTTGCTAGAGAGTGGAGGTTCTTTTCAGACTGTTCGAGAAAAAACTATAGCCAAATGAGCAGTATTTGAGGAATAGGCAAGGGAAGGAAAATGAATACAGTGGTACCTCAGGTTACATATGTTTCAGGTTACAGACGCTTCAGGTTACAGACTCCACTAACCCAGAAATATTACCTCGGGTTAAGAACTTTGCTTCAGGATGAGAACAGAAATCGCGTGGCGGCGGCGCGGCAGCAGCGGGAGGCCCCATTAGCTAAAGTGGTGCTTCAGGTTAAGAACAGTTTCAGGTTAAGAACGGACCTCCAGAACAAATTAAGTACTTAACCCGAGGTACCACTGTAAATGATTGTAACATAAGATATAATACAACAGAAAATAAATGGTGTTATGTTAACAGATAAAAGAATACAACAGGAACATCATGGATGTAAGGATGGATAGTTAAAATGTAAGCAGTTATTATACTGAAAGTGAATTGAATATTGTCAAATTCTGTGGGGAAAGACTAACAAAATATCTTTAAAAAAGAATTTTTGGACTTCTGCACAGCTGGAATATTGGCTCCTGATAAGAGTTGCTTTCATTGCTCTGTCCACTTTTGCCTCTGACCATGCCCATAAACAGCATGTTGGCTCTGGAAGGCTTGGCCTAGAGGGAATATAGCCCTTGGTCTCCAACGTGAACTGGGCTATTTCTTTGGAATGGTAGATTGGAAATATGGGTAAGATTATACATTCCTTCAGACTCACATTGTAGCATCTCCATAGCAGAGGGGAAATGGGAGTAAGGACTACAAATAAATCATGACTAGTCTTTCATACTCTGCTGTTAGGGTGATTACGTGAGAATAGCCATGCCAATCCTAGTAGAGACATTCATGCTTTTCAAACTGCAATAAGTGGTATATGACAATAAAAATACGGGGGGGGGGGAATAACTATGAGCACTGTAGGATCTTCTCCCTGGTGAAAATTGGCACAAACAGCACCCCTCCCACCCCAAGGGGAATGAATACTCTTCCAATAGCACCTCTTGTTATCTATAACTTCTCAGCTGACTTCTCTGCCACTGCAGGTTAGTTGCTGTCCCTTGGGCAGAGACAGAAAGACAGTAATGGGGTAGTAGAGCTGGTGCTTCAGACATGGGTGCTCTGTGAGTGCTCTTGAACCTTTTGTAAGCACTACCAAAATGAGGTACAGTGGTACCTCGGGTTAAGAATTTAATTCGTTCTGGAGGTCTGTTCTTAACCTGAAACTGTTCTTAACCTGAAGCACCACTTTAGCTAATGTGGCCTCCCGCTGCCGCCGAGCCGCCACCGCGCAATTTCTGTTCTCATCCTGAAGCAAAGCTCTTTACCCGAGGTACTATTTCTGGGTTAGCGGAGTCTGTAACCTGAATCGTATGTAACCCGAGGTACCACAGTAGTCCCCAAAGCCTGGGCCTTTTGGAGCATCCTTGGCATGCTAATCCCTAAACCCCATGCAATGGAAAACATCAACGGATGGCTTTTACAGACAACACTGATTTTGATGACACAGAAGCAGGTAGGACAATTTCCTTGTGATAAGTAGGCAACCATAATTGCACCATCACTACATTTTCTGGAGCAGCTTTTGCCTGATTCTAGATGCTTATTACAGTGACTTACAGGGATGGGAATGTCAAAAGATCCTGTATGAAACAGAGGAAAACAACCAAGAAACCAAGAGAAACTTTAAGCCAACCTCTAGGTCTCCCTTTTTCAACCAAGTGATCTTGCTAGTTTGCCCTGTAAATCATCGTCTCTCCAGGCCTCTCTGCTCTGTCATTTCTGTGTAATTCAGAGAAAGTTAACCTGGGCTTTTTAAAAACAGCAATCGGTACTAGCGTGCCTTTAACACAGTAATAACACATGTCAAACTGCTATGGAATCTCTGCACTTATCCTCAGAGTTCTTTTATAACAAATTCACAAGTACTGTTTTCCTAAAAGCACCTTTCAAGTGATCTGCCTTTTACTGAAATGCGACTGCTTCTGTGTACTTATTTTTAAAATGGCTTGACAGAATTGCTAATGTTCTCGTTCCTTCAGGATATTTCCTAATACTTGTAGCCTTTTCATGTTTCTAATTAGGCCAGTAATGGTCCCTGAAGTTAAACCAATTAAAATTATTTACTGTGACACACAGTGTGAAGATAATTATCTGATATCTGAATCCAACTTCTGCTTACTTCGCAACATTACTTAATAGGAAACAGAGAAACTGATGCCTGTGCTTTCATTTTACTTGTCTACCAAATGTGTTTGCCCTATAGCAAACTGTTTAAATAAAGCATTAAAATCTTTGTGGTGCTAATCAAAATGTTTAAAATCCACTCACACTCCCTTTATAATTCTGAGAAGCATATAAAAACACTTGCACATTACCTTTCTACATTATGGTTGCTGACCAATGTAGTATTATACCCACATTGCGTATAGAGAATGCAGCATCCGCAGTTGTTGTTGTTTTTTTTAAAAAAACATTGTTCATTTTCAGGGTTTTCTTTCTCTTAAAATACCCACTTTCCCCCTCCACAGTGTCCTGCTGCATGTTCCCACACTACCACCTCTTCTGCCTCCAGAGGAAATATTATTTGTATTTATTTATTTATTTTTTAAAAATCTTTTAACATTTTGACACAGTGAATACCAGAGCTGTTAAAACAATACAAAAATTATCAGGGGAAAAACATCATAACAGCAGCCACCAAGGGCCTGAGATTTGATATAGATAGTCAGTGAAAGTCAGTTAAATAAATCAGTATGCAACAGGCAGGGAGAACATCCCAAAGTAGGAGGCTCCCATATTTCCGAAGGGAGAGCATTCTGCAAAGTGGGTGCCATTACTCTATTAACAGATTCCAACCCCCCCACCCTGGACCGGCCTTCTTATAGAAGATGTTGCAGAATAAGGAAAACTGAAACGTTCCATCGTCACTCTTAACACCAATCCAGAGCGGGTTTTTTTCCCCTTGGGGTGTCTTCTTCTTGTTAAACTGGAGGAATTAATGAGAGAACAATTCTAATTTTAATGTTTATATACTTAAGTTTTAGATTTGTTGCATAGGAAACACAATGCATATGGAACTGAAAGTTCTATAGTTACATAAGTTTTTTGTTAAACATCTGATAGTAGCACGTGCAAAAGCAGTGAGTTTAGAAGTAGAACCTTTCCTCCTAGAAAAACAGTGCAGGTACTCACCAGGACATTGTTACAGTAACTACCAGACTTTTAACCAGTGCTTTTCTTCTACAAAAAAGTGCCAGTACTGCGTACCCTTGAATACCCTCGGGGGGGCGGGGACACTGCCTAAATGCAAGGTAGAAATTGTGGAAGATTTCGGAGAACAGGAGTGGTTGAATCTTATGTTAAAGCATGTTGCAATAAACCTTCAGTAGTGTCAAGGAATGCAGGATAACAAACTACAAAGAGCTCAACTCAATAAATATACACTCAGAGCATGATTTATATGCATAATGTATGTTATAACACACCTCATGTATATTTTCTCATTTGTTCCCATTGAAAACAGAAATCCAAATATGTCAATAAAAGTTGTTGGTGATGTACAGTATGGGTTGGTAGTCAACTATGCTTTATTCAGAGTATAGCCACTGAAATTCATGGAGTTAGTCATGTTCATTTATTTCAATAGGTCTGTAAAACATAGGTGAACACCACACATGATATTCATACAGGGTTAGAGATTGTCCTGTCAATTTAAATACAACCACCTCTGTGGGAAATTACTCTAAAGTAGATCAACTTCACTGGGTGCGTGTAACATTTGGTTAAACCCTTTCCATGCGTATTGGCCCAATAGAAAGCAGTATCTATTGATACATCCATAGAGGCTTTTCGTGAGATCCCAAAGCCTTTGGACCTGTTTCAAGTGAAGCAAATATTGCTGGATGTCCACAGGTGCCCATGCCTTCTGGGGCAAGGTGTGTGACAACTAGGGAGACGACTTTCTCAATGGTAGAACCCTATGGAAGGCTTAGCTCATGCTCATTAAAAACAGCAACACCAAACTACTGTTTATACCAAGCATGGGGAACATTTGGCTCTCCAGATGATGCTAAACTACAACTCCCATCAGGCCCAGTCAGCATGGCCAATGGCCAGGATGATGACAGCTGTAGTCCAGCAACATCTGGAGGGCTAATGGTTACCCACTTCTGATATACACCTGCTATTTTCATTGTAATTTTTAATTGTTTTATTATTTTCTTGTTTGGCTCTGAGGTTTTCATAAACTGTGCTGGATGTATGCCTTTATTGAAAGAATCTTGATACTACTATACATGAAATTAAATCATAATTTGAGGAAGGTAGATAATTGGATCAGTAATGTAGACAGGAAAGCCGTTGTAAGAGACATGGGTGGTGCTCTAGATAACATTTTGAATTGGTGGTGATGGGGGAATAGAGCAAAAAACAATTTCTACTGCCTTTCAGGAACCAGATCAGATAATCTGAACTCCAGAAATTGTAAATACCCCTGGATAAGATCAATGCTGAATGAAAAGTCATCCTCCCTAACCCATCCCCCCTCACAGTTTGGTGCCTATTTGTGGGTGGCAAATTTGGAAGAAGCCTTTGGGTTATTTCTCAATTTGTGTGTGGATTTTTAAAGAGTTCTCTGTGTGGAGAGACATTCAGGTGGTAACAAGACAGTAGCAGGTTTTTAAATAGCATTTTAATGATGATGTTTTATCAAGTTCCTCTTAGCGTTTACATGCCAATGATCCTCCCCCTCCCCCCGGAAAACAGCCACCACAAAAAAATGGTGGCAACTATTGTTTGTGGTGGCAGTTGCCATAAATCCCACAGATTCCTGTTTTAGGGGCATGTGGTGTTGGAAGTGATGAGAGTTGCAGCCAGCTGTCTTTTGTTCTCATTAAAAGGAGGAGGCCAAATGCCACAGCTCCACTACCGCTCTGCTGCTGACAGTAACTCCATTTCCAGGAGCCATTTAACTCTGCACCATTAAATTGTCCCCAATTTGGGGCACACACCTCCACAAATGTGAAGGGGAAGTTCTCTGTGGAGAAGTTTCTCCTCAGCAACAAGTCAGACCATGTGACTAATAGCAAGCACTACAGTTCAGAATCTACCACAATTCACAATATTGTAGCGTGAAGTTCTGCAACAGGATTACGGTTTTCAGAAATTAAAACAACTACATTTGATGTGAAAGATTAACTAATATCACAAGAGTTGCAGAAGGAACACATGTCGCTCAAAGAAAAACCAAGGGGATTGCTTTCACATGGAATTGGGCCTGTTAAGGTACTCTTTGTTTTGACTTGTAGAAATCAAGTTGGCCCATAACCTGTATGAATACAAGAGGATTGTTGCTCTCCAGAACTCTTAGATAAATAATGTGATCATTTGCTCGCTGTATCTTGATGAAATAATGCATAACACAAGTCAGCTGCATGGATACTAAATCAAATGGTACATCTGACACCCTGACTTGAATTACATTAAAAAAAGTCAGCCCCCAAAATAACTTTGTAAAATATATATAGAACTGAAGTGTTTCTTCATATAAATTGTACTTGTTTCTCTAATTTGCCATTGTAGAGACACCCAGGCCATTGTTTTGCAACCTACTACAGCTAATTAATAATTGTCTACTCATAACACCATTGAGAGCATGTGGATATGTGCCAGCCTTGGCACTAAGGAGTTAAAAACTCCTCAGTCTGCACTTTGTAAAGTTTGCTCCAATGCCCTTTTAGACAATGACAAGCTGTTAAGTGTAAAACTAATTAACATTTCAAAAACTGGTGTTAATCAGTAGTGCTTAGATTCATCTGGAGCACTCTTCTGCAGACTTTCCCCTCCTCTTGTTTTTTTACACTATAACTTTAAAGTTACTTCTGTTCAGTGCATGTCAAACACACACATGGAACCAGGAAAACTATTCCTGCTTCAAATTCCTTCCTGGGAAGTCTCAGTGAATCTGAAATAAGTTACCTGGCAAATGTTCATATCCATTGGAAATTTTACGAATTTGTTACTGCAGTGCTTATTTGTCCTGATTGTGACTTTTGTTAAACAAGGCCGCACTGCAGCAGGGGGTTTGTAGTGCTTATGAATGGGGGAACTGAATTATTATTATTCTGATGCATCTTTGCAAAGGTGCATTTATTCAAGTTGTACTATCACAGGGGGGACGTGGGTGGCGCTGTGGGTTAAACCACAGAGCCTAGGACTTGCTGATCAGAAGGTCGGCGGTTCGAATCCCCATGACGGCATGAGCTCCCGTTGCTCGGTCCCTGCTCCTGCCAACCTAGCAGTTCGAAAGCACGTCAAAGTGCAAGTAAATAAATAGGTACTGCTCCAGCGGGAAGGTAAATGGCGTTTCCGTGCGCTGCTCTGGTTCGCCAGAAGTGGTTTAGTCATGCTGGCCACATGACCCAGAAGCTGTACGCCGGCTCCCTCGGCCAATAAAGCGAGATGAGTGCCGCAACCCCAGAGTCAGTCACGACTGGACCTAATGGTCAGGGGTCCCTTTACCTTTACTATCACAGGATGAAACTGCAGAATCATTTAGATGCATTTGAATGCACATGAGGCTGATTAAGATGCATTTGAATGTAAGCGTCATTTTAAAATATAATAAACTATGTGTTTCAAAGATATTTTGTTAGTGTTAGAGGAATTTCCTTCATCAATTTGGAAGGTTGGGGAATCCTGGTTTAGAACAAGGGTCAACTCATGAAACCCAAAATTGGCCCAGAGTGTGTATCATATTAAAAAATGTGTACAGCATCTTCTGACTGGTCTATGTCATGTCAGGCTATTCCCAAGGATACAATGAAGGAAACAGGCAAGCAGCTGCAAGTAATAATATTTGTCTGATTGTAAGCACTGGTAAGCACTAAACAACTAAACAACAACAAGCACTGGTTTACAATCATGCAGCCATCACATAAAAGGCTCTGCTATTTCATATTTTAAATTCATCCCACACTCAGGAATGATTTGGGATCTTGCAAGTTTAGGTCTGCGATCAGTTTTTAAACTGGATAACACTTGCATTATACCTTTGCAGAAGTATGAGCTGCCCATAGAAGAAGAAGAAGAAGAGTTTGGATTTGATATCCCGCTTTATCACTACCCAAAGGAGTCTCAAAGCGGCTAACAATCTCCTTTCCCTTCCTCCCCCACAACAAACACTCTGTGAGGTGTGTGAGGCTGAGAGACTTCAGAGAAGTGTGACTAGCCCAAGGTCACCCAGCAGCTGCATGTGGAGGAGCAGGGAATCGAACCCGGTTCACCAGATTATGAGTCCACCGCACTTAACCACTACACCACACTGGCTCTCGAATTCCCCTCCCCTTACTTTTCAACAGCATCTTCAGAATAACACTTGATGACTTTCTAAAGAAGCTGTAGAAAGGCAAATCTATTATTCTTTCTTTCTTTCTTTCTTTCTTTCTTTCTTTCTTTCTTTCTTTCAAGCAGCTGCAAGTGGCAACACGGTTAAGTACAATGTGGCCTACCTCTGATAATTTGGGATTAGGAAACATGGAGCAAGTGCTTGTTCCTCTGCCTAGAACAAAACTCATCTGTGAGAGAAAGTCACACATCTTCTCAGATTGCAACAATTTACAGCTTCCAGAGCTCCAAAAGCAGTGATCAATCTTCCCTAAAGCACTGCTGTTACATACTGAGTGGTAAATTTCATCCTGAGATTTTCTCATGGTTAGAAGCAATGTTTGAAGGGAGGCTGCCATCAACAATTGGCCTTAAAACGTGCCCTTTCTAGAAACAAGTGCCATTAAAACACAACATCACACACATTCCCATGAAATAAATACATACACAAAGCATTCTGCTTTAGAAGAATACTGGCCTATCATGTAGTACTAGAAAATGGGCTAGAGAAAAAAATAAACTGACAGCATAATCTGGACCACGTCTTCTCAAACATAGATACTATTTAATTCAATGGTGCTTACTACTTAATTTCTGCTAAGATTACAACCTTAGTCTTTTTAGTCTTAGTCCTTGGCATATGGAGCAGAGACTTCCTTTCTCTGGTGGGGAAACTACACTGTTATGGAGGGCTCTGTTGCACCAGCCAGTGGTGTGGATTCTTGTCAGGCTACCAATAGCTATGGTCCTGCTGGCTGTGGCTAGTTTAAGACTCCAAAGTGGGATGTCATGGATTGGGGAGAGGCATAGCTGGGTCAGCCAAGGATCCTCTGGATCCTAAACTGGGCTAACATCTGGAGAGTCCTGACCTGGACCACCCCATTGCACAAGCCCTGGAGCCTACACAGCAAAAATTGAGAAAAATACTGCCTCTCTTACTTAAGCGCTGGCTAGTGCAAATCCAGGACTGTGGATGCAGTGATGACTCTGCCACTGCTGCTCCCAGCCCTGCTTCTCCCCAGCCAGAAGGTACGTTTGCTCCATAATCCATCCTGAGTCAAGAGGAATGTTTGGTGGACAGACTTGGCAAGTGACATGTAGAGTAGCTCTACTTGAGGAAAGGGATACACAGGGGTAGGAGTGGGGGGAAATCCTATTGTGCAAGCAAAAGTCCTTGCATGGGCTTCTGCTGATAGGACTCAAATGCTGAAACCTATATCTTTTCCTCAAAGGTAATGAGGTAGCCAAGCTAAGAGAAATGGGGAATGGGTGACTTTTGTGTTTTCTCACTGTAGAAGACACTTGCCTATGGCCACTGCTCTAAATTTAAAGGCCTGCAACTATGCTGGGGCATAATGGCTAGGGCAACCCAGTCAGATGGGTGGGGTGCAAATAATAAAATTGTTATTATGTGACTAGAGAAGTTATGCAGGTTCTAAACAGAAAGTTATCACTCCATATCAACTATTAAGGAAGTCTGAACATGTCCACAGGAGAGATGTGTTGGATATCCAGGTGCAAAAGTTGGAATAATATCAAAAGAATCAGGAATGTATACCGCAACCTTCAACTAGCTTTTCTTACATTTTACTTTCTTAGTATTCATTTTGATCAGTAAACAAATTTAGTGGTTCTTTTGCTTACCCATAGCTCTTTAAAGGACTTTATTTCCCCGACGAATTTTCCTTTAATTTGAGATATTTGATTGTTGTTGTTGTTTTATATATATATAAAAGCATGACATGCAGATCTTTTCACAATGTTACAGGCCTTTAAAGTCTTTCTGGTTATTTACAGGCAGTTTGGTGAGACCAGAAGGCAGGTGACCGCATTCTACACCAACTGTAATTACAAGTTTTGCTATTGTTCCAGTGGACTACCTGGAGAGAGATTTCTTGCTTATATCTGGTATTTGGGATGCACACTAGATTTGGCTTCCGTTTTTGAAAGTTCTAAACCACATTGGCAAGTTCATGCTTTTTTATTACTCGCTTGGCTCTGTATCATCTTGTTAACTGTGGTGTTCAGCATGTTCCATGTTGCCCACTTCCCTTCTGTTTGGTCCAACATCTGAGCCAATACTGTGGACACCCATGGGATGAACTTGGCAGCTGTGAAACCCAGATGCTGAGTTCTAGCATGTAATTTTCCAACAGCAGCATCTGGGTGTTTGGTTGGCCTTTTATCTGGCTTATGTTGGCTGTCGTGGTGGCTGCAGAAATTCTGTGTGGCTGGCATGGGATTAGTCTGCTGGCCTATTTTGTTCTCTTGAATGTCACGTTCTTTTTCATTCATATTTCATAGCCATGCATTTACCCCTTTCTGTGGATGGGGCTGGAGGAAATCCAAACTATGTATAATGTCATAAAGGAATCTTGATATATATTTTTAAAGATTCATCTAATGTATTGTTTTCAATTATTAGTGGATCGGTTATGGTCATACATGAGAGACACCCGCAGAACAAAGCATACCACAGGAATTCTTCCAGACACCTGTCTATAGCAGTGGTGGCTAACCATTTTTGGTCCAAATGTGACATTCAAACCTGGCCAATTCTTCAAGGACGACATACCAGTAGTGGGTGTAGCCATCCCACATTCTTGCACACATACACATAGGACACACAGATATACATGGTAGTCCCACTTTTCAACTGATCAATGCAGATCAGTTGAGGAGAGGGAATATCACTCCCTCTACATTCACCAAATGATCTTGCTTTTTGACAGAGGTGGCAATTTGCATCCTCACAAAGGCCCTGGGTTCTGCCTACCCCAGTGCTGTGTCTATATTAATGCTTTCTTTTTGCCACTGTTACCTAAAATAGTGGGTTTAACACCTTGCTGCATCTGCAGCAGCACAACCGGATGCCTTCGACTGCCCTAGCTGTCACAGTGAAGATGGGGCAAGCTTGTTTTTTCCTGCTTCAGAGGGTAGGACTTGAACCAATGGATTCAACTTACAAGAGCGGAGATTCTGATTAAATATCAGTAAGAACTTTCTGATAGTAAGAGCGATTCAGAAGTGGAATAGGCTCCCTCGAGAGGTTGTGGCCTCTCCTTCTTTGGAAGTTTAGAAGCAGAGGTTGGGTGGATATCTATCATAGATGCTTTAGTTGAGATTCCTACGTTGCAGGACTAGATGACCCTTGGGGTCCCTTCGAACTGTACAGTTCTATGATTTACTTAAGATAGAGAAATACCTGAATATTTACTATTTTCAGTGTTGCTAACTTGATATTACACTAGCAGCTTTCATTTAGCTGGAAAATACAGTAGCAAATATTTAGGACTAGTGTGCTATTTTTCACTTTTCGAATGTCTCCATTTTCTTTTGGAATCTTAAACTAAACGGCAATAAAATTACACAGTGATTGGATACTTCTGCTCTGATATATTTCTTTGTGATGAGAGCAGTTGGGCTCCACTCCTTGAATTTCAGGTTCTAATTTTAGAGCCAAGCAATCACAATCCAGTTCATGTTTCAGATTCTTCATTCATTGTTGGTCTCAAAGGACATAGCTATTATAGATACACCAGTGGGGTTTCACTTTTTTAATCAGAAT